>NW_011888799.1:11303494-11312258 GCF_000151845.1 Pteropus vampyrus
AATATTTAACAACATTATAAAATAACATAATATTAGTTGAAAATTTTAACATAATATTAGTTGAAAACACTGTCAGAAACAAATCCATTTGTGTTATGTGCATACATGGATGTGTGTGTGTCTGTCATGTGTGTGTGTGTATCAGAAAGGTGTTATGTAAAACGCTAATCATTAATAACAGAAAGATAAGAAAGAAAAAGAGGATAAATTTCTAGGAGAAATAGGGGTAGTAGGAGACAGGCAATTACAAAGAAAATAAGTAGTTCTAGTCTTGGCCATGAAGGAAAAGTCTGGGCCAATGGAAATTCTACTGTACTACACTCACCAAAAGCCTATTTCATTCGCTCTCTCTTTTTTTTTTTTAATTAAATTTATTGGGATAATATTGGTTAATACAATTATATAAGTTTCAGGTGAACATTATAATTTGACATCTGTATAGTCTGTTGTGTGTTTACCACCCAAAGTCCAGTTTCCTTTAGCTACCATATATTTGATCCCCTTATCCACTTCACCCTACCCCCACCCCCTATATTTGACCCCCTTTCATCGTCTACCTACCCCTTCCTCCCCTACCCCTACCCTCTGGTAACCACTAGTCTATAGTCCATTCTCAAGTTCCTGAGATAAATACCACAACTTTCCTTTCCGCCTTAAAAATTCCTATCCCTCCTTAATTGCTTGCAGCTCTCATAGCTTTTCCAAATAGCCAAGTAGTATTGCCATATCTTTCTGAATGCTGACCTCTCCTGGCCATCTCTAGTATTACAACTTTTTTGACCTTGGCACACTTAATATTCAGGCAGCTATCAACCTGTTCTCTTCACTGTTACAGATGAGCTGAAATGACCAGAGGTGCCTGAGAGGCTAATACTGTTTGAGACCCACTGCCAACAATCCTAGATCCCCTTGATGTCATCTTGCCTTTATACAAATTCAAGTTCACGATGGGCGGGCACTCCTAAGAGCTCTCTCACCACCCAAACCTGGGCTCTGGAGATTTCTCTGCTGTGGTCACTTTTAGATTCAGGCAGTTTTTGCAGACTGGGTTTCCATCATTAATTTGAATTTTCTCATCTGCGTTCGCTGGTTTCACACCCTTTTACTCACACTGTGTCCTCCCTCTGCCTAATTGAACAGTATGACTCACTTTGATAATTATGAGTCTCTACAAGATGATAAAAAACTGAAACTGACATTGATATCAATTATGAGAGAAAGAAGGCTGGGCCCTTGGACATCAGAAATTCCATCTGTCACTTTGGGGAACTTTCAATGGAAGAGGATCTGTTCAAATATATGAAAGGAGGCTCCAGAGGTCTCTAGTGATGGCTGAAAACAGAAACTTCAATTTGGCCAGTTCCTATGGACAATCACTATACTACTAAGCAATTTCATGGGTCATAAACCATTGCAGCCACTAATGATAAGTTAGCTCTCCTGCCAGCAACGCAACCAGCCCATTACAATCACTTGATAAGGGCATTTGTCAGTCATTGAAGCAAAATTTTCTCTTCATGCTAAGAGTTAATTGCTGGCTAGGACAGAATTAGAAAGCAAAGCTTTAACAACGAAGATTATTCAACTGGTAAAATGTATTCGATGCAATTTCTATTATGGTTGTAACCCAAAAAACAATTTTAGATGGATTGCTTTAGGTGACACAGGTTTTCAATAATAGCCTTGGGATTTTCCAAGGGCAGTCTCCTTAGAAAGCAAACGCACGATTTTGAGTGTTTTGGAACATATTTGTGGTCAGTCGTTCAAATTCAAATTATTATATAGCCCATTAAATTACATAAATTTGATACACTGACCCCAGGAATGAGAAAGAGCACAAGAAAGTAAAGAAGAATCAAGCAGTTACCACGATGAAGCACGTGGGGGAGCCATTTAAGCAAGAGGTTGCAAAACTGCATTTCCAGTCTGCAGAGCTATAGTTGGAAGCACTATCCTGGATTATAGTTTTAATTTTCATTGAATCTTTGTATTTTGTCTACAGCATGCCTACTTTCAATTTAAATCTAGTTTATTTTAGGCCTTGGGCCTGTAGAGTCCTGCTAATGACATTATCATATAATCTGTACGGTCTGTTTTCCTGGGGCGCAATTTCTTGATTTTTGCAATGAGTCTAAGAACATGAATACCCATTTCACAAAAATATGCAGTGAAGATAAGTATAATTATAATCAAACAAGAACCTAAACTTGGTCTTGACACTGTGAAGGATACAATAGGAGTATATAGTAGTATTAGTTAGGATTTATTGGGTGCAAGGAACAGAATATGCAGCTAAAATCAGTTTAATTGATAAGAACAGTTATTTTCCTCCATAACTAAAGTTCTGGAGGCAAGGCAGTTCCAGGGTTTGTGTAGAATCAGAGATTCATGTTACTTAAAGCTTTCTGCTCTGCCACCTTTAAATTACTGGCTCTCATTTTTGGCTTTCCCCTTTGCAGTAGCAAGATAGCCATCACAGCTCCCAGCAATCACAGCAAGGCAGATGATACAGGGTTTTATTTTTGTGCATTTTTTTTAAATCTGGGAGTTAAATATTTCCCAGAAACCATAGAGCCTGTTTCCATTCAAGTCTCATTGGGCTAGAACTGGGCCTATTGCTCAAGTCCTAGTTGCTAGAGATTTGGCAAAGAGAATATTTAGGCATTTTCAGCCAAGAAAGCATGAAGAAACTTGTAGGAAGCAGATAGCTGGCACGTAAGCAATAGACACAACCTGCCACACAGTCTAAGGTACATTTCACAAACAAAGAGCTTACAATCGACTATTAATAACATCATTTTGTATGATGATTGACAGTTCACAAAGCACTTTACTTCACTTAATCATTATATTACCTTGCAAAATAGGTTAAATCACTCTTTCCATATTTAATGAGGAAAGTGACTCAGTATGGAAAAAGACTAGTAATATAGTACAAATTAAGCCTCTTTCAACTTTGTAAGTCTAGTAGTATACAGACTTAGAAATCAGGGATATCAATTAGAACTGGAATGAAGACATTAAGACCAGAGACTGAGTCAGAGAAACCGGGCACTACATAACCAGATCACTACTGAAAATTAACTCATGGTCTAGGAAAAGAGAAATATTAGCAAACAGGAAAAAAAACAGCATCCAACAAATGGATAAATTCTAAGACAGGAAGCATGAATGCAAAATCAGCTGAGAAGTTTAATTCTACAGTATTTACTGGGCACCTACGTACTCTCTGTTTAGACTGGAGAAAATCAATGTGAATTAGATTTAGTGTCTATTTTCTAAGAGCAGAGTCAAACAATACCAATTAGTAAATGCTCTAATAGAATATGAAGCTCAATATTCCATGAATACATGGGGAAAGATGAAAAAATATAGGCAGAATATAGAGTGGAGGCAGGATCTTTGCTTAACATTGAAAAAACGATAGAGATTAAGAGAAAGTGTACTACAGGTGAAGGCAACACTTATTTGCAAAGAGATATAACAAGAGGGACTGGAATTTATGAAAGAATAGAAAGGGGAATCTAAAAGAACAAGCAGAATGTTTGGATAGGTAGGAACTAATGATCAAGAGAGGATGGGGAATGGCATCTTCTGTGTGTCATCATAAACATTATTAATAAATTTTTTGAAATTAAGTGCCCTTTGGCTGAGGGGAGCAATTTCATGAAACAAAACATACAAAAGAGGCAGCAAAACAGAAATGGGACATTTAAATATACTTGACTCTGTTGCCCCTCAGAGCTGATGCCAAAGGGTTGGACTCTGCGGGGCTGCAGTCAGTTCTACTCTGTAGGATTCTGTCGACCTTCTTAAACAATGAGCCTCTCCCCTTGTGTTTACCCTCTGAAAGATGCCTCCGATTTTAAAGCTCTGATCTCTCTTATGAAATAAAAACTCCAGAACAAGCTGAAAATATTATGAGTAAATTATTTTGGTGTTTGGGGAAATTCTTGATCAAATATTTGGAATGCCAGACTCCCTTCTTTTTGTCAGTCTTGTTGCTTTACTGATTGTCTCTATAAGGCAGGAAGTAGAAGTTGCAAAACTTCAAAAGACAAAGAGACCAAAGTGCATTACCAAAACAATCCCTTTTTGTTTCCAACTCAAAGTAAAATTAAAGAATAATCATATTACTTGTGTTGGTTTTTCAGGCCTCCATAAGTGAGGTTTCTCTTGTACTTCAAAGTACTTGGAGAGACTACCTATCTTAGGAGAGGTGGACATAGATAAAGCCGTCTGAGAGAAAGTTCCAAGCATATCACCTGATTACTGCTCACCTGAAGCAAGGCCACCTTGCTCCCTCTTTTATGACCAAGACGAATGACTATGTTGCTATAGCAGTACAGCTTTTCTCTTAAAATTTAGAGCACAGAGAGGGAACTTCTATTTTTTAACAGAACGATGAGTATTAATGTTAAAAAGCATCAAACCAACAATATCGATCCTGAGAGTCAATTTGAAATTAGTATTAAGATAGGTGCGCACATTGAAGCGACCCGAACATTAATCAGTAGAAGAGCTGTTTCATAATCATAGTTCTGAAATGTCATGGAGAATTAAAAAGAATGGGGTGCCGTACACATTGATACAAGACATATTAAATTTTTATAAAAGACAATTCAAAGAACCACACATATAGAATTTTCCTATTTATACAAAAACAGTGTAAAAGCATACATAAATTCTACACATACATTTTATAGCAAATATACCTGGAGACTGAGATGAAGGATTTTCACATTTTCTCTACCTACTTTCATATTGTTTGCATTTTATATAGGTGTCTGTCACTTATGTTACATGAGAGAAAAGTTTTGTATCTGTACATAAATGGTGACATGGCAGGACTGATCCAAAAGGGCCATATTCAGAGTCTGGCTTGTCTGAACACAGATAGGAGAGTTTGAACTGGAAGATTAGGGAGAAGATGGAAGGAAAATAGGTAGAATTTCCTAGGATAAACAAAAGACACTGAGGTGACTTCTGGCTGCAGTGCAGAGGCTGTTGACAATTTGTCCTGCTTCACACTGTTAGCTTAATATAGACATCTGAGGGCTCATTCATTGCTTCACCACAATTTGCCTGTGAAACTTTCAGGAACTTACTTCACCCTTCTAAGTGTCAATTTTCTTATCTGTTAGAAAAGGAGAGGGGAAATAGGCTATGGAAAATGTCACATGCCTTGGTAAAATTGAATTCGAGGGAATTGTCCTTGTCCATTTCAGCTCCTTGGCCCCATCTGCTGTTGTAGTACCCAGTTCACAGCTCCCTGAATAAATGACTAGATTTTCCTGTATTCTAAAGATATTCAGAGTATCCTGGGCCTTCTTCACTGTGTTTTAGTCAGTTCCTATATCTTCTGGATTATCCCTCTGTTGGAGGAGGTTTTTAAGGGCCCGTGACCACAAGTTGACCCTCAAATCAGATCTGGGCAATCAAAGGCTCCCCATTCTCTCCCAACAGTGGAATGTACATTCTGCCCACTGTTCCTACAGCCAGAGCTGTTTCAAGGGCTCAGCCTTGAGAGAGTAAGATGTTGTTGAGACCAGTCGGTATACATGACTGAACACATATAAACTTTGTATAAACTTAAGATTCCGGCTGGTTGGTGTGAAGATCTACTTGTCTTGCAGGCGCCCAAGACAAGCTTTATATGTAAGTTTTCTTGTTTATTAAAACTGCCACCTACCAATCTGGACTGATATGCCTCTTTTTTCCACTGCTCCTTGCCTTCCACATATGGGGCCAATTCCAGATTTCACCTGTGAAGCTCCCAAGCTTTCAAACCAACATTGTCTGACCTTCAAGTAAAAAGAACAAATCCAGATTTGTGGTCATGTGAACGATACCATACACACGGTATTTCAGAAAACATTTCAAGGAACAATCCTCCAACTTATCATTTAGTATCTTACCCAACAATAATAACTGATTGCATGTAGAGGTGAAAATTGTTGCTGCGATGTGTGCAGTTGATGGAGACTAGAAGCAGCCTCCTCAGTAGTTAATAAAAGGCCATCTGGAGACACCCTTCAACGCTGATGTTACATTTCATTTTTTTAATACACTAGAGAGTGCATGGAAAATTAGCTTTTGCGAAAGCTAGCAAAGTGGCATGTCTGTTGTCTTTCCTTGGGACTTTGTCATTTATATTTATGATATTGTTTCTAAAGTGACAAGGTGACGCAAATCAAATTCATTTGCAGAGCTTACTTTGGAGGTGCTGCTGTAGATTTCTATATATCACAAATCCACACTTTGGATACAGATTAAATAAATAACATACTTTATCTACTAGTGTCCTCCGATATCTTTAATAGTCAAGGTAAAATAAAAAATCTGATTTTTTTCCTTCCAGTCTTAACTGAATGAAAAATTTTATTCATTGCCTTATTGGATAAACCACACATTTTTTCTCTCCCTTAGAGAATTAAAACTAAAATTTTTCAGTGTTTACTCTGACTCACACATTCATATAAAAAACATTCAAAGAGGATATTAAAGTATTAAGGAAACTGAGGCTCAGCAGGACAAATAGATAACTTGCACAGAATCCAACATCTGGCAAGAGGCTGAAATAGAACTAGAACCTGGGTCGCTCTTATGTTCAAGTTCTTGCTCTTTTCACAGCTCAATATGTTCACTGAAATTGAGATGAGATGCTAAGTCTTAGGTGCACAACCATAAAAGACTAGATCAGAAATTCGATCAAGTGGACAGAAAGCAGGAAAGAGAAATGTATTTGCAAATTGGAATCTGAATCTTAGAATAGAAAACCTTATACCTGTCCATACCCATAATTAAGTTACTTCCACATCACCTACACATCTTCAATATCATTTTACGGACTCTCAGCAAAGATATAAAGTAAAAAATGTTTCCTTTTAGTCCACTCCCCCGCCCTCCTCCCCACACACAAGGTACATACACAAATACACATATACACATCTGTTAAAAATACTTAAGTTATTTAATGAAAATAAAGAATTTGACAGCAGAAATGTGTCTATACAGAGGAGATTTACGTGCAGCATTCCTTAGCACACTATTTTCTTTCCACTCTTGGTTTCTATGGAGAGCACGGTTGTCGACATTCTCTTCAGGAAATGTCCTATGATATATATGTTGTGCCCTCCTTGTTTTCAAACCAAATTTGGGTTCAGTAAAGCTATATTTTCATTGAGAATTAAGAGTGGGATAGTAAGGCAAATGAAAGTATAAACTATACACAGGCAATTAAAAAAATTTTGCTGCCAACTTCACACTGTTCTGAAAAACCCATCGTAAGAATGTGCCTCAACCTTCCCTTCTGCTCTGCTCCTTCCCCAGTTCTATTACACAAATACTTTTTCTACACCCTTAGCTCTTTTATAATGTCTCCCAGATCAAAATGTATATGTGTAAAAAGAATCTGTAAACATTGTTAATACCTCTCCCAGAGTTATTTACAGTTTACTCTCATTTCTAACTGGAATAAAGATGCAGACTACTGTTAAAGGAATTTCCAGCACAACTAAGCATGCAGGAAAATATACTTTGGGGCAGCATCTTTGACATCATACTCATTGAGTATTACTCTTTTTGGTCTACAAATTTATTGTCCAACTGAATAGAGGCTTTGATAAGTCAAAACATTTGAGTGAATAACGTGCTATTTTCTATCAAGTAAATCATGGTAATTCCAATTGACTACAACTTCAGAAAAAAAGATCGAGGAATGATATTTCACAGAACCATTTTAACTCCACTGCAGAATGATTCATATTCACCGATTGGATAACAATGAAATATTTAAAGAATCCTTAACTGGATTCTTAGCAAACGAATTCTAAAATTATCTCAAATGTCATCTACAATAAGGTCTGGCATTTTGGAGGACAGAAACATCACTTTGAATCTTGAACAAAAAAAAAAATCCTTTTCTGCCCATTTTTTTTGATTGATGATCAAAATAAATCCTCTAATCTTCCAGTCAAAAAGCCTTGTTTACAGAGAGAAATGTCTCTTCATTTGGGTAAGTGATCAAATTCTCTCACTCAAGAGCCAGTAAACACAGCTTGTCTTAATTTTTTGGCCTGTTGCAGACACCATCTCGTTATATGACTGATGCTGCGGATTCAAGTACAGTAGGTCCTTAAATAAAATCGTCTCCTTCAGTGTTATTTCATTATAATGTTGATGAAGAAAAAAAGTCGACTCCCCGCTGGGGCCACTGTCCGTGGGAGTTTGCATACTCTTCCTGTGTCTTTCTCCAGTTACTCCGGTCTCCTCTCACGTTCCACAGATGCGCACGTTAAGTGACTCAGCATGTCTAAATTGTCCCAGTCTGAGTGTAGGTATGTGATTGTGAGTGGCCCTGTGATGGACGAGTATCCTGCCCAGGGTGTCCAGCCTTGGGCACCGAGCTGCCAAGATGGGCTCTAGACACCTACACCCCTGAACTGGAATAAGCAGGTTGGAAAATAATTACCTTGTTTTTATTAATCTTTCTTAAATGCATGTATACCTCACATTTATTTCAATGTTTCATATTAGAGGTGTTCGGAGTATTTATTTAGAAGTTTGGTGATGTTTTCGTGACCAGAAATATGTCATAGAAACTTAACTCTTGTTTATATCAATTAGCCCATGGTAAAATTGGTTTCATTATACATTGCTTTGTTTAAAGTTGCAGTTTCCAAGAACTTTTTGACATCAAGTGAGGTCTTGACATCATAGCACATATGAAGCACATATCTGAAAAGTTTGTTTTTCCTCCGAA
>NW_011888799.1:11312308-11318210 GCF_000151845.1 Pteropus vampyrus
TTCACAGAACCATTTTAACTCCACTGCAGAATGATTCATATTCACCGATTGGATAACAATGAAATATTTAAAGAATCCTTAACTGGATTCTTAGCAAACGAATTCTAAAATTATCTCAAATGTCATCTACAATAAGGTCTGGCATTTTGGAGGACAGAAACATCACTTTGAATCTTGAACAAAAAAAAAAAATCCTTTTCTGCCCATTTTTTTTGATTGATGATCAAAATAAATCCTCTAATCTTCCAGTCAAAAAGCCTTGTTTACAGAGAGAAATGTCTCTTCATTTGGGTAAGTGATCAAATTCTCTCACTCAAGAGCCAGTAAACACAGCTTGTCTTAATTTTTTGGCCTGTTGCAGACACCATCTCGTTATATGACTGATGCTGCGGATTCAAGTACAGTAGGTCCTTAAATAAAATCGTCTCCTTCAGTGTTATTTCATTATAATGTTGATGAAGAAAAAAAGTCGACTCCCCGCTGGGGCCACTGTCCGTGGGAGTTTGCATACTCTTCCTGTGTCTTTCTCCAGTTACTCCGGTCTCCTCTCACGTTCCACAGATGCGCACGTTAAGTGACTCAGCATGTCTAAATTGTCCCAGTCTGAGTGTAGGTATGTGATTGTGAGTGGCCCTGTGATGGACGAGTATCCTGCCCAGGGTGTCCAGCCTTGGGCACCGAGCTGCCAAGATGGGCTCTAGACACCTACACCCCTGAACTGGAATAAGCAGGTTGGAAAATAATTACCTTGTTTTTATTAATCTTTCTTAAATGCATGTATACCTCACATTTATTTCAATGTTTCATATTAGAGGTGTTCGGAGTATTTATTTAGAAGTTTGGTGATGTTTTCGTGACCAGAAATATGTCATAGAAACTTAACTCTTGTTTATATCAATTAGCCCATGGTAAAATTGGTTTCATTATACATTGCTTTGTTTAAAGTTGCAGTTTCCAAGAACTTTTTGACATCAAGTGAGGTCTTGACATCATAGCACATATGAAGCACATATCTGAAAAGTTTGTTTTTCCTCCGAAAATGGAATGATTTTCCAGTGATCCAGTTAACAGATTTCTTGGTGACCAATAACACGTATTTAGTACAATGACCCTGGGTTTGAGTGTGGGATTTACGAAGTAGACTGAAAGTAAGAGATCTATTCTGAGCTAAAGTACATTTTTATGTGCAATCATACAGGATTTCATAGCAAGTGGGCCATCAGCCACAATTTGAGAAATAAACTCCTTGGTCAACCCTAGGCAGAAAGGAAATGCAAAATGTCTCCCTGTGCCTGCTTCAATGGCACTTGAGAAAGCTATTATCCATCACAAAGGCCTTAGTTATAGAAAGGATGTGAAGAAAAATAGTTTGTATCTCAAATTTTAAAAAAGTATAGAATTATTTGGCTACTTCAATATACAAATATCTTCTACTTGAAATCAGAGAACTATCTGAAGGAAATCGATTCTTAAGAAAGAATTCACAGTGATATGTTAAATAGTAATATACATATCCTTTATTTCAACTTTATCATGAATTTCATGCTTCAACCACATCAACTGCTTCCATTTCCATGATGCTCTGTTCCCTCAGACCTCTGTTACGCACAGTCATGCCTCTGCCCACTTTAGTTCCTTCCTTGTTTTGGGCTCTAGTTGTTGCCTCCACTTTGTAGCTTTCATTTCTCCCACGGGAGAAAATTAGCAACTCCTTTTGTGTTCTCACAGCACTATGGGGAAACCTTCTTTACAACATGTAGTCAGTTTTATGAGTTCATCTTCTGCAAATTGGCTACCAGCTCTTTAAGAAGAACCATGTTATATGCATATATTATTTTTATTTCCAAGGGCTAGCAGTTAGGCTAGCATAAAGTATAATAATTACTCTAGAAAAACATTTATTCATTTGTTACTGTATGTTTCATGGTTCAAAGCAGGTTATATGCATTATTTCATTTAATCTTTAAAACAATCATTTTACGTGGGCTCTATCATTACTCCTCCTTTAAGATGAAAAATTGCAACACAAAGTATGCAGAACTACGACAGTGTGTAACTACAAAGTAAATAGCTCCCCCTGGAGCTGGGCAGTGTGTACGACTTGTGCACAATTAGCAAAAGGCCACTCAGTCAATGCTTTTAAAATAAATTTAAATGTTCGATTCAATATTAGTCCTTTAGCAGATATATCTACAATTTTACAGGTCTTGATGCTTTAAACCAAAGAACATGTTAGTGACAAAAAGGGCCATCTGCCTAATGTCCTTCAAAATTTACTGTCTAGATAATCATTTATTCTGACAGAATAGTGTCATTAACATTGCTTTGATGACCACATGGTCTAATTAGAATGACAAAACTAAAGGGGACAATGAGACACACTGAAATCAGGTAAATACAGTCTAGAAAGCCAGAGAATATCATCATCGTTACTCTACTCTTCTACCCTTCTAAGCAAGCTCTAGCTTAAGCTTTCCATTCACAGAAAGAATTGAACAACAAAATGTCTTTCTTCTGTAGACATATGCAATGCTTATTTGACTTATTTAAAATGAGTCAGTGTGAATTAGAGATGGATTTACTAAATAAAATTCAATAATAATCTCATATCCGAGGTCATATTCTAGTTTCACTGCTAATGAACTAATCATTTTAACTTAAATGCAGCAGTTTGTGAACAATTACCAACATTTAGTTTTACTAACCACAGATCACAAAGGGTGACATTAGATGCATCTAAGCAGATTATTAAAGAGATGTGCTTTTTACGAGAGTGTTTATAGCACCTACAGGTCTATAGGATGGGCATCATTTCAAATATTGTTTCAAGGACATAGAAGAATCCCGGACTTAGGGAGACACCTACAGGTACAATAGAAAAATATAAAATGAGAATCTGAGAACCAGAAAAACAATATCATTGTTTAATAAGAAAAATCAAAATGATGTTTCTTTAAAAATGTTTTTGAGCGCTCAGAGCATTTTTCATAAAGACAAACACATATTAGACAATACCTTAAAAACAAATATATATGGATATAGATACAGATTTTTAAAATTTTTTCTCTCACCTTTAGGCTACTTAGAAAATCAGCTTTGTCTAACGGCCTAAAGGATGATCCATAATTCTTTGGAAATGGGTCAGGATTTACCTATTAGTAGAAATAACATTAGTTATCATCACCATCATCATCATCATCATCATCATCATCATCATCTTTACTATCTACCAAATAGCAATAAGTATTCTTAGATATTCTTTATAAGTTTTTCCTCATTTAAAATAAAGTATCCCTGGTAAAATGAACAATCCTACATAGATATTTATGCCTTAATATAAATGGCTTTATTAGGTCTCTTTTTAATTTTTTAAAAAGGTTTTTAGTATGAAGTGGATAGGAATTTAAAGATACTAGTGGAGGGTGATGGTGACTAATGGCATAATATTGTTTGTGGATACATAGATCCAGAGGTCTTTAACAACTCCTCTTATTTCTCCTCTTCATTACAAAAATCCCCCTTTCCTGAAATGGAAATCGAAGGAAGGAGAATTCATTGTATTTTCTGTTGGTTACTTTCTCATTCCTATTTCCATTCAGGTTTTGCTCTGAAAGAATTCTTCTTCAAACCTCTTCCTCACTTCCTATAATACTATTATATTTATATAACACTTAAATTTCCATTAGGTTGCACAGAAAGGATTTTGATGTCTTCAGAGTGCCCTAAAGACATCATGCTAGTACACTTCCAAAGCCAGAAAAGCTTCTGCAGCTCCAGTGATAAAAAAAAAAAAAAAAAATCACTAGAAAACAAATACGGTAATTTTACTTTTTCCTACTTTTAACATTATTCCCGTGTATCCAGTCATTAAATCACTGTATGTTAAAAAAATGTCCACAAAAGAACAACCAAAATCGGTAAGGGGACATAGCAGATTCCACACAGCAAATACCTAAAAATTAAGAGCCTATTTTTTTAAGATAAAGCCAGATTCTGTTGATTCAGTCTTCTAAAACATGATATCCTCTCCATTGTTGCCATCTCTGAGCAGCACCTAAGCAGGTTGTGTCGATAACTTAGAATTTCTCTATTACATTTTTCTATGACTCTTAACTCTTATCCACAGTCTCACCCCCGTTAAAAAGCATCTTCCACACAGCTGCTGTGCTAAAACATGAATCTTATCAGATTATTTCTTCAGTTAAAACCTTTATACGATCCCCTATCTTTATCTTCAGGATAAAATCCAAATTTCTTAACTGTACAAGCCTCCATACATGATCTGGCCCATTTACATTCCCAGTTTCATGCCTTACTTCTCATTCTCTTTCAGTAAAAATAATAGTAACGATTAATGTTTATAAAACACGTAGCATGTCAAAACTGTCCTAAGTACTTTCTTATTGTGGTAAAAGTTACATAACATAAAATTTATCTTATAAACCATTTTCAAGCATATATTTCTGTGGCCGTAAGTATAGTCACATTGCTGTGCAACCATCGCCACCATTCATCTCTGGAACTTTTTCATCTTCCCCAGCTGAAATTCTATACCCATTAAACACTAATTCTTCATTCCCTTCTCTCCTCAAGACCTGGCAACCACTTTTCTCTTTCTAAGTTTGACTATTCTGTTACCTCCAAGTGAAATCATATAATGTTTGTTCTTTTTTGACTGGATTATTTTACTTGAATGTCTTCATGTTTCATCTATGGTGTTGGAATGTCTTCCAGGTTCATCTATGGTGTTGCATGTGTCATAATTTCCCTCGAATAGTATTCTACTCTAAGTATATACTTTTTATTTATCCATTCATCTGTCATTGGACCTTGGGTTGCTTCTACCTTTTGGCTATTGTGAATGCTGCTGCTCCGAATATGGGTATACAAATATTTGTTCGAGTCCTGCTTTCAACTGTTCCGAATACATACACTTCTGGGCCATTTGGTAATTGTTTTTTTAAAGAGTCATATCATTTTCCACAGTAGCAGCATTATCTACAGCAGTGTATTCCAGCAATGTATAAGGATGCTGTGATAGATAATTTTATGTGTCAACCTGACTGGCCACAGAGTGTCCAAATTAAATATTATTTCTGGATGTGTCTATTAGGATGTTTCTGGATGAGATTAGCATTTGAATTAGTGGACTTAGTAGATTGTCCTCCCCAATGTGAGTGAGCATCATCCAATCTGTTGAGAGCCTGAATGGAACAAAGACAGAGGAAAGAGGAATTCAACCTTTTTTTCTAGCCTAATTGAGCTGGAATATCTCATATTATTTTCTCTGGCCATTAGGCTGAGATTTATACTATGGGCTCCCCTGGTTCTCAGGTCTTCAGACTTGGACTGAATTATATCACTGCCTTTTCCAGATATATATATACCATAGCTCTTCTATACTCCCAGCTTACATCATCATTCTGAAGGAAGCCATATTAACAACCAAAGCACTTTCATTTTACAGAAAAGTCATAAACATCTACTCTCTGGGGTCTTGAGCCAATCCTAGCAATATCAAGGTCACATGTTCGTGCCCAGAAAGAAAGTGAGTCAGACCTGAAGAAGTTTTCTGCCATTTCCCTCCTGTTCCAACCTTTGGTTCTGATTTAATATTCTAACTGAGGTAATTCTAGTAGAGTTTGTCTGAGGACCACAACCACAATATATTTCCCTACATAAATACTCTCACACTATTTTTTTCCAAGATAGATGTAATTATTTTATTCATATATGGATACGAATAAAATGGATATTGCTCAAATCAATATAATGCTAAATTGAAAATGAGACTAGTCTGATTTTTTAAGGTAAATTTTAATCCTTAAAATAAAAAGTAAATAGATTTATAAGTAATATTTCAAATAAATATCATGATTTTTAAAAAGAATATCTTTGTCTA
>NW_011888799.1:11321075-11350123 GCF_000151845.1 Pteropus vampyrus
GATTTGCATTTTGCTGACGATTAGTGATGTGTGATGCTGAGCATCTTTTCATGTACCTGTTTGCCATCTGTATGTTTTCTTTGAAAAACTATCTATTCAGTGCCTCCACCCATTTTTTAATAAGTCGTTTTGTTGTTGTTGCTGTTGTTTTGTAGCACTCTTTTTAATAGCACTTATTTTCATTCTCAAAAGTGATCACATTTGGATAAATTACATGGTCATGCTAATTAACTCCAACTACTTCTTTTCTGTATCTATTATTTCCTTGTACTATTCTTGTAATACTATAATTCTGAAAAGGCACTTAATACATCTTATTGAACTTTGCTTCTTCTAGTCTATGAACTTCTAAGGACAGAGATTATGTCTAATCATCTTTATACCCTTTACACTTGACACATAGAGGGACTCAAAATATGTCACTGTTCTTGAGCAGGTGCTACAGATCCAAATGTAAATAAGAAAGTTTGATGAAATGTGTAATTACAATTATCTCAAAATTGGGGTTGGTCAAATTGATAGGCTATCTTTTTCTACTTTCCTAATAATGCTGTATACCTTTTTTTTTTTCCCCTGACATCTGAGTTATGGATTTGGAATAGAAGACTCAACTGGGAGAGGACTGTGAAATGTTGCAACTGGAGAAAGGGTTTTTGACTTACCTAGGCCTTACATAAGCCTTGTAAAATATATTTTAAAGAGTGGGAAAAATGTTAAAAACAAGTGAATTTGAATAAACAGAATACAGATGATCTTTGTACTATTTTCATTTTGTACCTTACCTATTAGTTTGAAATTATCTCTATATGAAAAGTTATTATTGTAAAACATCCTCCACTGAGCTGGGCCAGGAATATTACATTGCCTGCTTCATGATGGAAGCAGGCATCATGAGGCTACTAACCTTTCCTAAAATACTTGGAAGCCACTGCTGTCCAAGTTCGAGTAGAAGACCCGGATGGCAGTTACACATACTGGTGAGAACAAAGCACATTTATTTATTTGGGCTGCAGAAACTGTAAGCTCTGCAATGGCAATGGCTAAATCTGTTTGTTAACCACCATATATTAGTGGTATCTAATTTAAAATCTAAGTGTCTTTCAAACTAATAATAACATTTTATATATGTGCTACAAACCTATAATGAGAAAAATGCATGGCTGTTGACTTCTATGATTATATTTAAAGGATACCCATATTAATACTCAAGTGTGTCATTACAGAAAATGATCCTAAGTCTTTAAACTCATGGGGAAAAAGGTATGGCAAACATTTACAGATGTTCCAAGTAATTCAAACTTTCAGAGGGTTAAAACAACTTGTGTGAAATGTATTTCTTGAAAATGTCAGCTTACTTATATAAAAGGCCTGTGGTTTTATCTCAACTCATATTTCAATTCCACTATTTCATGTTGCCTAATTATTTTGATTTTGAAAGTTTAATATCATGCCCAAGAGCTTCAATATTATAGACTCTAAAACTGCAATATAGATAAAAGTATTCTATAGATAGAGAGCATTAAAAAATAAAAGCCCTTTATATTCTCTAATAGTAAACAATATTTATGGGAAAAAAAGTATGTTAATAAAAGTAGTTTTATGTTGACTATTCCATCTTTAAGAACTGTGTTGTTAGAAAGAATAAATAATAGTTTGCTAGCCCACATTATTACCAGTCTTACAACCTCATACATACGTATTTTTCCGTTTTGTAAGGGATATATAAAGTTACTATTGTATATTCTGAGTTGTAATGGAGGGGGAAAAAACTGTACACCTGAACATAAGATCACATTTCACTGATAGATTCCTGCCATACATGATTTATAGATGGTATAAATCATTTACTTAGAACAATCTCATATACAGTCCTTCTAATTCAATAGTTTTTCCATTCTCAGTAAAAAAGAAAATGATATAATTGAAAATGGGATTGGAAATAGACCTAACTTATGTCTTAATTAATTATTTTAACTGCTAGGTAAGGTAATAAATGGAAGGAGTCCCCAACCCCATTAGTAAATTGACTGTTACCTGGCATCCACTTCTCCTCTCCTAAGAAGATCCAAAGTTTTATTCAAGAATCCACCTCTTCCCCACTCAGCCAATAATTTTCAGGACAGGCTAATTCCATTTATGACTGATTTAGGATATTTTTGGCTCTAAGAAAACTATACCCCAATCAAAATAGGTTTAATAAAAAGGGATTTTATTGGACCACATAACGATATAGCTCTGAGTTAGAGCAACATTTAGGGATGGGAACATAGAGGAAATGAACAGAGGAGCTACTCTAAAAAAACAGAAGCAAATGCTACTGATTAGCTAACTAAAGGACTCACTTTATTATAAGGAAAAGGAGCGTTCACTATACTTTGTCTAGGGGCTGATATATGCACAGTGTGTTTACTATTCTCTATTTCAGCTGTTAGATTTTATTACTTTTGTCCTGTTTCTTCATCATCACTATTTATTGAATATGATGAAAGCAGATCTCCATCTAGGTTCTAGTTAGCAAGGAGGTAATTCTCTCATAGAAGCTTTGGAAATTGTTAAATTAAATTATTCAGAATGAATTATAATGTAACTTGAACAGAAAACAACATTGTCCATGTTTAGATTTTGTAGAATTTACTTAGTAAAATCACCAGGAAATAATTTGGCACAAAATCTAGAAAAAAATGTACCTTAAGTAAAAGTGTATAGCAAATTAAAGAGCTACATATAAGCTATTGTTACTCAGGATTCCTATCATAGTACTAGAAAAATACAGGAGATGAAAAATACCTGTGGTGGTATCACTCCTCCACACATGACGAGAATATCTGGCCGTCCAAGGGAGTTAAGCTGTTTGATGAGCTCAGGAACTAGGGTCTTATGGCCAGCAGCAAGTGTGCTCACACCCACAGCATGCACGTCTGCATCCACAGCCTGCTGGGCCACTTCTAGGGGAGTCTAAACAATTAGAAAATAGAAACGAATCATCATTTATTCCAAAAACTAAGTGCTGTCTACTTAATCATTCCAAGATTTTCCTCATTAAAAACCCTGAAGAGAATGTAACTTCATATTCCATCATTCTCAAATCATAAATACTAAACACCATCACTGTATTTGCTTCTAGCACTAGAATTCATCAATTAGATTTAAGTTACAACAAAATATAGTTCCCTCCAAAAATCTTCACAATAAAGAATATAAGCAAAATATACTATCTCCTCAATGTAATTTTTTAAATTTAAATTCTCAAAGTTATTGTTTTTAGGATAGATTCATTCCGGCTATGAAAGAGAAACTTTCAGAAAGAGAAAATCAGAAGAAAGCCTGATTTTCTAAGATCCTTTTATCTTAGAAAAAGCTGTTGAAAAAAACAATCTAAAACTTGTTTTACAACTAGATAGGTACAGATGAATAATGTCTTCCATAAAAGATACCAAAATGTTATTGTTTAAAACTAATGAGGTACTGTGGGTAAGACAGGTAGTCATAAAATACCACAAATAAATTTGGATTTTGCACATTATCTGTGACAATGTCATACAGGTCTAGGTCAGTAGGACTTTGAGGGTTCTTTTTAAGGAGGCACAACTAAAGACTGATATCCATGTGTGTAGACTTCAGTAAGTACTCACATGTAATACATGTGCTTTGCCTCATTTACATCTGGTCTTGGAGTATGTATTACTGGCAGAATAATTGGCATCAATGGCAAAATAGTAACCTTTCCATGGACCACAGCATTCTTTCCAGCATAACTGCAGTTAAATGCATGTTGATTGACATGTGACAATGAGTCAGCATCTGTCCCATGAAAGAGTTGTATACCTATTCTTAGAATCCATGATTCTTTTTTTTGTCCAGTAGCCCTTTCAGTGACATGGATTCTATATCCTCTCAGTCAGTCTCAAGGTAGCCTCTTCTGTATGTCCCCAGTTGTAGGACTTTAATTTAGTTAGACTTCAGGCGACTCCCATAATTTAGTTATACTTTTGATGTGGTTGTGAGAGGAGGCAAGCACAGTGTTTACCTACTCCATCTTGACCAGAAGCCCATAATTTTTTTAAAATACATGTCTTCATTATTAACATTTCTTGAGTTGTGCTGTACACCCAACATGTTATAGTATCTATGAAGATGTCAAAGACTAAACATAAAAAATAATGTGAAAAAGTAAATCTTAGGTATTAATAGAGAATGGGAAAGAGTGATGTCTACAAGATGATGGATAGGAAGCTCCAGGACTCATTCACCCAAGGAGACACTAAATTAACAGAAATATATAGATCAAAATAATGTTGTGAGAAATCTAGAAAATAATTAAAGAACTACAGCAACCACATAAATGTGTAAACAAGGGACAGTGCCAAAGGGGATGTGTTTCTCATTTATTAACTAGATTTAACCAGTTTGGGATACAGAATCATAAAGGATATTTTCAAACATTCAACTATAAGTTGAGTTACCCAACAAGATCATATCCACTCTCTGCAATGAGTTTGAAACATTGCTTTGATAGGTTACACGTATTTAAATCATTGCATATAATGATGCCTTCAAGTTTCTCATTGTGAAGAAAATGTAAATTGAGAAATTTGGGAAGGATAAGGCCACCTCAGAAATCACCCACAATTGTAACTACAAAAAAATTATCAAAATCTGTTAATTTTCTGAGTTTGACAAGATTTTTAGGCTCATAATTTTAGTGTGGAAACAAGATTCTACACTTTCAGTAATGAAACCACATTCAAAAAGATCTCTCTAGGTAAGTAACATAACATATAGGTAATTTTATGTTTGTGAAAAATACAAACATAAAATTAAAACCTTTAAGGAAATTGTGCATAGTCTTGCCATTGATTGCTTAAATTTAACTGATTTAAGCATGATTTGTCATTCATATCACGCATGTTACCAAAATTGATTAGGTTAAAATTCCATTTTAACAATTCAGTTCCATGCTTTATATTTATACAACCTGTATTTTATGTTGAAAATTTTAAAACTTCGAATCTAATTTTGATTAGTCATCAGAGAACTGCAGGATTGTAACTTCAAACACAGATAAGTTTTTTTAAATAACAGTATTATGTTAACAAAGTTGTGGTGCTAAAAGGAAAATTATGTTTTTATACATGAAATGTAATGAGGAAATGAACTTTCAGCTTTTAAAAAATTATTTTATGTGCCAATGGCCGAGAACAATTTTTTAAAATTATTTTTATTTTATGAAAAAATATTTCCCAGAAGGTAACTACTAAATATTGGAAATGCATTATATTTGATTGCTATTTAAAACAAACAAAAAACTTAAGTAAAATGGTAGAACATAAGTACAAAAATATAAAAGTATTCAACTTAAATGATGAAAGCAATCTAAATATATACATTAATTTAATCCAAAATACATCTGAGGTTCTGATTAAAACCTACTGTAAATGTATAAGACTCTAAACATATTTTGTAAATTTACCTACCAACACAGTTCAAGGACATATCTCCAGAAGTTTGGGCTAACTTTACAGTAACAATTGCTTCTAGACTCTCTAGAGTAATACTCAAAAATTCAAAAAGGGAAAACTCTTATGGAAGATTCTACAGAGGCTGGGCCTCTTCAGAAAGGTTTACTTCTTCACTGGTAAAAATGCAATGAATACTCTTTTAGTCTTTATCTTAGTTGATGTCGCTGCATTATATAATAATAGTACCTCCCCCTCCTTGAGACTTCTTCCTTAGTTTTTATGCCATTATTTATCTCATTTCCTTTAGCTCCTTTGCTGCTTCCTTCTACTCTATTTCCTTTTAATGTTCAAGTTCTTATCTCATTGTATATACTCTTAATAGAAAATTAGATCCGTTTTCATGGTTTTAAGTAACATTTATATACTAATAAATCTTAAAATCTTGTGTATAATTGAGGCCCCTCCTTGCTCTAGACATGTATATCTAACTTGCATGGTCAAGTCCATCTGAATGTTCCACAAGCTCGTTCTCCTAAGCCTGTCCGCATATCTATAAATATCTCCTTCATTAAACTTTCTTCAAAACCCTAGCTGACTTTTTGTTTCTGCGAATACCCTCATACTGCCTTAGTTAAGGCCTTTGTTGTTTCTCACTCTGATTACTGAACTGGACTCCTTGCACCTAGTCACAGCTTCTCTCAATCCACTTCAGAAAGTGATTTTACTAGAAAATGAGTTTTCTAAAGTATAAATTTGATTGTGTCACTCTCTCCATACACATTTGGAATCAAGTTCAAACTCTTTAAAATTGCATATAACCCTATTCTTTATAATCTACACACCATCCTAAGCACTGTATTCTAATTTTACCAAACCTCTTGCAGTTACCTGAAGGCATCATGTCATCTCATAGCTCTGTACCCCTGCACCTCTGCTCAAGCCAATCCTTCTTCTTAGCATGCCCTTCTCTGCTTTGTTCTCCCAGTGACTGAAAGGCATAGCTGAAACATAAGTTCTCAGGATATTTGTACAAACCCTTTGTCCCAACTTTAATTATAGTAATTATCATTATGCTGTGATTACTGGTAAGTAAATCTCTGTTAGGAGCTTCTAACCTCCCTGAAGACAAAAATTCTATCTTATTTAACTCAGAACCTAGCATCTGGTAGATGATCACTAAATATATAATGGATAACCTTTTACTCTGCCAATTTTTTTGGGGGGGAGGGGCGGAAGTAGATGATTAATGTCTCTGTACTCTATTTAGAAATTCAGCTTCATTTACTTCCAACAAATTATTTTCCTGCAAGGTCTAATATTCTGTAGTTAAATAAAATACTACTAGAGAGCAAAAAAAGAGAAAATCTAATTATAAATCAAGCTCACGCTGATGCTTGATTTCCCTTTCAAAACACTTTCCAGAAATTTGATATGTGCTATCTTTCCCACAAAATATTAGTCGAATCTTAATAAGTAGTACAATAAGATCTTTGAAACAAATCTTTACAGTTTCAGGAGCATAATAAAAATTTTTGTTCAGAATTAACAATGATTTTTACAATCTGAGTAACAAGTATATTAACATGAGTTAAGTTTATTCTTATTTCTGTCCTAATTAATTACGTTATATGCATTCAAAAATAAATTGGGGAATTTTTTTGAATTCAAGTTCTTCTTTTACAACTTTAAAACATCATCATGGGTCTATTATCTTTTTATGACTTTTCCTAAATGAAAGCGACTTATGATATACTTTTGAAATCAGCTCCAACAATTCTCATTACCTGAAAAAGAGGACCTATGTCCACATCAAAACCAAGATCAGCAAATCCTGTAGCAATAACTTTTGCTCCTCTGTCATGTCCATCTTGTCCCATTTTTGCCACAAGAAGACGAGGTCTGCGACCTTCACGTTCCATGAATCTATGAACCCTGAAGAACATTTAAAATATAACTACAGTTATATATTAATTGCCCAAAGTTAAGATATAAAAACTGTAAATTATTCACAGCAAATCAAGTTTAGTGCCTGCTTTTGCAGCACACATATGAAAAAAAATCTTTCAGGTTTATTTAAAAAGACCTAATCTTTAAATCAAATTTTCTTAACATCTCTATTTTACACTGCGAACTTCATGAAAGCCTGAATATGTTTACCATCTCCCCCTTACAGGAAAATCTGAAAGATGGCACAGCGTATGAGCCCCAAACACTGAGAGCATCACAGTAGAGAAAGATGAGAAAATGACAACTTTTCACCTTCTTAAGCCAATCTCCAGAGTACCATATGCAGAAATATTTAAGTATAAGTGAAAAAGTGCCTTTCATAGTTATTTATACATATGACTCATTAGCAGTTTTTTTTAATTAATTTAATTAGTTTCAAGTATATTGGTTATACAGTACATTGGTTAGACATCTATATAGTTCATAAAATGATTCCCCAATTTCTCCCTCCTTCCCCATATTAATGCTAACTGCATTCCCTTTGCCGTTTTCCCCATCTCCGTGACCATTAATCAACTACTAATTTGTACTTATTTAATCCTTCATTCTCTCAGCCCCCCAATCCTCCCTATCTTCTGTACATCACCAAACTGTCCACTATATTTGTAAGTCTGGTTTTGATTAATTTGTTCTTTTTATTCTTTAGATTCCACATATAAGTGAAATCATATAGTGTTTATCTTTCTCTGTCTGACTTTAATACCTTCTAGGTCCATCAAAGCACTATCTTTTTCCATCCCCTTCCTTTTCATATGTAGGGGTCTTGTTTTCTTATTCTTTCAGCCACTCTATCTTTTGGTTGGAGCACTTAATTCTTTTCCATTTAAGATACTTATTGATAGGAATGTAGTTGTTACCATTCTTTATTCCTGTTTTTGATACATGTTTTTTCTTCTTAAAGAAGTTCCTCCAACATTTCCTGTAATACTGGCTTGGTGGCGATAAATTCCTTTAGCTTATTTTTGTCTGGGAAACTCTTTATCTGTCCTTCAACTCCAAATGATAGCTTTCTAGGTAAAGTAATCTTGATTGTAGATCCTGGGTCTTCACCACATTGAATATTTTGTGCCAAGCCCTTCTGTCCTGCAAAGTTTCTTTTGAGAAATCAGCTGCCAGTCTTATGGATGTTCCCTTGTAGGTAACTATCTGCTTTTCCCTTGCTGCTTTTAAGATTTTTTTTTTCTTTGTATGTAACCTTTGGCATTTTAATTACGATGTGTCTTGGTGTGGGGCTCTTTAGAACCTTGATTTTTGTAATTCTCTGAGCTTCCTGGGGTTGTATGGCTATTTCCTTCACCAGGTTAGGAAAGTTTTCCAACGTTATTTCTTCAAACAGCTGTTCAATATCTTGCTTTCCTTCAGGTACGCTAATGAGATGGATATTTTGACCTTTAATAGTGTCCCATATGCGCCTTTTTTTATAGTCTTGGCATCTTTTTTCTTGTCATTATGTTTGAATGTCTTTGGCTTTCCCATCCTCTAGATAGGTCATTTGATCCTCTTTCTTTTATTGTTATATATATATTTTTTTTATTTATGCCTATAGCACCCAGTCTTCCTAGGTGGTCTCCCATCCAAGTACTAACCAGGCCAAACCCTGCTTAGCTTCCAAGGTCAGACATCGGCTTGTTCAGGGTGGCATGGTCGTAGACCATGAACCATGGTTCCGCTGGGGGGCGAACCCAGTACCTCTGCGTGTAAAGCAGACGTGCTAACCGCTACACTATGGAATCACATCCCATTTGATTCTCTTCTTTATTCACTTTGTTTATTCCATTTAATATACTTCTCATCTCATATAATGTGTCCATTTCGGACTGGTTCACTTTTATAATTTTCACTTCCATTTTTATGTTTATCTCTTTATTGAAATTTTCACTCAATTTATCTACACTTCCCAAAAGTTCACTGAGCATCTTTATAATCAGTGTTTTGAACTGCGCATCTGTTAGATTACTCGACTCCATTATTTTTGGATCTCTATTCTGTTCTCTCATATGATTTCTGCTTCTTTGTCTTCCCATTTTGTCCGCCTTTCTGTGTCTGTTTCTATGTACTAAGCAAAGCTCTTAAGCCTCTCGGTCTTATTAGTGTGGATTTGTGAAGTAGGTGTCCAGTGGCACAGTCCTGAGGGGTTCAGCTGCAGGCCAAATTTAGCCCAAGCCTCTGCCCCTCCGAGGCCATCTGTTAAGATTAAGCAAGCAATCCACAGATGCTGTGCTTATAGTTGCCTCAAAAGGCCACACCAGAAACTGAGACCAGCTGCTTCCAGTGTGAGTCTAGTCGCTGCTCAGCAAGGAGCACTTGACTCGCTGAGGATAAACCTGGATGTGGCTTGGGTGGGACTGTGAGTTGGGGTAGGCGGGATTTCAGAGAATCCTCTGGGCAGAGCAACCTCTGTTATCCAGTTTGATTACCTGAGGGCTTTGGCAGTGCTGTGTCTGCACACTGGGATGGGGGAGGGCTCAACAGAGAATAATGGACACCGCCGGCACTTCTGTATGGAGCAAGTCTCACCTCGGCCCTCACTCCAACAATGTCTCCCTGTCAGTCCCTGGTGCCCTCTTACACAGCTGAATCGGCACCGGTACTCAGAGCAAGAAGATCCATCACCGCAAAAATCCGCTCACAAATGCAGCCCCTTTAAGAGGCGTCCGCCTCCACTGCTGCCGCTGCCACAGCCTCTGTCTTAGCCACTGGAGACCTGGCAACCCTGCGTCCTCGGCCCGTCCTACCTTCTGCCATTGCAGAGTGATTTCTTGTATTTCTCCCTAGTTATATGGCTTGTTCCTCTAGATCCCAGGTGATTTTTCCTTGCTGTTTGCTCCTTGTTTCCATCACAACTTTGATTTGGTTGGCAGAGGGATGAACAGAGCATCTATCATTTATGCCATTTTTCCCCTCATTAGCTGTTTTGAACTGTCCATATCTCACCGATCCTTCACAAGTGTGAATTCCCCCAAGCTAACTGAAATGTGTCTTGTAACAATGTATAATCAAAATACTTACATACTTAAATCAATAAATTTATACCTCACATGAAATTAGTGGTAAATTTATTATGCAGTTTGAGAAAACCAATCATAAGGAAGCTACTTCTCACACTTGAGAAGCATGGTCAATTTATATTAATTTATATTTCCAAATCATGTTTAACAGTGTTATTATTGTCAGATCATTGAAGACTGATTTCAATTTATGCATATAGAAGGCAATCAAATATTTACTTTCAAATAGAAATATTAATATTTTTGTAATTATGTGAGCAATTAATGTAAATAAACTTAAGAAAATATGAAAATGTACTGGAATAAGAATGAAATTTAAGTACCTGGAGGAGATGAAGTAATATCAGAGTTGTTATTTAAACAATTATTTGTTTGAAATGAGAAACTCCTCAAGGGGATTATGGTGAAAATTCTAAATATTATTTTAGTAAAACTACAGGCTAACAAGAAAGTCAATTCAAATATTTTCTAAGAGGTATGTGAAAAAATTAAGCCCACAATAGATACATGGGGATTATAATAACAGAAGAGATGACATTCTGGTTTAAGAAATCTCACCTCTTGATAGCAAATGATATCTCTTTACTTTCTCCAAATTCCTGGCGATAGGCTCCACTCACCATACGATCATTAGCTTTATGTTCACCAAATACCTTTTTCATGGCATCTGTGATTTCTCCAACTGTACACCTAAAATATTACATGGCAGTTCTATTAACATCATTATTTGAGATAAAAATATTTATTTACATTAATATTCAATCTAATTAGACATTTTAAGTAAAAAGTAGGCTGTCAAAAATCTAAATAAGTGTTTTTTACTGCATTCACGGAAGCATCTTTCCTCGGAATATTTATAGAAATTATTTTAAGATGGCTTTTCAAAATTTGTCAAAGAAAAAAATGACGGATCTAAAAACTATATAAGCATCTAAAGGTTACTTAATAATCCAGCACAACAACATAAATGGGCAAAGAGCAAGACTCTCACTGATATTTTTTGATTAAAAGTAAATATTTTAGCATATTCCATCTATTTGATTAATTCAATCAACATGTACTGAGTACTAATATAGAGTGAGTGAGATACGCTGATATATAAAACTGAAAAAAAAAAGGGATGTGCTCTTATAGAGCTTATCTTCTAGTCAGAGGATACAGACTATAAATAATATACACGCAAACAAATTAATAAGATAATTTCATATGGCAATAAGTACTATGAAGACACTAAAATAAAAAAATGGAGTGGGGTAGCTGGGAAAGCTATTTTAAGGATACTGAAGACATGAAGATATGACTTTTACACTAAGACTTAAATGATAAGAAGGAGAATATAAGGGGGGGAGTATTTGAAAAAGGAACCACTAAATGCAAAGTTTCTGAGAGGTCATAAAACATGTTTTGTATTCTAAAAAGAAAGATATTGGGGACACAGCATAATAGGTCAGAGGTAGGCAAGTCATATCCATCGTGGACTTGCAGGCCATGGTAAGATTAAGTTTTAATTTAAAAGGCATGGGAGACCATTGGAGGATTTTAAGCAGATGAGTCATGGTACTTAAGAAATTAAAACTGAAAAAAAACCAACCCACACACTATTTACCCATTAAACACTTTTAAAAACATATTGAAAAATTCGTTATCTTAAGCAAAAATACTAAAAGCAAAAATAATTTATTTAGTGACATCATCATATATTGGGGGAAAAGTTTCTGTGGGTCACTCGCTTTTCTACACGGCAAAACAGTGATGGCCCTTTATTCTGGATTATGTCTTCAAAGATGTCTATATAGTGCATAGCCTTGAAAGACAGACATATAATCTACCTCTGGACAAAGGGCAAGTTTGCTTACTGTCCAACATAATGTCTCTCTATTCTTGAAAGCACATCGAACTTCAACCTGTAAATCAGTGACATGGATTCATTACAGTAGTGTCAAATATCCTGAGCCTCAGGGAAACAAACAAGTATTAATATAGTCCATTCAAAATATATGCGTATTTGAAATGCACAGATGTTTAAGGAAAACAAGACTTCATTTCATTTCTAATATTTTATTTTAGAATAACATGGTTTATAGGATTAACCTTTTATTTTAATACACTCTGAAAAGCTAAACTGGTCAGCTTCTGTCTGGAAATCTCCAGACTTACATATCCTCACCTTGCACGAGCTGCATCCACTGCAAGCGCCAGAATGTTCCCATCTCCACTGGCAGCACATTCAGTAAGCGCTGCAAGGCACCGTTCAGCCAAAGCTTGGTCTCTGCTAGATTTGACCTTAGGGAAAAGTCAAGGAAAAGGACAATTTAAGTGAATAGAGACTAAAACAGAGATGAGGAGATTAGACCCTGATATATATCACGTAGAAATTGTTCCATAATTCTAACCTCAAAAACAAAAGGAAAAAAAAAAAAGAAGAGAATATATATCCTAGTTCTGATATTCCTTTAATTTACTCACCTACACATTCCATATACATTTAAGGACTTCCTAAAATAATGCTAAATTTTGTATAACCCTGATAAATCAAAAGTGAAGACAATGATAATCATGCTTTTCTAATGTAGCAAAGCACTGAAAACAAGTGGCTCTTTTATATTAAGAACTTAAAAGGCACACTAAAGATTATAGTGACAAGAAGAAAAAAGATTACAATTTAGAGAATAGTTAAGTTGCATTTTAAGTTTCTCTTAGCTAATTAACAATCTTTTAGTAATACTATGTATGCATATTGTTATTTTTTGTATTTAAAGATAATCTCAGGGTGGGGGGGGGGCATGGCACGTGGAGAAACAGAGAAACAGAGAGACAGAGAGACAAAGATCATGAGAAATATTGCCAAAAAAGAAAGACAATGAAAAGCATGTCAAAAACTTTTACCCTCAGGTCCTAGCTCTGCTCTGCTCTGCCAACAACCGGTCTAAACAAAGTTATCTAAAATCCATTTTTTAACAAGTTTTCACCACCTATAAAAGTTCAAATATACTGCTCAAGATGTCACTAGAATTACATAGCATCTATAAGCAAAGGTGGACCAGAAAATTTATATGAAGAGCAAGGAAAAATCCAACTCCATTATTAAATTTCTCTCTCTTGCCTGAAATATGGTTTATCATCACTTATTGTAAATGGAACTCCTCAAGCTTGAGGGTATAGAGTTAATAAAAGCCTTAAGTATAAAAGAGAAAAAGGTTTCCCAAACATAATAAATATTGAGGCTTTTGTGAAGGTGAAAGAGAAAATATCAGTAAACATCTGCCATAACTCTAACAGAAAAAAAAAAGACAATAGTTATGCATTCAATATAACTGGACAAAGTCTATCAGATTTTTAAAAAACATTTGAACTGGGTTGGGTGGAGGGTAGTTCCTATCTTAAACAATCACAGGGAAAGTAAACAGAGAAAAGCCATTAAAGAATTTCAAGTTTCCTGCCTTAGAAATAGCAGTAATTACAAAAGCCAGAGATTAAGAGACCAAGGTAGCTTCATAAAATAGAAATGTATAGGTTATAACAGTATAAATTAATGTTTTATCTAGTTTAGTTATTTCATATACTTTAGATCACCTCAGTGAAAAAGTGGAAATAAAAAGGAAAGACAGTATTTTAGTTTCCATCGAAATAAATATAGTTCATTATAAACTGTAACTTACTAAAGCACTACCAAATACATTTTAATTAAATAAGAAAACAAAACAGAAGGCAAATGATTCATAGTTGTATCAGAAACCATGGTCTAGTGGCAATAAGTTGCCATGAGAAGCCCTGGGTTCAAATACTGACTCTGAACTTTATTTTGTTTTTAACTTTCAGTAAGTTACATAATCATCTAAGCCTCATTTCTAATCTGTAAATTATGGGAGGTATTAATATGGTGTGGTTTTAATAACATAGAAGTTCCCCAGTGGTAGATATCATAATTTAAAACATGAATTTTTGATGTCAACAGACCTAGATTTGAGTCTTGGTTATTCAATTATTTATCCAAGTTTCTCAATCTCCCTTATCTTTAGTTTCCTTATCTTTAAAATGTAGGGAAATAATACTCACCTCATGAGGTTGTTGTTAAGGATTAAGCAGGACAATATAAGGGCTTAGCCAGTACTAGGAATATAGAATGATAGCTATTATTACCTTCTTAAGTTTTTCAATCTGCTTGTTACGCACTGAAGTATTATCAATCATCATAACATCCACAGGTTCTTCTTGTTCCAGCTGGTACTTATTTACTCCAACAATTACTTCAGAACCTGTTAATTTCCCAGAGGAAAATAATATGTAGATTCAATTCACAAAAAATTGCCTAATAGTAATAATCTGATCATCCTGTATTTTCCTTGTAAGTTTAATATTTTTAAGTAGTATTCTTAACTCTTAATAAAACCAGTATAGATCAGCAAATCCCAGTATAAGATGGGGATGAGAAGAGAAAGAACAGGTATATATCAGAATCTCTAAGGGCAGGTTTTTATTATTCTTCTAAACAATATGCTTTTCCAGAGTTTTTGATGAACTCTATTCTAACACTTGTGAAAATCAAAACACTAATAGCAGCTCCCATCTAAGATTTATAAGGTAGCAAATTAACACCTAATAGGTTTTCTAATATTTTCTTGAATTTTCTGTGGCCAATTGCTTTTAAACAAAAAATATTTTAAAATCTATATATAAACCAAAATTACAAAGACATTTCCTTAACATGATAAAGAATATACTTTGCCTCAAACTTCTAGATTATTAATCTATCAAAAGACATTCTACCACCCCTACCCCAGATTATATGCCTTCTTACTTCCTTCAAAAAACTTAACAAAATCTATAATTATTTTTATTTACTTTTTACTTATTCATTTCCTGTCACTCTTACTAAAATATAAGCTCTATGGGTGGAGAAATCATGCCTGTCTTATTAACAGTTATATGCCCAATCCTAGTATGGTGTCTCAAAATCCTAAGACTAAAAAAATATTGACCAAACAAATGAATAAATACTCCAACGCAGAGTACAATGACCAATAATCATGTCTTCTTCAAAATGTTGAAGATTCCCACCCACACACAAGTACATATACACAATGGGCATACCACCATACAAACTTTGTATTCTTTGTACATGTGCTTGCCCATGTGCATCCATGTATACAAAAAATTGAAACACGGAGATATATAAATAGAAAAATAGATAGATTTAGATGAGAAACATTTTACCCAGTTTCATTTTTCCATCATTTCTGTTTTTTTTAACTATGCACGTTATCGTCAAACAGAAATTAATATTTATTTTAAATACTGGAATTCATATATAAACTTTTCAACTCTATCCTACCAGAATCTATTCTAGCTTGTCTTCGGGCAGCACATTCTTCAATTCGAAGTTTAGGTATTCCCTCTGCTACAGCTTTAGCCATTCCACCCATTTCTTCAATTTCATTAATGAGCTAATAAGAAAAACAGATTAATAAAATGAGAAGCAAATATGAATATATTTTTATAAACTATTCCACTTTCTTATGTTACATAATTACCAATATTAAATTATTTTAGTGGTATATTTAAAGATTCATAAAAAAATTAACATCAAGAGCATTAATTAAAAATTCTGCAATTAATAATACTGTATTATATACTGGAAAGTTGCTAAGGAGATCTCAAAAAGTTCTTACACAAAAAATTTTTTAACTATGTGTGGTGATGGATGTTAATTAAACTTATTCTGGAACTATTTCACAACATATACTTATATCAAATCATTATGTTGTACACCTAAAATTAATACAATGTTATATGTCAATTATATCTCAATTTTAAAAAAAGAAAGAAATTCTATGCTTAAAGTTGATTGAAAAGACAACATAAAAACTAACAAGTATATTCTGGAAAATAAAACCTCTCACGCAAGTCTTGGGAGAGAACTAAAGATAACATCAATTCTCTAATCTTTATTTTTAGTTACATAAATAAAACTTTCATAGTTACATAAATAAACTTTAAAAAATAGATTTCCAAATGCAATTTTACTTTTGATTTGAGCAACAGGAACCATCTAAACTTTTAATAACAGCCTTCTATATAAATGAATTGGTGGAAAATAGATGGTGGAATAGTACATGACTTAGTAGAAAGGAGCAATGTCAAACTTGCTTTCCTCTGAAGAATTTAAGAAAGAGGAATCTGTATTGGATTCAAAAGAAGTCAAAGGTAAGATAGGAAGCTAAAAAGAGGAGGACTACATAAGAATTTGCAACTACCACTCTCCAATTCTGTCTGGAGAAGCAAAATTTACTGTCTGCAGAAAATGAACTAGAGAGGCAATGCACTATCAAACACCACGTATGGAGAGAGGCAATGGTAAGATGTCTTACTGAAATAAAAACCTGCATTCTGAATAATAAGACTAAAGACAAAAGGCACACAGAGTAAACAGATAATACAGAATGTAAAAAAAGCTTCAAAAGTAAAATATCCTCAGAAAAATAAGAAGAGAGTCTATATTAATGAAACAAAGTAGTATGACATACAAGAGGGAAATTAGAAAACAAAAATAAGCTCTTGGAAATTAAAATTATGATATATGAATTTTAAAGTACTTAAAATTGTTTCAAATTTTTTAATTTTATATTTAATTTAAATTTTAAATGGACAACTCTTCAAGATAATACAAGATAATTTCCTAGTGCTATAAGAACATGAAAAGGGAAAAGATGAAAAAGGTCCAGTACAATGGAGGAACTATACACAAAAAGATACATCAACACAAAAATAAGAAGAGATCCTGAAACCTCCAGAAAGACAGATTCTGAGTAAGAATGGCATCAGATTTCTGAACAGAAATATTGGAAGCTAGAATAAAAAGCTAGAATGAAAAATAGATCAATGCTTAGAGATGTGCTTATAAACTCCCAAATGAAAATAATTTCAAACTCAGACCATCAGTCAAATACAAGAGTAGAACAAAGACATTTTTGAATATCTAAAGTTTCAAATAATTACTCTCTCATGCACCATTTTTAGGAAGTTCCTATGAGATGTGATTTAATAAGAAGGGATAAATCAACAGAGATAGTCAGGATTCAGGATACAGATTTAACACAGCAGAGAGTAAAAGGAATTCCCAGGATAACAGCAAAGGGAAGTGAAAGGACAGTAATGCAGCAATGGTCTAGAGAGAAACCATTCTAAATCAAATGAGAACATTAGTAGACTTTAGGAAAAACTGATATTGAGATATAATTATATTGGTAGTATGGGACGAGGGGAAAAGGGATACGAATCAGCTAAAATACTAAACTATCAGACTAGCAAAGCAATAGATAATGTCTAAAATTGATAAAGTTAAACCAGTATATACATTTCAGTTGACCATTAAACAACACAGAAGTTAGGGACACCAACCCCGTGCAGATGAAAATCCACGTATAACTTTTGATTCCCCCAAAACTTAACTAGGGCCATGCTTCAGTATCCGTGTAGGGCGGGGTATCATTCCTAGACCCCCCACAGATACTAAAATCCACTGATATTTGAGTTCCTTATCTAAAATGGCCTAGAACAATACATGTACTCGGCCCTCTGCATCCTCGGATTCCCAGCTGGTGATGCAAAACTCGGGATGTGGAAGACCAACTGCATATTTACTGAAAAAAATCCATGTGTAAGTGTTCCTGTGCAGTTCAATCCCATGTTGTTTAAGGGTCAATTGTGATTCTAAAATGTGGAGAAAAAAACAAAAGACGTAGCTAACTCAAAGAAGCGGAAAAAAAGTAAGTGGAGCACAGAGGACTACTGTTTTTTAAGCCTTTTAGTACTGGTTGTCTTTTTAACTCTAAACAAAATAACACAAATGCACATGTATTTTAAATTAAGTTTCAGTATCAAATACTATAAAGTCAAATCTAAAATTTCCCTTTTCTCTCATTTTATTAATCTATAAATAATTTGATTTATAAACCTATAATTTGATTTATAAATCTATAAATAATTGATTTATAAATCAAAATATATATCTTTATAAACCTGTAAATCTTGAAAGCAAAGTTTCAAAGAGAAGAAACTGACCTTCAGGGCAGCATCGTAAACATCATTTGTGAGAGATTCCATCATATATGAACCTCCCCAAGGATCAGCCACTTTAGGAATCCCAGATTCTTCCTGAATGATGATTTGTGTGTTCCTGGCAATTCGAGCACTTTTTACAGTTGGCAAACCCAAGGCTTCATCAAAAGAATTTGTGTGCAATGACTGAGTCCCTCCAAACACTGCCGCCATAGCTTCTATTGTGGTACGAATAATGTTATTGTAAGGATCCTAAAGTATTTGATGGGAAAAAAAAGGCAGCAGTTAATATATATAATAGCTATAAAGAAAGATACGATTAAATGTGGCTACTGCGTACTTTCTTTGCCGATGTCTATATTAGGCTTCAGAATATCAAATAAATTTAGACAAATGAGTAAATGAACCAGACTTAGAATTAAGAATCAAAGTGTCTAGTCTATGTTTAGGCACTAAAATATCGCTTCTTTAATCCCTGAAATATGAAACATTTATTGTTTTTACTTTTGTATTGCTTAAATATTGTTCTCTAAGTATATCATGAATGTATCCTTGTCTACTTAGATCATAATATCCATTTCATAATTAACTTTCTCCTAATTATTTTGTATACCTTGAAGTACCTATCACAAGGATGTACACAAAACAGTCACTCAATAAATGATTATTAATAAATTATTAATAAAACAGATGAATAATGGACTGAGATAGGAAATCTGGGTTCTAGTTTACTGTGTTCCTAATTGTGATTTGGGCAAGTCATTGGACCTTTCTGAACAATTTCCTTAGCTGAAAAATGAGGAGGTTAAGACAAAAACGATTATTAAAGTTCCTTCCAACCCTAAAATCTATACTTCTCCATTTATAAGAACATAGTTATATTTAATATGGAGTACGTCAGTTTTTATTCACCTTTAAATGTATAAAGCAATCTAATTTTAAAGTTATAAATTATTTTTAAATGTATCAAAATATTTTAATATGTAAAGAAAATGCATGTTAAAAGAATCACCATACCATTTTTAATAGAATGAAATTAAAACAAGTTACTCAAGTAATGACAGTTTTTTAATGGTCTGTTTACAGGCATGCTTATTTAAACATATAACTATAATAAAAAAATGTATAAAAACAAATTTAATTAGGCAGCTTTATGTTATGAATTTTAACTCTTAAAATTATTTGACTATATTTATTAAATTATGATTTGTACTTCTTCCTCATCACATTCTTTTTCACTTTTAAAAAAGTAAAGCAGCACATGTAAGCTGATTTAAATGGTTTCATATTGTTAACCACTAGAGGGAACCAATTTTATTCATTTGTTATGTGTAAAACCAAACAAGTATGAATTATGCTTCAGAATAATTATGATTTTTCAAATATTAGCAGATAGGTTCTTAAATTTATTTCTCGATTTTGCCACGTTGCTTAGAAAAAAGAGACTTCATTAAAATTCTTCACTTTAAATTATATACAAACCTGCTCAGTAAGTGACCATCCTGAAGTCTGACAATGTGCTCTTAGAAGAAGAGATTTAGAGTTTTTAGGCTGAAAGATTTTCTCTATTAAGTGAGCCCAGAGTTTTCTCCCAGCTCTCATTTTTGCTATTTCCATATAGAAGTTCATCCCAATTCCCCAGAAGAAAGACAACCTAAAATAGTAATGTTAAGTCCAGAATTTGATTATACTTAATATAAAATGGAAAATAAAACTAATTGTATCCCACATTAAAAACAATGTCAGATATTAATTTCAAAAAACTTAAATTAAACTTAAGCACCTCCTTAGCACAGTAGGGAGCGCGTCAGTCTCATTAATTAAAATCAAGCATATATACTTCAGTAACTTTAAACCTAATATATAAAAGTACAGTTTTATGCATATAGAAGAAATAGCTGTGATTATTGGCTTCAGTTAAGAGTTATTCACTTTACAATTGATTTTCTTTAGGAAAGAAGCTCCTCTTGTGTCCTTAAAAAAGTATTCACTTTCTAAAAACATATATATATATGTTTTAATATATGTTTTATATATATATATATATATTTTAAGAATAGATATATTGTGTGTGTGTGTGTGTGTGTGTGTGTGTGTGTGTATATATATAATTTTAGGAATACTCAAAGGCAGGGGTCACCTACGAAGGAATTAAAACCATAAACTTGCTTTGTTTGGATAGCAATAAAGCTTTTTTAAAAAAAGAATGATTTCATTTGGTCTAGACATATATTTTTCTAATTGTTGCCAACGCAACAACTATATCCTGTATACATTTAAGTTACTTGCCTGAGTCTAAATCACAAAGGTGGTGAATCCCTATATAAAACAAGGTGAGCCTCAAGTAAAGAAACTAAAACTTAATAAAAATTCTTGATATACAATTGGTAGAGGTTCTTAATGCAACAGTTCTAAAATATTTTGGTCTTAGGATGTCTTTAAATCTTAAAAATTATTAAAGAAAAATTTTTCCTTTGGATAATATCTACCAATATATTATATATTAATTCATTTAGAAATAACAATAAATCTACATGTTAACATAATATTTTTATGAAAAATAATACTTTTCCAAAAGAAAAAATTAAAGAAATTACTAAAATTTCTTTAATACTAAAACTTACTAAAAGAAAATTACTAAAGAAAACTTTTTCATTTGGATAATATATATCAATACTTTATATATTAATTCATTTAGAAATATTAAATCTACATGTTAACATAAGTAACATTTTTATGAAAAATAATACTTTTCTAAAATAAAAAATTATAATAAGAGTCATTGTTTTAGATTTTTGCAAATCTTTTTAATGTGTGGCATAAGGGAATACATACGCTTCTACATTCAATGTTAAAACATCGCATGTCATATAGTCTCTGGAAAACACCACTGTACACTCTTGAGAGAATGAGAGTGAAAAATGATAATATAATCATGAAAACTGTCTTGACTCTAAGACCCAGGAAAGAGTTTTAGTCACTCCCAGCAGTTTTTGGACCACAATTTGAGAACTGTTGTCATAATTCCTGGTACAAGGAGCATTCACTGGTCTATAAACTCCCTGAGTTCAGAAGCCACTTTTTTCACATGCTGTATTCCTAGCATATAAGCTAGTGGTTGGCCCGCAAAAAAGCTTCGTAAGTGATTGCTCGTCAGACTGATTTTTGACCTCTGAATTTAAATACTTCACAGACTTTATTTAAGTTTTTTCCAGGTTTTTCATACAACTTTATCAACAAGCTGTTTTGAAACAAAAACGTTTTTAATAGCATTTGCATTCTAAAGCACTTATAAGTGGAGCAGGAAAAAAATAATAAAATGTAATAGATGACTTCTGTATTTAAAATGAACAAATTAAAATAAAAGCAAATTTGTCTTAAACATTATGTTTACATTTTAATATTATTTGCCAAAATGTGCCAGTCAATTGTGTTCTCTGAGACAACTTTTAGCAGGAGACATGATTCCTCTTATTTACCAAGAACTATGGTCAAATTTAATTCTGATTTTTAATTATAAACAGTATTGGTTTATTCCCTCATCACTCAGATAAAACATAATAGAATCTTGTATAACATTTATGTATACAAATTCATTTTATCAATATATTTTGCTATACACTCATAAAATGGTCCTATGCCTTTTCTTAATGTTGAGACAATATTCGAGTTTAATTTACTTACCTTGGTGCAAATTCATCAATTGTCAGGCCAGCTTGGAGCCCAGTTCTACAGTACTCCAATCCATCTGCTATAGTATAGGCCAGTTCCAGAATGGCATCGGCTCCTGCTTCCTGCATGTGATATCCACTAATTGAAATTGAATTAAATTTTGGCATGTGCTACATAAAATAACAACAACAAAAAAAACACAATGAATAAAAATACAAAAAGATTCTATTAAGCCTACTTTCTAAAAGACAGTATTATTTTTAAATGATATTCAACTCAGATATACTAAGTAGCTTATAATATTAAGTGAAAATATTTAATGCTTACTTTATTATAGTTAATTCATTTTTCAATTTAAATGACTGATTCAATGAACCATCATAAGGACTGAATCCGTTTTATTTTTCTAGACAAAGGAATTTGCACCAACCATTCTTTAGCATGAAAAGTTTACTTCGAAATTAGCTGGCTGAGGTCAGGAATGTAATCTTTATCCTGAGAACTGAATGAAGACATCTTTAATTCAAAATCAATGACTTCGACCTCATGAGAGGTTCTAAGGCCTCATAACTTTGGGCTAATATGCTGAAGATGTATAAATTTAATTATTATTTACTAGTTATTAACTATTTGAATGAAGTCATCAAACATGAATAAATGCAGGAAGAAAAAAGGAAAATGATTCAATTCTTAGTACTGTATATTGAAAGAAAATAGGATAAAACATACGGCTTAAAAATCAAAGATTTCAGTTTGATTTACTATGACACTTAATGCTAAACATATTTCAGACAGATTTTCTATCATAACCACTAAAAAATAGCATTTCCACTATTCCCCTAAAATTTCATGGTAGGTAAAGCATATATCACAAATATTCTGCAGAGCCAAAGAATTATTATCCTTCCCCAAAATTAACCACACATAAATAATAAAAAATAAATGACAGAAACTCAATACAGTGGTTAAGAACATGGGCTCTGCAGTCAGAGTGCTCAAATTCTAGCTGTCAAGTTAACTAGCTATGAGACTGTAGGCAAGTTTCTTAACCTTGTTATCACTAGGTTTCCTAAAGTATAAAATACAGATAATAATGGTACCTTTCTCATGGAGTTATAGGATTAAATGAAACAATTCATCTAAACTACTTAGTATTATGCCAGTACATGGGGAAAAAAAAAAGAAACAACAACAACAACAACAACAAAAGAATAGTTGTTGTTAGCATATGATATGAATTATCTGCATTTTACTTTGCAAATATTTTATTTATGACTAACCAAAAGCTCTTTAAAAATATTCCGTCGCAAAAGTAATATGGGGAGTGAGTTACACGGAACTGAGCTATTACTTGAGTATATTTGGAGTCTACAAATAAAAAGCAAGGAAACCAATAGGTGCTTCTCTATCAAACTTGTAGTAAAGTTCTTTAAGAATAATAGAAATACTAGAATACTGAAATATCATTCAGTTTTAAAAAGGAAGGAAATTCCGATACATGCTACAACATGGATGAATCCTAAGGACTTAATGCTAAGTGAAATAAGTCACAAAGAGACAAATACTGTATGATTCCACTTATATGAGGTACTTAGAGTAGTTGAATTCATAGACAGAAATTAGAATGGTAGTTATGTGGGAAGTGAGGCAGAGGAAGGGAAGAATGGAAAGTTATTATTTAATAGGTACAGAATTTCAGTTTTGCAGGATTAAAAGAGCTCTGGAGATGGATGGTGGCGATGACTTCACAACGATGTAAATATACTTAATGCTGCTGAACTGTACATTTAAAAATGATTAAGATTCTAACTTTTATGTTCATGTGTATCTCCACTGAGATATAAAGTAGAAATTTGGGTTGTTCCTTCTGGAAATTCACCTTTTATCAGAGGAGCTGGGTCCCTTTCCTCACACAAACACACCTGGCCCACCAACTTCCTTAACCTTGAGCTGGCACACTAATGAGAGAGGAAAAGCAAGATGAAAGGATACTGGAACTCTGATGACTGTGGTGGTTGCATACAACCAAGTCCCTGACAGCCCACCTTACTTCTTTTACATGTAAGAGAACTGCCTCCTATTTAGTTTAAGCTACTGCTATTTGTGTATCTGTGTTTGTCATATGCTGCTCAATGCATTTCTCCTGTGCATGTTCTTGAAATCGAAAAGGTGATAGAAATATACAATTCTATACAATTCATATGGGCAGATGGAATCTATGAAAATAAAATTGCAAAATGTAAAGGCTAACTATAAAATGAGGAGAGTAGGCAATGCTTGCAAGAGTTCTGAGATAATAGCAATTATAAAAGGTGAAAGAGATAAAGGTCTGATGGTGGAAGAGAGATTTGCCCTTTACTATGAAATAATGGTCTAACTTTAGAGTTGGTAAGAAGGAGAGCATTTCCAGCAAGAAGCAAAGTGTGAATGACTGGGGAAATACACATGAATTACTCAGAGGAAAATAAAGCTCTAATTTCCCTGTGGAGGGACTGTTGTTAATATAAGAACACTATAAGATCCTTATTTTCCCACCACTCTGATTAGGGAAGATGAACCTAATTCAGGGGTGAACTATTAGGGACCTCGTTGTGGTTGCAGATATAAGTGATATCTTCTAATCTAGTTTTTAGCAAAAATAAAGCTAATATTTTGATTTCCACCTTTCCATACCAGTGTCTATTCACAACTGAATGTGAACTCCAAAGAGAAGTAAAGTATAAATTATGAGCCCTCCCTGATTATAACAATTATCAGAGAATAAAAATTTTAATGATAAAGAAAAAATAGTAAATTTCTAGTGTCCAGATTCTACAGGTAATGACAGCCCATAAAATTACTACATTAAAGACCAAAAACTAAAACTAAAACTATACACACACAAAAACAAAACAAAACAAACAAAAAAATCCACACCCTGACTTTATACTACAGCTGTTACGACTCAGTTACCAAATTCAAATTAGGTTATGGTATTTTACAAAATTCCCCACATTCAAAGACCTACAGAAAAACTTATAATAACCACAAAGTATACCTTTGCTGTATATTGGAAGATGTCAGCAATAATTTTCATGGATGGTTCTGGAGGAAAAATATAAGTATTTCTGACCATAAACTCCTTTAGAATATCATTTTGAATTGTACCCGTAAGTTTCTCTTTAGGTACACCTTGCTCTTCTCCAGTCACTATAAAGTTTGCAAGAACTGGAATAACTGCTCCATTCATGGTCATGGAAACTGACATTTTTTCTAAAGGAATTCCATCAAAAAGAATTTTGGTATCTTCCACAGTGTCAATAGCAACTCCGGCCATTCCAACATCACCACGAACTCGAGGGTTGTCTGAATCATAGCCACGATGTGTTGCCAGATCAAAGGCAACTGATAATCCCTGCTGACCGGCTAAATGTACAAAGAAAAAATAATGTAGGATTAAAGAGTCTGGCAGATAAATAACTTATTTATCTATCACTAGTAAAAGTGTTGATTCATCTAATCATAGTATACTTTTATAACAAAAATATTTTTGTGCTCATATGTGTCAAAACAAATATAACTACTTTATTTCCTGAGAGTCAGTTGTTTCCCATATGCTAAAATATACGAACTGAGTTCCAGAACTCGCTATAAGGATGAAAGGAACAAAACCAAACATCTCACTTATCTCAAGTCCATCTGAGGATTTTTTTTTTAATCTTTAACAGTTTTTGATAGAAATATTTTTAAGAGTCGTAAAGATCCGGCTATTTATATATAGTTAACATATTTTAGTATTTATATGTTTGTATACTTATTTTTGTTCTTTTATTTAATAGTTATTAGAGGATGTCTTGGCTATTCAAATATTCTGAGAAACGACTATAAAAATCATGTGAAAAACTAAAATATTCTACACTAAATATAAGTTCAATCCTCTATGGCCAATACAAACTTAAAGAACCGCAAGTTTAGCATTCAACCAATATGGTTTTATTATAGATTAGAAAGAAAAAGTAAGTATGATTTTTCAGAGAATGAATGCCAGATTACACTGAATATATTTGTACCATATTATTATTTATTACTTTCTTTGGGCATCATTTAAACCATTTTCTCCTCCGATTCCTATTCTAACAATGTTAAAAGTTTCTCAAAGGATAAGCCGATGTCTCTTTTCTTCATACAACTTCACCTTACCTAATTTCTTTTACACAATGTGTACGTAAGTATTTGCTTTCAAGAATTCAGTATGTTATTCTGGCTCACCTATCTTTTGACCATGAAAGTTGAAAAACATTCCTTTTATTCAGAGTATAATCCAAACTACAAAATTATAAAATGACTGTTACCTATATAGAGATTGACCCAGCCTCCCCTCAGAAAAAGCCAAAATTAGAAAGTGTTTGATTATAAATATTATGTCTCATATTAAAATCTCACCTTTAATATTGTCCTTATAGAACCTATTGCTCTCTTCGACAGTACTAAAGCCAGCATATTGGCGGATGGTCCAGGGCCTAAAGGTGTACATAGTGGGATATGGTCCCCGTGTGAACGGCTCCACTCCTGGAAGTTCTTCAGGTAAATCCTTGGTATCCCTGCTGGAATATAAGGGCTTTATGGAGATTCCTTCTGGGGTGCGCCATATTAGGTCTTCTGGATTTTTGCCTTTCAGCTGCTTTTTAGCAAGGACAGCCCACTCTGGGTGAAGGGGTTGTTGCTGGTGTAGAAGTCGCTGCCATAAAACCCTGGAGACTGATGACTCTTTTAGTTGCTTCAAGTGATGAGGTGAAAGCAAAAAGAGCCGAGTCTTAGCCCTCAACATGATGGAGCATGGAAAACATCCAACAGAAACAAAAACTGACCTAGAAAAAGAAGCACAGTGTATATTATTAATTTACAAGAGAAAGGCAAAATGGGAACTATTGGTGAGAAAAGAGAAGGAAGAGGGTATAATAGTATGATTTCATCTCTTCTCCTTTCCTGCTTCCTGTACCTGATATTTTATAACTTTGGCCCCTGTTCTCCACTACTACTATTATTCTATTCTTCTCCCTCAATAGTCTCTTGGTTGGCCATTCTTAGCCCCCTCTAATCTATTCCACATACTGACACCAATACAACTCTGATGTCACACTTCTCTTAAGATTTTTCAAAGACTCTGCATCATGTAGATGATATAATATATAGACTCCTAATTGATTGTTTTCCATTCAAAAAGTTTTCATTTAAAACTTACTTTATGAAAAGCATCAGGTTGGGTGCTGGAGAAAAAAGTGGTAAACAAGACAAACAGGCATTCAAGCCCTCTGTGACCTGATCCCTGCTTATTTCTTAGATTCATCTTTGTCTTTGTCCTCTATGTATTTTGTATTCTAGAAATACTAAATTACCCACAGTTCCCTGCAAATGGCAAAATTCTATGACCTGCTCTTGCTCTTCCACCTGCCTAGAATGACTTTGGTTAATTCATCATCTTCAATATGCAGGGCTTTCTATGGGCCAGGCACTGTTCTAAGGAATTTATATAGAGAGTAACAATTTAACAATTTTAATTTTCACAATAAAACCAAGAAAAAGGTACAATTACTATCCCCATTTATAGACTAGGAAACTGAGACACAAAAGAGCCAATATCTGAACATAGGCAGTCCCATTTCAAAATCCTTGCATTTAACTAATATACATACTCACAGCCTCTCCCTGAATCCACAAGCTGGGCTGAATGGCCTCAATAATCTACAGTATTCTGTTTCCCTGTTTATACATCTATAATCTCCCACATGACGATATATTAGACTACTTTCTTATGCTTATATAAAATACATTTAAGATCTATTTAATATTTATATAAATACATGTATATAGCATCATATATACATCTCTCTCTATATTAAATATATCTTCTATGCTAGTCTATACACTGTTCTGACAGTAGAGCTGTATATTCCCTATAACTAGCACAGAGTCCTACACTCGGTGTCTAAGTCTGATTATGTCTGATTTCATCATTTTACATATGAAGAAATTAAGGTCTAGAGAAATAAAGAAATAAAATAGCTTGATTAAAATGCCACACAGCAAAGCAATAAACTGTTCACCTGAATTACTATTTGTTAGAACCTAGTATTTTAAAAGATTTTGAGATGTAAATTTTATTAATATATATACCATGCCATAGTGTTTTATAGTAGATAAGTCAATAAGTAATGTGAGCTTAAAATTCTATTTTCCATGCCATTTCAACTTAGTAAAGCTTAAAAGAAAATAAAAATACCCAACTTTTGTTAGCGGGTTGTGAAAAGACATAAACCATGGGTAGGAGTAACTGGTTTAACCACTTCGGAAAACAAACTGGCAATCTGCACTAAAAGTCTCAGAAACAATTGTGCCATTTCAATGAGGAACACCACTCCTGAGAAAGTTACTACATAAACGTTCCCTATAGTTTTACTTCTAATAAATAAAACTTAAAAACAGCATCAACAATGTAAGATGACTAAGTAAATTATAGTATATACAAATGATAGAATTTTACGTAGCTATTAAAATGTTTTTTAAAAATAGGCAAAACTAATGTGATGTTAGAAGTCAAAAGAATGGTTACTTATGGTCACTAATACGGAAAGGGAGCAAGAGAGGAGCTTTTCAGGTTATGATCTTGATCTGAATGCTGATTATGTAGATGTATTCAGTTTATGGAAATTTGTCAAACTGTACAAGCATGATATCTGCAGTTATTTGTAAGTATACTATACTTAAGTTAGAATTTAAAATGTTATGCATAGTTTCTTTAAAAAAAGGAGATGGGTTCAAAAAGCATTAAGAGAATCAGGATAAAAAATTGTAAATACAATATGTT
>NW_011888799.1:11350933-11370234 GCF_000151845.1 Pteropus vampyrus
GTCAGGGGAAGAGCGGAGCCAGAAGAATAGAGGATTTGAAAGGCAGACGTGCTCCAAGGTGCACTATCCTACTCACTGGCCGGCTTGTCTTGGACCTCGATTTTGGGAAAGCGCGGCTAAATTTCGGGGTTCCAGCCCCTACTAGCTAGAGGTACACACAGCTGGGCCCGCTACGGAGCAAATGTAAAGCCAGCCGGAGAGTCGGCGGGCGGGGGAGAGGAGCGTAGGCCGACAACACCCTCCCTTCAGCCAATTACATCTCGCTCTCGTGGGCGCGCCTCTGATGACGTTAGGGGTGACTAGCTGCCCGCCTCTCGCGTTTCCGGTTTCTACCAGCCACTTCCGGATCCCCTCCGCTTCGATTGTTTGGGCGCGAAATGCTCTGAGCCCGGCTCCCGGAGTTCAAGAGGAGTGGTTGGTGAGTAGTGAAACGCTTAGCCTGCCAGTGGGTCTAGGTTGGGGAACGAGGTTTGTGGCCAACACGTTTGTGGCAACCTCCGCAGTTTGCATTTGAGGCGCGTGAATGCATTTTGCATTCAGAAGGGAGGGAAATCCGAACAGGTCTGTCTTTGGTGGAGCCACGTATTAAAATATTTGATTTGCGAGGAGGGAGTGAAGTCACGCTTGGTTCTTCCCTCCTTTCCCCGAATCATCCTTGTCCTCATCGTATCTCTCCAGCACACAGTCGTGGGGTGAAATGCAGCCTTAGAGATTAGTGTCTGGCTTTGAGGTTGCTGCGATCGGCAGCGTCTTTCCGGAGGCGTCCCTTGTCAAGAGGTAATCATTGTGTGTTTGTGCTCACCTCTTGTGCCCATATAGAGGCCTAGTTTGAGGTACTTGGTTTTAAGTAAGCTAGTGAGGAAAACAAGACGACGTAGGATGCCTCCCTGTTTCCTACACGGTAAAGAATAAATTCTTTACTGCAGTATATGGTCCCGCCGCAAACCACTGCTCAAGTCATTTCCGTCCATTCCTGCCATACACGTTAAAAGTCTCGCCGAACTTTTCCTGTCCCTAAACACACCAGTTACTTTCAAGCTGCGTACCCTGCCATCAGGTTTTTGCTGTTTTCTCGAGAATTCTTCACACCGCCCGCCCCCCAATCTGGTTCAGTGTTTCAAAATGTAATTCAAATATTTTTTTTCTCTGAATACTGTATATTCCGCCTCCCCCCCACACACACCATTAGATAGTCATTCACTCATTTGTCTAACATTTGTCATATTGTGTATAATCGTATGTAGTAATTGTTTTCATATCTGTTTACCCACTACTATTAGACTGTGGTTTCCTGTGGATGTAAAACAAGGCAAGATTTATTCCTTTTTGTATGCACTACATCTGGAGCAATAGTGGCAGAAAATTATGGCTTTTATTTAGTGTTCTTACTATGTCCCAAATATTGTTTTAGGCATTTCATGTATTCTGTACAAAATTTTAGCTTTACAAAAGCCTTCGATGTTGATATTTTTAACAACCCATTTTACCATTGGGGAAAGTGAGCAAATTTATGTGTCCAAGGCTATATAGTTAATTAAATGGCAGGGCCAGGATTGGGAACCTGGGCAGTTTATCTTCACCCCTGGCTCACTCTTGGCAGTGGTTCTCGACCCCCGGGGATTATACAGCAGGGAACATTGATAATGTCTGGAGACAGTTTCGCTTGTCACAACTGGAAAAGGTACTACTGATATCTAGTGGGTAGAGGCCAGGAATGCTGCTAAACATCCTATAGTACACAGGACAGCTCCCACAGCAAAGAATTAACCCATCCCAAATGTTAATAGTGATGAGGTTGAGAAACTTTTTGTATTATGGTTTATTGCTACAAGTAAGTATCAATGAAAACAGTGCTGCTTTTTAGCAGGAATGAGTTTGATGTAAAGGACTATTAGATAGAGAAAAGGAGTTATTCTGAATTTTGTCATTGATATCCCCATCCGCACTCCTGTGCCTATTGTAGTTGGTTGAGAGAACAGCGGAATCTGTATACTTTGTGCTCTTGTTAAAATATACATAGTCCACAGAGAGTTTTGGCTCAAATCCTTATGAATGAATTTTCCACATGAATTTGCACAACATAGGTTCATGGTATAATCTTAAAAATTATTTCCTTCTTTCTTTGTCATAAGTAGAATGATAAATCCATTTGACTTCCAACAAGAAGACCTGAGGGATGTCTGTGAGATAACAAATATCATAGTTAATCTGTGACCAGAGTAGGACAATTCAGCACTTTATATTTACATTTTCTTGGATTTAAACATAGAGATAATGAAATTGTATGGGGGAGTATAAAGTGCAAAAGCATTTTGAAAATGATTTTTTACAGCAATACAAAAGGAAGAAATTTCTAGGAATGAAATTGGATAGCCTTACTGTTATACGAGAACCATTATTATTTGTTATATAACAATGTTTAAATGGTTTAAAAAGCTACTTTGGAACATTTATAGGTAATCTTTTTAACAAAATATTATGCAAGTATTAAACATTTTTATGTGTCCTTTTTATCTTTACAGATTTTTTTTGAAGCACTGTTAAAATTGTTCTGTTTAGATCAAGATGTCTAGCAAAGCAAACGCTACCAAGAAAATGCCTCAACAGTTAAAAAGAAATCGAAAAAGAAAAATCGGTCATGAGGAAGTGGAGTTATCAGAAAAAGAGGTAATGAAAATATCTAGTTTATCATCCAGAACTCTTTATTACAAATATTGTCTGTTCTATGTATAGGACTATGTGAAGACTAAAAGTCAGTTTTACTGCAGATTATAGTAATTCATATTGTTATGTGGGAGCTGTTGCAACATTAAGTAAAAATTATTTACTTCAATTCTGAAGATATTGATCAGAAGAGTGGGTCATAGGACATTGCAAAGGTGTTTAAATGGAAAGAATAGGAATAAAGTATACAAATTCTGTGGCATTCATATATTAAAAGATAAGAGAATCTGTCAGTTGGTGGAGGAGATTTTTATTAACATAGAGAAAAATTAGTTTGGTAGGAATTAACTTCTTCCTACCATGATTTTGCCCATCTCTTATAAAACAATAAATGAAATAACCACATTTTTTTTTCCATGTTTTACTCTTGTTTTGCAGGTAAAATATGGAACACTATTTCACTGGCAATATGAGTAATGATTTAAAACATTGTTTGATACCATGTGAAATTCTATTATACATTATCATAGCTGTCCAGGAATTATTTTAGTATATCCTTTGCCTGTGATAAATACATACCCTTTTTCTATACAAGTGGCAATATACTTTACTATCTAACCAGAAAGGTATATGACTACTCATCAACATAACATGATAGACCTATTGCAGAAGCAATATTTTTTTTTATTGATGTTTAATTCTCTGTATATGTGCATGTGTTTTCCTCTCTACGTTAGAAACACAGCAAAAAAAAAATAATCAACTAAAGTGTCTGTCTTCTGAAGGTATTTCTTTTCTGTATCTTGTTTGATGTCTCTTTCACAAGCTTCCTGTATTTATGAAGAAATTATCAGCATCTTGTTTATGAGTTCTGCAAAAGCCAAAGATAGTAATAAACAACCGCAGTCTCATTTTTGCAAGAATAAGTAGTACTAGTTAGTCAGTTATTTTGGTCAACTGAAATTTTACTTAAAATCTTTAGCAAAATACTGTGTCAAGTTCTAAATTGATAGAAACCAGAGAATATCAAAATATCCCACAGTCTGAATTATTATTGATCCGTGATATATAGACATATCAAATGATTTCTTTTCAAAACAGATATTCTTCTGTTCTGTCACCACTGTATAGATTAGTTTGGAACCACTACCTAATTTTATTTAAATTAGTTTGGAATATTCATCTTTACTTAAACATTACTTCTCCATAGAAGAATTCTCAACCTCTCACCCAGGACCAGGTTACATCCCCTGGTTTTATACATCCATCGTGCACAGCACTTTTGTTTTTGTAATTCTTTGCATTCTTGTAATTATAATTATTTAATTTCCTTTCTCTCCAAAACAAATCTTTATGCCAGCCAATAGCATATCTCCTTTGTTTATCCCTTGTTAGTAGAACAATTAACAAACCTACTAAACACTGACGATCTGTTTCTGTTTTGGTTAATCTCTTTTGTTCCGGTTTCCATGCAACATTTGGTAAAAAGAGTTTTCTAGTCTTAATGAAGCTTTTTAATTCAGGTCATTTCTGAGAACCAGACTTTTATGTTGAATCCTAATAATTGTAGCTTGGTTCTTCCTTTAAAATTGTCTTGAGTTTGTATCTGCAATATCAGTTAATATTATTTTAGTTAACCATATATAGCATATTTATACTTAACACCTGGCATGTTATGGCTGTTCAATAAAAAGGATATTAAAGTTTATTCAGCTTTATAATATTTTTGGATCTCATAATTCCATTAGGTTTTTTTAGATAAATTTATGCTTCAATCACTTTTTAAGTAAAAACATACAAACTGCTAGATTGACCAGATTCTCTTCTTTCACTGGAGACAGGACAAACAAAGGATACTAGTCTAAAACAGGTTAAGATAGCATCCAGCAAGAGAAAAACCTGGCAGCCTCTTTCAAAGAGTAGCAGAGAGTATTTGCAAACTATGATGGAAACAGTAATAATGTGAGTATGAAATTTTTCTCTTTCATTTTTTTTATTTCTACTTATGTGTTTCTATAGACAGTATCCTTTTAAAAGCTATTATCTATTTTTTGGTGATAGGGTGTTTTTCTCTTTCAGAAGAAGATATATTTACTGTCTTTTAATGACATCAGCTTTAGCAAAAAAGTATATGTGGCCTGATTTTCTATCTAAAACTTTTAACCTATTCTGTCAATAGGGACACTTTAGGAAGAAGTTGAGTTCAAATTGACACTGTATATGGAAGTTACCATGCTAGACTGGATACAAAGAAAATAAGACATGATTCTTTCATATGAAGGAGGTGAAATGCATCAGAAGAGTCAGGCATATAAATTAATTACAACAATATAATATGATAAAAATAACTTTGATTATACTTCTGCTTAAAATGCATTTAATATCAAAGAAAAAGTGATTGATTCTGCCTGGTTAGTAATGAGAGGCACTTGAGAGAAATCAGAAAAAGTAAACAGATTATATTAGTTGTGTTCCATACTAATATTGATTCAATCCTTGTTTCTTTTCTAGAGCAATTTTGAGTAACAGTGGTAGAGAAAATGAACAAATTCAATATCAACTCAACTGCCTGAAGAAAAGGTAATATAGTTATGCAATACGGCATGGTTAAAACATATTTAGTAAAAGTCTAAGCTGTTCCTGTAGTGCCAGAACAGACATTTATAGAATATAAAAGTTTTTCATTTTGTTTTTTTTGTTGTTGTGCTTGTTGTTTTAAGAAGGGGAACAATTTGGGAATATATATTCTACCCTAAACTGCTGCTGCATATGATTCTGAGTTAAGTTCAAGAGAATTTATAAAAAAGAATCTGAAAATGACAAAACACCTTCTTCCACAATTCACTTTTCTGTTATTGGGATTTGAAAGATATTTTGTCAACTCGAACTCCATTCAACGTCATTTTGAACAATATAAAGTTAAGAGTTTGCCACTCTTACCTGATATTTATCCTATTGCTGTGTTTTTCCTTCACTTCATATTGCATTACATTATTTGAACAAGCAACAAGTATAATTTTCCAGGATATTACTGCTCTTCACCTTGTGGTAAGTAACAAATGGAGGTTTATTTTCATGTGTTCTTAAAATCATACCACTGCCAGTAATTTTTAGTGACTACTTTTTTCTAGTATTTACACAACTTTTTCTTTTCAAAGAAGAATGTTCTGCATCTCATTTACAGGTTTGCCCGGAAATGTTTGTCACCTACTATGTTATTCTTGGGAAGGCTGAAAACAAATTCTGCTTACTTTAAGTATAATTCTCAAGGATGGTAGCAAAATAGAAAAGGTGGGGTGCGGGTGACAATTTGTGGAGAGAGATTAAAGAGATTAAAGAAAAGACTGCTAGCAGGCCTTTAAATGGTTTATAGGAATGATAGCCTAATATTGAAGGAGTGCACTAAAAAGCTAATAAATATGATAATATGTAATAAAAGTATAGCTGTGTATGGTCTTAATATAGGACATGTTTGCTGTGTAAATGAGGCTATTTATCACTCTGGGTCATCAGAAAATATTAAATTCTGTTCAACATATAAGCTGTCTCTTCATCATGTAGTAGCCATGGAGACATATTTCAAAGACTGCCTGTTTTCTCTTCATTTTTGCTTTACCACTCACTCTCTTTCATTCCCAAATTAGCAATACTCAAGATACTTTCTCTTTTAATAATATAGCAGAGTGCAAGCTTAGCAAATGATTCTCATCAAATCTATTAATAAATTTTTCTGTAGCAATATTTCTCAAAGTATATTCAGAACACTTATTTTAAAATATAACTTAAATAAAAGTGATATATCTAGTGAATTATATTTAGGTACATTAGCATATTGAAAGTCCTGCAGTAAATAAATCTATTTCATTTTGCTTAACCTAGCATCTCCTAAATTGGAGTTTACCACAGAAACTATTTTATATATTAGTTTTATCTCTGCTTCGGTCTGCATTTTGACTTTATTCTTTGAGAGATTGTCCTGACTAGATTAGAACTGTAGACATAGACAAGCTCCTTATTTATCTTTTTAGCCTTGTGAAGAAAGAGGAGAAACAAAATGCTTATCCTCTTAGCTTCATTTAGAAAATCCTGGGAGATGGACTCTTGATTGCCCCAGCTTAGGTAATGCACCTATCTGTGGACTGATTTTGTGGCAAGAGCTGTTATGATTGATATAGACTGGGTCATATGCCTACCCCTACGGTCAGACAAACAGTTGCTAATCAGACAAAATGATTAGCTACTATAGTTTCTAGGGGAACATATTTTGGGAAAGTTGTCCCATAGAAACAATGTTATAATGATTAGGTGTTATTGATATAGTAGGGTACATTCATGTTACACTTTTAGTTTAATTAGATTTTGCAAGAATCCTGAAAATCTAACCATATTTAGAACATTTATAACAGTGGATGACTCTTCCACAAATTGACTTAATACACTTTTGGAAGAAAATTCATAAATGGAAACTTTAAGTTGAGAAATCAAAAACTTATCCCTCTTGGGAAGACTTAGACAGACAGATTTATATGCTTAAATATGATGCCCTAGTGATGATTTTCTGGATAACTGAAGTTTATCCCAGTAGATTAATGAAAATTATGATTGGTGTTTATACTGCCTACTTTTTTCTTTATAAAAATTAGTATTTTGAATAAGAGCCCAGGAAGATAAGTCTTGGGTTCCACTATTGTTCAAATTAAGTAGTAAGACTTTTTAGAACCCCAAAATTCTCCTATTAGATAAAAGCAACCAAATTTAGATTTTCCTCCTTGATTCTTCATATGGAATTCAAGAATCAAATCTAGGAAAGCTATATTGCTCTCTGCTAGAAGTGAGGGTAGTAAAAGTTCAGTGTCTATTGGTGAGCTTATCAACCCAAATTGAAGGAAGATTTTTTTAACTTTAATATTGAATATTCATTTTGATAGTACTTTAGAATAAAGCACCTTAATCTTAGTGTTTTATTTGACTTAAAGTCAACGGGACTCAGTTTTCTTTAAAATCATTAAGTTAGAGTAACTGATGTAGAAGTTCTCTTTTATTGGTTGCATTGTTTAAAACAACAGATTTAGAGTCCGGGTTCATAGTTAAGACTTAGAGAGTAGTACTCTCTCTAGAGAGTAGTACTGTAGTAGTACTCCAAAACCCAATAATTCAAGATAAATGATAGACTTATGTGCTGGAATATTTAACACATTTAGAAGACATAGTGAAATTTTGATTTTAAAAATGTATATAAATAATTGTTAAATGTGTAAAATAGAAATTTTTTCTTTTATGAAGCAGCCTAAGTTCCCCATCGTTTAAGATAAATCTTATGAAAGGTTAAATGATGATTTGCTAGAACTTTTCTGGGGAGACTTACTGCTAAGGTTAGCTATTGTTAATAAAAGAATATTATAACCCTTGGGACTATGAGGGCAAAATAAAGATGGCAACAGTATTTCAAAACAAAACAAAATACTAGTGGTACTCAAAAAATAAGCAAGTAATTATGTTTTTATTCTTTCCTTAAGATTGCTACAACTGTGTGAAACCCTAAAAGTCCCTCCCAAAAAGCTGCAAGATTTAACTAGTGTGTCAAGTCTACTGAAAATGGAAAGGGCAAAGTACAGAACTAATGAAGAAGGTCTGACATTATTGCAGGTATGAAATTTGAACAGGGAATCCGTAATTAAGGGGAAGGGGAAGAAACCAAAAAGTTTTCTACATTATCATGATATTCTGATGATAAATACTAGATCTTGAACCAGGTTTTTCATTAAAATCTTTTATTTTTTTTTGTAATCAAGGCAAAATCTGCCTAAACTTTGGGCCTCTAAAATTAAAAGTATTTCTAATATATTAATGATTAAGTAGCAGTTTTATTTTTTTATCAGACTATGTAACCATCTTAGTATTTTTGGTTATCAAATTGGAGAAACTCATCGTTAAATACTATAGAATTTCAAAACATTAGTTTTTCCATACTTTATTGACAGGAACACAGTCATTGTCATTATTGTTGTTATACCTAACAATAAGGCTGTCTCAGGAGGGAAATGGGGCATCTTGCCTCTGGCGGGAAGAAAGAGGAGGTAGGAGGGCTTTCTTTGTTCTAGGCACTGTTCTGAGCACTTATAGTTATATCCCTTAATCCTCACAGCTTAAAGAGGTTTGTACTGTATTATCCTCATTTTACAAATGTGAAAAAGAGACTTACTGACATTTTTAGCTGAACCTTAGACAAACTGCTTAAAGTTATAATATGAACCTAGTCCATCTGACATTAGAACATAATTCCTAATCATTATCCTATAGAAGCTAATGGGAGATATCATTAGCTATCATGATTAACTGTATCTTTTTAATTAATGGACACTTGAACGATCAAGAAAGCGACCTTACGGGCTTATGAAATAATTAAAACAGATGGGACTATATATCCCTTAACCATTTCAAAGTTCTTTGTAGATATGGTGCTTAGGTTTTTGTTAGCAATTCAGTAAATACAAAGTGGCAGTAGTTTATGCAATGAATGTATCCCCAAGTAATTCTAATAATTCTAAATTCACAAATAATTTATTTCAGTTTGTCCGTATAATTGAGATAACATTGGAATGATTTGAGCAGTAAATCTACATATACTATATATTAATAGGATGATATTTTTTAGTTTGCCTCACTTCATAATGTGAGATGTTTATTTTTCATCCCAATGTTACTACTTTTCAAGGTTATATTTAGTACTGGCATTAGTTCTAATACTTAGTGAACAGTTAAATGAAATTATTTTTTTTTTCAGTTAATTGAAGTATAATTGACAAAATCGTAAGATATTTAAAGTGTGCATCATGGTGATTTGATAATATGTATGCATTGTGAAAAATTTCCCCCTTTAGTTAATTAATATATCCAACACCTCACATTATATATCTTTTGCGGGGAGGGTGGGGTAAGATCATTTAAGTCTTTTTTTAGCAAATTTCAATTACACAGTACAGAGTTATCAGTTATAATTACCATGTTTTACATTAGATTGTCAGACCTTATCATCTTATAGCTGAAAGTTTATACCCTTTTGACATCCTCTTCCTATTTCCCCTACTTCCCAGCCCCTGGCAATCACTTTCCTACTCTGTTTCTATGAGTTCAACCTTTTGTAAGGTTATTTTTAAAGGTTTTAAAGTATAATAATGGTAAATGTTACCTTAACATTTAATATTTCCATAAATCACTTAAAAGTTCTCAGAGATAATAAATGATAGTGTGAGTTTTGTAATACTGGGAGGCATTTCTGTTTTACAGCTATAATTGGACCTCCATGTGCCAAAAGCCTAATTAACAGTTAAATGGAAAACACATTTTCTATGCTCAACACTTATAACACCAAATGTGTGGATTTTCCACACCAGCTAGGTGTTCTACAATTTAATTCAAATCTGACACTATCTGGAGTTAGCATAGACCCCGCAGATTAGAGACTGAGTCTCATAAGATTGCCTCCTACTTCAGATCTTAGTTGCAAGTCTGAGCCTTCTCTACATCTAACCGACCAAGTATAAATCAGGGGTTCCTGTGACCCCCTCCGAGGTTCAATAATTTGCTAGAACAACTCACAGAACGTAGGAAAGCATTTTACTATTACCTGTTTATTATAAAGGACTCAACTCAGGAACAGCCAAAAGGAAGAGATGTATAGGGCAAGGTATATGGGAAAGGGTTCAGAGTTTCCATGCCTCTTCTAGTGTAACATCCTTTCAGCACCTTAATGTAATCACCAACCTGGAAGATCTCCAAACCCTGTTGTTGAGAGTTGTTTGATCTCCTTCTCAGAGATCAAAGAGTAGGACTGAAAGTTCCAAACCCCTAATCATGGTTTGCTCTGGCAACCAGCCTTCATCCCTGAGCCATTCATTATCATAAAGTCAGGTATAGTTGAAAGGGACTTATGAATAACAAAAGATGTTCCTCTTACGCAAATCACTCAGAAAATTACAAGGGTTTCAGAAACTGAAAGGAACTAGGATAAAAAAATGTTATAAGAAAATATGCTCTTATTCCCTCCATCACTCAGGAAGTTACAAGGATTTTAGAAGCTCTGTGCCTGGAACAGGAAATGAAGACCAAATATATATTTATCTCACAACAGTCTGTGATTTGCTTGACAGTCAGTCGCTCAATGGAAGTACTCTTGGCATCTTGGGCAAAGTAGTTCATTTCTATAAGAGAGTCTTCGAACTAGGAGTTTGTAGAATTTGTCTGTATCCATTAGTTTTCTCCTGTATGCCATACTTGGAACCACTGCTTTTTCCTACTGCAGCCTAGTTATTGCTGGTGGTGACTTTCTAAAACTTTTGTCAGCTATCAGTAACAGAAGCTGTGTTCAACAACATGTTTATAGAGCTCTCACTCAGTGATGGTGGGTGCTAGAGAAAAGGCAATGGTGAACAGTCTCTGAGAGATTCTGAAAAGATGGTATAGGAACCCGTGAGACAAAAGTTTTTTAATCTCTCCGGATCACATCATACCATAGAATTTCACAGAGTTAGCATAAGAAAATATAAGAAAAGGAACAGAAAATAACATTCCTATAGACAACAAAAGCATGCCAAAAATATGTATTCACAAAACAGATGAACACTAACCTGATTTCTCAAGTGAACTGAAAAAATGTCAGAAAAACAATGGATGGTATGGAAAATATCATAAATCAGTACTATAAATACCTTAGTCCTCAGGTTCTGAGAAATACAGTGTCAGTAAATTCTTGGAAACTATGACTTTAAGCAAAATGATATATAACAAAGCCAAGTTTACTGTGAGCTAATTGATATAAATAAGAGTTAAGTTCCTATAGCATATTTCTGATCACAAAAATATCACCAAAATTCTAAATAAAGACCCCAAACAATTCTAAATCATTGAAATAAATGTGAGCTGTACATATATTTAAGAATGATTGATAAAAACAAGTAAGATAATTATTTTCCAACTTATATATTTCAGTTCAGAGTCGCAGGTGACTTGATCCTATCCCAGCAGCTCAGAGCAAAAGGCAGGACCCTGGACAGGACACCCTTCCATCACCAGGTGTAGTCACACCCATCCACACTTAGTCTGGGATAATGTAGACACACAGATCACCTTACATATACATCTTTGAGATGTAGGAGAAAATTAGAGTACTCAGAAGACTCACACAGACATGGGGAGAACATGCAAACTCTACACCGGAGGTAGCCCCAGTCAGGAATCGATATATTTTTTTTTTTCATAATGCTATAACGAAATGATATTTAATGAACTGATATTATTCAAGGACCTGCTGTACTACAAAATGAAGTTACAGAATTCAGGAAAGAATTAGTAATAAAAAGCCTTTCATATATTTTGACTAAATTAGGAGTACTAAAGCAAACACAAGAGACAGTGCTTACAATAAATAGTAAAATAAGGAGAAAATTTTAAAAGTCAAAAAGTTTTTTTTAAAGGTATTGAGAAAAAGTCACAAATACAAAAGTTTGGCAAAGAAGATACAACATGAATATGGTAGGAATACCCAAAGAAAATAACCAAAGCAATGGAAGAAAATTAATTTTTAAAAGTTAATAATGGAAAAATTTAGTCCTTATTATATTAATTCTTCATTCAGTGCAGTTTCTCATTCCCTTCTATATGGGTTGAATGGTGGCCCTTAAAAAGATATGTCTAAACCCTAAACCCTGGAATCTGTGAGTATGACCTTATTGGGAAAGAGAATCTTCCCAGGTTGGATTTAACTTCAGGATAGCCAGGTAAAATCATCTTGGATTACTTTGGATGGGCCCTTAATCCAATGACAAGTGTCCTCAAGAGATAGACGTATCCTTATAAAAGACACAGTAACATGAAAGAAAAGGCCACATGAAAACAAATGCAGAAATTGGAGTAATGGAGCTACAAAGAATGCTGACAGCCATCAGAAGCTGGAAGATGCAAGAAAGGATTCTCCCCTAGAGCCTTCAGAGGGAACACTGCCGTACTAATACTTTGATTTTGGACATGTGCTTTCCAGAACTGTAAGAGGATAAATTTCTGTTGTTTTAAGCCACCAAATTTATGGTAATTTGTTATGGCACGCATGGAAGTTAATACGTGTGGTTTAAATTGTATTTAACAGTATTCTCTAAATCTAACAACCAATTAATAGGAAATTAGGGCTAAGGAATAGGTTAAAATGGTAGAGCCACTTTGGAAGACAGTTTGGAGGTTTCTTACAAAAATAAGTATGTCTTTTGCCACACAATCCAGTGATCATACTCCTTGGTACTTACCCAAAAGAGTTAAAAATTTACGTCCACACAGAATACTGCACATGAATCTCTGTAGCAGCATTATTCACAATTGCCAAAATTTGGGAAAAAAACAAGTTATGCTTAACTTGGAAAAAAGATGTTTTTAAGTAGGTGAATGGATAAACTGACACATCTAGACAAGAGAATATATTCAGCATTAAAAAGAAATGAGCAATCAAGACCTGAAAAGACATAGAGGAAACTTAAATGCATATTATTAAGTGAAATAAGCCAATCAGAGAAGGCCGCATACTGTACGATTGCAACTATATGACAGACTGGAAAAGACAGAACTATGGAGACAATAAAAAGATCAGTGATTGTCAGGGGTGTGTAGTGGGGGTAGAGATGAATAGGCAGAACATAGTGGGATTTTAAGCCATCAGTTTTTGGGCGCCCTGCTCGATTAACATGGGTCTTTCAGAATCTCTGATATTAGCAGTTTTGCTAAATTTTTGAGGAAACATTCTTATACATGGATGTATCTCCTTGTTCCGGGGATATTAAATTTCCTTATAATGCATTACTACATTGGTAAATTAGTTTCTAGGAAGTCTATTTTTTGAAAGAAAAGTGAAAATATATTTGCCAGTTTCTTTAAGCAGTGTTTCAATATGAGGTGTTTTAAAAATATGTATATGTATATATCTTTGGGTTTCATTTAATAAAATATTTAATTTAAAACATTAACGTTCTCTTTCTGACTCAGGAAGAAATAGATAAAATAGTAGAGACCACAGAGTCGATGACTGGGAGTATTCAGGCCCTAAAAAACAAAATTCAAATTCTGACAAGTGAGGTGGAAGAAGAGGAGGAGAAGATAAAACAGGTAATTATTTAATGATGTATTGCTAATTGTTTAATGATGTATTGCTAGATTCTGACAAGTGAGGTGGAAGAAGAGGAGGAGAAAGTAAAACAGGTAATTGTTTAATGATGTATTGCTAAACAGGTAATTGTTTAATGATGTATTGCTAGATGTATTGCTAGGAGAAGGTAAAACAGGTAATTGTTTAATGATGTATTGTTTAATGATGTAATTTCTAATGCTTGCATTCTACCAAGACAACTTTTGAGTGTACGAAGATGAAAGAAATCAGTCTTTTGAAATAATCTATAGCTCCCTTTTCTTACTTTAGATGTTTCAAATAGATAGTGGAGTACTCTCTCTTCCAGAACTTTCTCAGAAGAGTCTCAAAGCACCCACACTTCAGGTAAGTACCAATTGACTATATTGACTATATCACCAGTTATGAATTGCATATATAAAACCATTCTATCCTGTTTCTTATTAAAAAATAGAATTTATGATATAAACTTAACATTATTTTTCTCACTTGACACTATAGTATGAACATCTTTCTTTGTCAGTTCATGTAGATCTGTCTTGTTCTTGTCAATAGCTGTGTAATATTCCATTGTATGGGTGTACCATAATATAGTTTGTGAATTACTGATGGAAATAATGTGTGCAATTACAAGTAGTGCTGAGTAAACCCTTGTATATATATTTTTACAGATTTGTGTAGTCATAGCTATAGGATAGATTTCTGGAAGTAAATTCTGACAGTTGCTTTTGTTTGTGCTTATAAGGATGGCATGTAACTTCATAAAATAATATTATGTCTTATTTGTAGAAGGCTCTACACTGGTAATTTATCTTTTTTTCAAAGGACCCAAGTAGATATTGTAAATGTCTATAGTGGTAGAAAGTCTTTATATTTTCTCAAAAAGTAATTTGAAATTTTCCTGTCTATAATTCACCCGGGGTGTAAGGAACGGGAATAGGCAGAAAGAAAACAGAATAACATAGATTTGAAAAAAGAACAACGAGTTGATGGTTATTGAAGTTGAGTGGTGGGTACATGAGATTTGTTATATCTTTCTCTCTAAGTAACATCATTTGATCCTTTTCACAGAAAGGGTTAAAAACATATAGACAAAGATGGTCAAAAGATACAAAATCCCAGTTGGAAAATAAGTCATGGAGTTGCAATGTACAGCGCAGTGATTATAGTTAATAATACTATATTATATTTTTGAAAGTTGCTAAGTAAATTTTAAAAGTTCCCATCACAAGAAAATTTGTGATAATGTGTGGTAATGGATGTTAACTAAACTTATTGTGGTCATCATTTCACAGTATATACAAATATTGAATCATGTTACACACCTAAAGCTAATGTCACATGCCAATTATATCTAAATAAAAAACATTTTTAAGTAATTATACTATTGTACCCACAGAAAGAAATTTTGGCTCAAATTCCAAACCAGAACCCTCTCCTGAAGGACTTGGATATTCTCCATAATTCATCCCAGATGAAGAACATGTTAACTTTCATCGAAGAAGCCTATGAGAGACTGGATGCCTCTTAAAGAGTGTTTTTTAGAGTATCCCATAGTAATTTATGAATTTATAAGTTTGTAAAACTGTTTACCTATGATGATATTGCAAAGGCTGAGGCTTCTTTAGGATTAATTATTTTCCAATATGCAGTTTAAAATTAGCCTCTAAATCTACCATTAGCATATAATGTAGTCCTGAAAACACTGTGTTTAGCAGTTGCCAAGCCTAGGAATTCACATTTATGTTGTTACTTTTCCATTTATTTGCCCGAAGCCATAAAATAAGAACAGCCACAGTCTCATGATTTATAATGGCTGAATAGAGCTCATTTATTGGTTAGTGCAGAGGAAATTTGACACAATAACTTAATATATATAAAGTGTTTATAGGGCCTAGTTCATAAAACTAGTTCATAAATGTTTTCTATTGTTATAATTCCTTAGCTGATGACTTGCATTTTCTGTCTGGTCATTTGGAACTTGAGAAATCCCCAAACACCTTTATTTTTTTTTTTACGTAATTCCCTAGACTTTGTGATATAATTAAGGTTTGCCAGGTAACTTTACCTTTGGAGGCAGCATGAACATTTTATTTCTTTGATTAAGTTAGCGAATCGATGTTCAATACTTGTTTTCCCCTGCCATCAAAGCATACTTTTATTTCATAAAATTATTTAAAAGGGACATAAGCACATTTATTCCCTTAAAAGAAAATTCAAACAATCCTTTCTAGAACTTCTCTCATTATGATGATGATATGTATATACATGTGAATTAACTGTCATTAAAATATATCAAAAATCATTTCTAACCAACTATAGTATGTTGTCTGGATTGCTTTTATCTATTTGTAAAATAAATACCTGCAATAATTTTTTAATCTCCCCAGGAATATTTTTTCAGTTAATTTAGAAGGTGCCATAATTCTGTCATTATCTAGGCAGACACCACCAGAAACATAGCTTTAGTTAAACAAATTGAGTTTAATGCTCATTACAGAGAGGGAGACCAGACGTCATGAGGGAACCCTAGGCAGCTCAGTAAAAGGGTCAAAAGCAATAGCCTCTTAGGAAATAATGGTCAAGAAGGACATTAATGGATTTTAGAGAGAAAGTCTTCAAGAAAGAAAACTTGTGAGGTAGCATGTAAAGAAAACATTTTTATATATTTTGGACTGCCTGCTACACACCAGACAAAGCAACTAAAAGTAAAAAGATTTTACAAAATGTCTTAAAACTTAAAAACTCTTCACTTGGAAACTCAAAGCTTCATGTTTTTAGAGTTGACTAATAGAACCCTAACTCACTGATTTTGGTCATCAATCATGGCATTTATAGTAGCTTTCGATGGGGAGAAAGGAGAGACATTAAAAATCTGCTGTTTTCCCTCAGAATATCTGTTTTAACATTATTGAACATGAACTGAAATTTTCACTTACCTTTGTTAGTGAGTGATAGTTCATCATGCATGAACTGGTCATACTACCCATTTGTAGAAATGAAAAGTATGTGATCTAATTTTGAGAGAGCAACAGTATCTTCTGGCATGTTGCCGGCAATTCAAAACATACACAATATTTTTTTTAAAGGCTAAATTTTGGTATACTCTTCATGAATAACAGGTAATTACAGACCCAAATAAAATTAAAATTCAACTGCACATGGTCCTAGTAATTCAAATGGCCATCTTCTCTTGTAGTATCCACACCCATCTAAGTCCTCATTTGCATAGGCCATTGCTAACTATGATACAACTCCTCTCCAGTAAGGAGAAGATAAATGCCAATGCCAGAAACTAAATTCTGAAAGTACACATTTTGGAATAGAGGATATATAGTGTAAAAATGTAGACCGTGAAAAAAATAGCATTTCAGAAAAAATGCAGAAAAATATTCAATAAATGGTCTTGAGAAAACTAACCACACCAGAGATGGTGGCGGAGAGGCAGCAGTTAATATTCCTACTTTATACCAAAACATTCCAAATAAAGTTAAATATAAAATAGAAACTTAAAATATCAGTAACAAATACCAAGAGGAAAGTGGTCAATTCTCAAACATACATAAATGGTCAAAAAAGTATTGGAAGATGATCAATCTTATAATAATCACTTAAATGCAAATCAAAATGTTTTCACCTATCAGACTGAAAAAAAGATTGGAAAAGGCTAAAGGGGGAAGTTGTTTAATACAGGAAAATGGGTCCCCAATAATCCTGCCAAAGGAAGGAAGGTAATTGATATAACTTGTATGTGTGGTGGAGTTTGAGGAGAGGCAGCCTGTACAGATACGTTGCAGAACCTTAATATACAGTCGGTCATTTATAATTCGTACTTTATAAGTCCCTCCATTTTCCCCAACTCTCAGGGATATGTTTAACAAACAGGTTTTATTTAAATATGACACACCTGCACTGGAACCTAAAATTAAGGGATTTACTTTCTTTTATTTGGTTGGATAGAATTTCCAGGTATTGTCTGTTTATCAAAAATAAATGCAGGTGCACCTTCAAAATTAGCATTTGAATCATTCAGGTTGGCTTAGTTTCCAAACACAAGTCTTCTAAATCCTCTCATGTTTCATTCATTATTAAGAAATATTCAGCTTTGAGGAAAAGAGAGAGGAAAGAAAGCAAACTCAGAGAGAAATTTGAATTTCCTTCTTGGACTTTATCACGTCTAAAGTGACTGAGCCCTTTTTATGTTATAACCAGCTTTTCTTGTTTAAAGTTGCTGCTGTTGAATGTAGTTCTTCACTACTAAATCACTATGGAACCACTTTCTCTTGGCTTAGATATTCTCACTCCTCATTAAAGTAACCTCTGCTATTAATCAAGACTGAAATTGCTGTAGCAGTCATTTCTAAAGATTGGTTATAGTTGTTAAAATTGGGCAAAGAGGAAAAGGAAGAAGAGATGTTTTTCAGAGTCAGTGAAACTAGATTACTTTTTAAAATTGAAATTGTTAATTTTTTTAACTAATAGAAACAAATGTGTGTTTGCCAATTTCGCCCTCTTTTATACCTCCAAGGAGGTCCTTAAAATTAAAGTTGGTTTTCAAGTGGGACAACAGGGCTATATAACAATAACAATGATAAAAATGGCTGACATTTAATGATGTGTGCTATATACCAGGCACTATTCTAAGCCCGTTATGTGTATGCATATATTTATGCCAGTGTTTAATTCCAATAACAGTATGGGCCTTAAACCCCATAACAGTCACTATTATCCCCATCCTCCCGGTGAAGAACCTGAGGCATAGAGTCTAAATAACTGTCTTGAGATCACTCAAATAGTAAGTGATAGAACTTGGAAGCAAAAACAATTGTAATTTTGACCTCTTAGCTGATGAGCTACAAACAGAAGAGGCTACTGAAGCTGATGAGAAATTCTATAACAACAATGTACAAATCGATCTATTTTTCTAGGTAGAATGATATTATGAATTCATTCACTTGGGTTTATAGAACAAAATCTCTAAATTTATATTAGTAACCTCTTTTTCTCCTTTTTCTTTTTCGTTTTAATTTTAGAGTTAGAAGTTCAGTTTAGCTTGATGGACATATTTCAAATTTAATTATCTTCAACAATACGGTTTCACTGGAAAAATAATATGCTTTGCTTTATTGGTTACTAGGCAAAAAACAACTATTTTAATTAGTCCTGATGTTTTAGAGAGCAAAATACTTTGAAAAAAGAATAGAAGTTTCTGTTTTGGATGTCCTTGGGAACAAGATGTAGTCTAAATCTGAAAAAAACATTTATATGTCTCTCAGGTCCATAAATAATTTGACCCTAACTTTTGAAGTTTTTTCTGATATTGTCTAAAATAGATTTTGTTCTACAAATAATAGCTTATGTTCACTTTTTTAATTGATTTTCCTCAGTACTTAGAAAAGACTAGATTTACATAAGATCCTTAAGGACATACATAGGTATATGATGCCTTCAGTAACATCTTTAAAAAAAAAAA
>NW_011888799.1:11370324-11381386 GCF_000151845.1 Pteropus vampyrus
GGTTATAGTTGTTAAAATTGGGCAAAGAGGAAAAGGAAGAAGAGATGTTTTTCAGAGTCAGTGAAACTAGATTACTTTTTAAAATTGAAATTGTTAATTTTTTTAACTAATAGAAACAAATGTGTGTTTGCCAATTTCGCCCTCTTTTATACCTCCAAGGAGGTCCTTAAAATTAAAGTTGGTTTTCAAGTGGAACAACAGGGCTATATAACAATAACAATGATAAAAATGGCTGACATTTAATGATGTGTGCTATATGCCAGGCACTATTCTAAGCCCGTTATGTGTATGCATATATTTATGCCAGTGTTTAATTCCAATAACAGTATGGGCCTTAAACCCCATAACAGTCACTATTATCCCCATCCTCCCGGTGAAGAACCTGAGGCATAGAGTCTAAATAACTGTCTTGAGATCACTCAAATAGTAAGTGATAGAACTTGGAAGCAAAAACAATTGTAATTTTGACCTCTTAGCTGATGAGCTACAAACAGAAGAGGCTACTGAAGCTGATGAGAAATTCTATAACAACAATGTACAAATCGATCTATTTTTCTAGGTAGAATGATATTATGAATTCATTCACTTGGGTTTATAGAACAAAATCTCTAAATTTATATTAGTAACCTCTTTTTCTCCTTTTTCTTTTTCGTTTTAATTTTAGAGTTAGAAGTTCAGTTTAGCTTGATGGACATATTTCAAATTTAATTATCTTCAACAATACGGTTTCACTGGAAAAATAATATGCTTTGCTTTATTGGTTACTAGGCAAAAAACAACTATTTTAATTAGTCCTGATGTTTTAGAGAGCAAAATACTTTGAAAAAAGAATAGAAGTTTCTGTTTTGGATGTCCTTGGGAACAAGATGTAGTCTAAATCTGAAAAAAACATTTATATGTCTCTCAGGTCCATAAATAACTTGACCCTGACTTTTGAAGTTTTTTCTGATATTGTCTAAAATAGATTTTGTTCTACAAATAATAGCTTATGTTCACTTTTTTAATTGATTTTCCTCAGTACTTAGAAAAGACTAGATTTACATAAGATCCTTAAGGACATACATAGGTATATGATGCCTTCAGTAACATCTTTAAAAAAAAAAAAAAAATTATGAATGTGCCAGGGTCAAGAACACTCTTATTTTGACATCCAGTAATTGTCATCTAATACAATTTCTCCAGTGACTTTCTACTATCAATTATCTTGCATTACTTAAACGAGCATCTTCAAGACTGCCCTAACCTACTCCTTTTGCTCTTGACTTTGTGAGAGGTAACAGTGGTAAACAGTATCCTCCCATGTGACTGCATTCAAAACGAAGCACTTGCCATTGCCTTCTGAGACATTTACAGTTTATTATCTGAAAGTTCATTGCATTGTGTGCTGAGATGCCCATATAAATATTTGTTTGGTGCTTAAATTGCAGCCATTTGAGAGAGGAGTAAACTGAATGATTTTTCACTTAAAAGAATGGGGTAAAAGAATTAAAATTTTCAAAAATACTCTCAATTTCACAAGCATCCTCTTTAGAGATGACTCTATTTCAGCCTTGGAAGTTTAGGGCAGCAAAATCATTTTCTTCAGAATAAATAAAAATATAAAAGTGGTCAGTATCTGTATTATTTTATAGTACCCTGTTTGCCTGGGTCTCATTCCTTTTAATCTTTTTCCATGAGATCCTGACAGATAGGTTTGTGTCTAGAAAATGTCCATCTCTAAATCAAGATCAATATTTACTGGGTTTATACCACAAGACTAAATGTAATAGAAAAAAACAGACGGAGTGAAAATACTTGCACTGTATGTGTAATAAATTTAACCTGACATCATAAACTCCTCCCTTTCTACAGGTGCAGACACTTTTTTTTTTCATCCCTCCTCTTTCCACTAAGGATTAATTAGGGAAGTAGGCTTGAAGAATAAACTCACCATTTATAGAGAAAGCTGCTGCACTAACACAGAGTGAAAGACCTCAGTTTCAGGCAAAGTCAATACCAGGTAAGCATTTATTCATTAAAATAATAAATTTCAAATAATTGATTATAATGACAAGAAGAAATAGAAAAAATAGACGGATAAAATTCAACGTTATATAGTAAGAATAAATTTAAAGAGGAAAAGATATTTCTTTTTTTTGGTGTTTTTGTTTGTTTAACTTAAATAATGATATAGGGAAAATAAGTATTATGAAATATATTTTTGTATTATAATATGGGTACAACTAGGGAAACAAATAAGAGAAATCTTTCTAAGCAAAAAATCCATCATCTGAAAAATATTTACTGGCATCAGATCGCAATGCTTTAAAAAAAAAACAAAAAATTTCTTTCCTCATTAACAAACGTCCACAATTATATTGCAAATAATGTATTACACCATAAAAACAGAGATATTTATTTATAAGAATTAAAAGTCTACCAAGAGGTTATCATGCTTTCATTGTCTAGTTAATTTTAAAATATTTTAGGTGCTTACTGTGTGCTGATGGACACTTGCTCCAAAGAAATTTCAGTTTCTAAAAGTTATATGAGCATGATAATTTTTCTCGACAAAGACTTCAGTTAGTGAGTCTGTTGTTAATAACAATTTGGCTAGAGGATCAACAAAACTTTATCATCCAATTCTAGAACACATTAATTGTGGGGAATTTATAATTGAGTGGTAAAGATATGGTAATCTAATCTTGTAGCCTTCAGAGTTAATAGTAGTCATTATGACTTTCTAATATAATTCAAAAATATGTGAAAAATATTTTCTGCATCCAAGAATTCCTGCATCCTGTTTGTGGCCTTTAAAGATGATCTTTGTATTTAATAAAAAAGAAATATCCTTATGAAATTCATCACTGTTTACTGAAAGGATATTTTCCAATATTCATTAATTATAGTATCCACTCTTTATGAATCCCTGGGAGAAATGTCTCTGAATTTAATGTCATAGAAATTTTCACCCTGAGTAATTTGTGAGTTGCAAGAGCTGCTTAATCTAGAAAGATATATTGAAGCCAGTTCCAGTAGGATTTTGAATATTTAGAAGTTAGAAAACTGGCCTTTATTTAGAGATGGTATAAGTGAAGAGTCAAGCAAATACTATGGTAAAGAGTGTAAGAGTAATTCTGTGGGCACACTGAATCGTGTAACTATGTTTGTTTCTCTTTGTATTAACTGCTAGAAAGCTTAAAGTAAAAAAAAAAAGAGCTCTCACTTCCTTTAACTATGTTCGATTCTCATTGTTCATAGACCTTATATTCAATAACTTCTCAGAGAACACTGCCTTAGCAAATTCTGAACCATTGCTCCTATGGAAAATATACAGTTAGATTCCTACAAGCCTCTGGTCACATTTTTATTAGCAGATCAACACACAACCTTGTTTTATGTGTATGTATTTCTATTTAAAGAAACATTATTTAATATATATCATTGATTTATTATCACTGAACTCACAGTCAAGAACATTATTATAACTCATGCCTGAAGGAAGCTTATCTAATGTATACATTTTCTCTGTAAGGCATATTACAGCCGTTTTGCACTGAGGAACACTAACTAGCACTTAGGCACTATGCTTGGGGGCCATTTTTAACAGTGAAATTATCAACAAAAATCAAAAACCGCAAAAAAAGTGGCACTAATAGACTGCATAAAGAACTTGTTTATAGTACTTGAGTTGAAACAAGAAATCGGCTTTTTCAACTTAAGCTGAAACGTTGGTGTTGGGAGACTCAAATTTTTCACTGCTCTATGTGTGTCCACAAATGACTGCGAAAGCACTGCTAGTATTAATTTTAGGGGCTACAAATATAATTTAGCAAATAGGTGAATTTATAAATGTGGAATCCATGAATAAAGAGGATCAACTCTACATGTAGGACTGTACTCCATACGCTTTGCCTGTGGAGCTCACTCTTGACTCCATATTACTTTTGTACCTTTATTTTTACCCATGCTTGAATTTTAATTTAAACTTAATTTATCTTGATATATTTTTGTCTGTGTTTAGAAGTGATTTTCAATCCTTTGGGGAACAAACTGGCAATAAATAAGTAAATCATCAAGTACTTAGAATTCCTACTCTGCACTATCCACTTTGCTATGATTAGAACATAAAAGGATCTCTACACATCAAATCTAATAAGAGACACACGATCAGCTTCCCTTTGAAATAATTTAATTTCATTATCTCGCAAAAGACTGAATTCAAATAAATGAATGTGTTAACATGAGAATCTCCTAAGAAGTTAAAATTTTATTTAGAGATAACATGAGTGAGTGAAAAGTCAAGCAGATTCAAGGGTGAAGAGTCGATGGCTACACTTCTTTCTTTGTTCAACTTGAACTCTGGAAACTTGATCTTTTCAAAGTTTCTAACGTGACCCAGACTGAGTTCGAGGGTCCAGAAGCCTGATTTTCTGATGTTGCCGTGGCCCTTAGTTCTCTTCTGACTCCTGTCGAGAATACAACACCTTAGGTGTGCCACTCAGTGAACTGGAACCCACACCGCCTGATCATAAGAAACATGCCTCTTAGAAGTTCAAACTCATGTAAACTTTATGATAGGGTTTAAAGTGGATTTTAAGTAATCACAATCGAACGCTCTGAGTATCTTATAGCTACAGGGATGCCACATAGGGAAATCAAGTAGCTTTCTCTATTTGGAAAATGTATTGTAAAGAAATAATCCACCACAGTCCCGGAAGCACTAGGATCTCGTGTCTAGCTGAGTTATCTTTGCCATCTAGTACCTCGCTTCAAAGAGTAGGTAGATAGGCTCTACTACATTGAATATGGGATAATATGTTTTTTTTTCTTTAATTTAGTCAACACATGATTGGAATGTTGGGAAAAAAATTTTTTCTTGGGAACAGAAAGCAGGGGAGATAGAGCCCCCAAATTTAGAAAATATAATTGCGTCAGAATGCATGAAGTTGCATAAGTTATATTTAGGCCTTTTTTTTGTTCCTTAATTTTATTTGACTGAAACGAGCCTCGGCCTTTGCCCACATCTGAGTCTTCATCTTCGATCTAGGTGTTTCTCCCCAAGTTGTTCCTCATAACCACCCAACACCTGACCCACTCAAGTCTTTCTCTCATCGTTGTCCTAGATTGTGAAAAAGTTTCCCTCCTTAACCCTAAGACTCTTACTCTGAGTTTCATATCATCCATTCAACAACTACTTAGTATGCTCCTTCCTATGTGCCAGTCCCTGTGGTAGGTGCTGCGGATACAGTGGAGCATAAGGCAGACGTGGGCCCTTCCTTTATGCAGCTCACAGTCTAGTTGAGACAGACATAAATCAAAGAGAACACGAATAAATGCAAAATTACAACTGCTATCATGTCCTGAAGGAAGAGTTTAGAGTACAATGAATGTGTATAATAGCAAGACATAATCCAGTATAGACACTCACATCTTTCTAGGATTAGGTTTATATGTTCTTATTTACCCATCCCAGTGCCTCCCTGTCTTCCTTCTTCCCTCTTCAGAGGGAGCAATGGCATTCAGAATTGTACCCAGTGAAAACAAGACTTCAGTGATGTTCCTAGAAAGATTCAGATATTAACAGGCAAAGGTAAATGTATAACTTCAAGTTTTTAATTAGGTGTAGAATTACAGAGAAGATGTTGGTGCTAAACTGTTTTTCCAAATTACTGACACTGGAAAAACTGTTGAAGAGTCACTTTCCTGAATCACTCAAGGTAAAGAGTTTTATTTATTTATTTTATTTCTTTATTTTATTGATTTGTGAAATAATGTGGTTGTCGCCCAAATTTTTCTGATGATAAGGCTCTCTTGGAATACTTGTTAAACACACAGCTTCTCAGTCCCCACCTGCTGCAGACTGATTCAACGGGCTGTGGCTATGGCCCACATAGGTATATTTTTGACAATCACTCTACATGGCTCCTAGGAAAATTTGGGTAATGCTGGTCTAGATTATTTCTAGGGTAAATTCAGAATTGTACCCAGTGAAAACAAGACTTCAGTGATGTGCCTAGACAGATTCAGATATTGACAGGCAAAGGTAGATGTATAACTTCAAGTTTTTAATTAGGTATAGAATTACGGAGAAGATGTTGGTGCTAAACTGTGTTTCCAAATTACTGACACTGGAAAAACTGCTGAAGAGTCACTTTCCTGAATCACTCAAGGTAAAGAGTTTTATTTCTTTATTTTATTTATTTTATTGATTTGTGAAATAATGTGGCTGTTACCCACATTTTTCTGATGATAATTTTTCTGATGAGCAGGACCCAACAGTCCTGCTCTCAGTCGCCAACTGTACAAGACACTCAGCGCTGAAAGTCCTGGGGCTACGAACAAGGGATCCTTTGAAAGTACCCACCCTTTACTTATTAAACACACAGCTTCCCAGTCCCCACCTGCTGAAGACTGATTCAATGGATTGTGGATATGGCCCACATAGTTATATTTTTGACAATCGCTCTACATGACTCCTAGGAAAATTTGGGTAATGCTGGTCTAGATTATTTCTAGGGTAAATTTGAGTTCTAATTTTTTTTTAATGACAGAAGGGTGGCGTTGCTGGTTAAAAACAAACAAACAAACAAAAAGCAAAAAGCAAAAAACATAACCTAGGTACACAATGAAAATGAAATTTAAAGGTTGTTATAAATTTTTTCTGTTTATTTCAAAATCTTTTTTTGAAATTTTTTCAACAGCTTTGTTGATTATCAAGCTTATATTGGTTGAAGTCTTCCAAAAGTCCAAGAGTGCTTGTGGATAACTCAGAGTTGCTGTGGAAGATGACATTAACTAAAGATTATAACTAAAAATAAGATCAGAAATATTTTAAGCACTTGGAGAAGAAAAAGTACAGAATGCAAGAAAATTACATTTGAGGTCTGAGTTTCTCGAGCAAAGAGATAACCCAACAGCAATGGTTTTCAAATGTGAGAAGCATGCTAATAACCTAGAAGATATATAATGAAATCATAGTTTCTGAAGATAGAGACCAGGGACCTGTATTTTTAACAAACATCTTGGATAATCCTTATTTACACTAAAATTGACCAAAATTGACCTAGAGAATGTCCTAGTGCACTGTACTGGGCTGATCAAATCTAGTCATCTTGCCTTACTGATTGTGCTTAAACTATATCTGGTGGGGAAAATTGGAGTAATAATTTGGGATTATACAGCTAAAAAAGTACCAAATGGACAATCTGACCCAAATTTTCCCATTTTGAATGCTGACACTGAGGTAAATAAGTGGAATGAGTCGATATTGCAATAACTTTGTACAGTGACAGATGGCTACTAGACTTCTCGTGATCATTTTGTAAGATATATAAATGTTAAATCACTATTTTATACACCTGAAGCTAATGCAATTTTGTATGTCAACTATACTTTAATTAAAAAGTTTTATATACCAAAAATAAAAATAAATAGAATGAGATGATCAGCTACATTTTTTTTGACATGTTTGACTAACTCTTGTGCCAAAGAGAACAAAAAAGTTTTGGTGACCTTCTCAGGGTCATGAAAGATGTTATAATTATCAAGACAAATGATGGGGTCTTAAGTTATTATATTTGCACTGTATTCAGCATACAAAGAATTTAAATATTTTGTATTTTCAACCACTTTGTAAGATGTTTATTAACTCATTTTATAAATGAATAAATTAATGTTCAAAGAAGGTAGTACAGCAAATAAAGACACAGAGTCAAATCTCAGTTCCTTTAATTTCACATTTGTTGCTTTTTTCACAGCAACTTAGCTACCAGATGGGTAGATATAAATGTTGAACTTTTTTTCTTTTTTTTACCCCTCCTACAGTGCTTGGCACCCGGCTTTGCCCATGATAATTCTCAATAAACTGTTATTGATTGGTCACCAGGAGCTTTATACAATAATTACTTATTTCTTAACTGTTTAAATCTTATTTTTAAAAGCTTCTGAATTCAGATTAGTTGACTAGATCTGAACAGAATGTACAGATTTTTTTAATTTTCACACTATCTCATTTGGAGTCATCAAAACTAATATTAATATCTTCGTAACATCAATACCTTTGAATAGACAGATATTTATATTATAATTTTGCAGATGATGTTACTGTCAATTCTCCATCTCTAAATGCTAGAGTTCAGATTTAAATCCAGATTATCAGATTCCAAACTGACTGTTCTTTTGAAATGTTTGCCTCTCATAGCACCATTTGAAGTAAGAACTTAAAAATGAGACATGTAGGCACAAATTGAGGTCTTCCTTATATAATTATCTCTTTAATAGCTGTTTAGCTCGGTACTCCCAATTTCTCATTTTCTATACATTGAGTCTCTTTATCCCTGGATCCATTTATCCTTCTTCAGTTATTGCATCATTATGTGATGCCTATCTTTAGTTCTTTGTTCATACTTTGAAAATACTCTTTTGGTTATACTATGTCCTTTAGAGTAAAAAAAGATAAAGAAAATATAGTTTTATTGTTCACCCATTCTTTGGAGTTATGGCTATGCATTTTATAATCTCACTTTAGGGTTAAAGTAATTAAATATCTCTCCAAATTTCCTTCACCAACTCTAACTGATCATTCCTCTAGCCTCTTTAATTTCCCCTAGCTACTTCCCATCTCCTCTCAACACTCACCCTTTGAATGGACAGCTATTGGAAAGGTTTGTTTATTTTCAGCCAATGCCAAATCTTTCAATTGGTTCCAAATCTTTGACAAACAAGTTATGTTTTTTTTTCCTTTCGGAATCTGAATATTGAAAGAGTTTTTTCCTTCTAAACATACCAATCATATTTAAGCTCCATTATTTAATAAGGATGTGTGATTTCCTGGTGTAAAACCACTTATTTATTACTAATGCAATTTTGTATTTATTACTCCATCGTAAATGTAAGATAAGCAGCCTCAGAATTTAATGATTAACAGAACAAGTCAGTTAAACAACTACCAACAGAACAAGCCATGACTCTTACAGTTTACTTTAGTTCTTGAATTTTCACTAAGTGTAATCCATGTTACACATTGTTATCAGCCAGACTAAACTGGGAAAGATACGTTCTATGAGAGGATTTGAGTGAGGTCCCAGATTGGGTATAATAGAAGAGAGCTGGGAAATGTTCTAGGCATTGAGGTGAGCTGATTTGCATTACGATAGTGATAAAGGAGGTAAAATATATGTTCCAATGTTCTCATAAAGTTTTTTCATTGAAGTTTAACACATACTAGAAAGTGCACATAACATACTTACACAGTTTAATGAATTTTCACAAAGTAAATATCTGTGTAATCTCCACTCCAATTAAGAAAGAACATTACTTCAGAGGCTACTCGTCCCTGCACCACCACCAATCAATAACTTCCCTGCTCCCCAAAAGTAACCACTATCCTGACTTCTAAAGCTAGCTATAATTTAGTTTTACATGTTCTTGAATATAATATTAACTAGATCACACAATATCTTTTTGTATGTAACTTCTTTTGCTCAACATTATGTTGCTGTTTTGTAATCCAGAATATGAATATGCTACAATTTGTTTATTTTTTCCACCTTGGATAGACATTTAGATTGTTTCCAGTTTTTATCTATTATGAAAATGCAGCTATGAACGTTGCCTGGAGCTCATTACCGCCACAACTTTCTCTTCTCTAGAAGCACATACATAACATATGAGAGTTGCTTTTTAGGACAGACATTTTTAATTCTTAGAAGAGAAAAAAATATGAAGGGCTACAGAACAGAATTCTAATATTACTTCAGTATTGTTTAGCCAAAAAGCATTTGATCAGCTTTGTCAGGCTCCATGGATACCATAGTGAATGAGACATAATTACAATCCTCAGGTAATATGTATAAAGCCTTGCTCCATCAAATTTGAAATACAGAAATTCAGGGAGGTGTTTTTGGCCTTTTGGGGGAGGCCTTTTTTGAGGGCCAAACATCAAGTGACGTTTAACTGTAATTCAGTATTAAACGAGTAGTTGCATTTCACAGGTTATTTTCAGATAGCATAATAAACTTCAAAAGCAGCTGAGCATCAAAATTATATGTGGAATTTATAAAAAACGTGTGAGGTCTAAATCCATACAAGAGATTCTGATTGAGCGAGTATTTATTGCTGACCTATGTGCCAAGCACCTATCCAGTAAGCGTATTGATTTAGTACCTTCCACTGTTATACTATAAAAGAAACTAAGTTTGGGGAAAGTTTTCTTAGGCTTTCATAGACTTTTTACCAGTTTTCATGTGCACTAATAAGAGATAAGTTTGTATGTGTGTATGTTGTGTATATATTTATAACTTCCCCTCCTGTGGCCATAATTCTACATTAGAACAAGTGATAGGGTAATATAAAACTGAAACAGCTGGTGGTAATGAGGTTGGCTTGTCTCTCCGGGTTCTCTGATTCAGGTTTATGGAGCAGTAATGAACATAAATCGTGGGAATCCCTTTCAAAAAGAAGTGATATTGGATTCATGGCCAGACTTCAAAGCTGTTATCACTCGGCGGCAGAAAGAGGTACAGCTTTGAAAGGCAAGAAAATAAGAGCTGGCATCAACCTAAAAGAAAAGATTGGTAAAGGGGATATTATAACCATCATAGCCATATACTTCAGCTTGATGAGCTACATATTTTACCATTAGCTTCTAATTTGACTGGCTTTGGAATATTAGACATATGGAAACCTCTTCTATAAATGCATTCAATAAAGTGTTTCTTTAGTGTTCCATAGTCACTAGAAGCATAAAGCATATATACTTGAACATACTAGTTTTCCCACTAGGTTGACCATTTCTTATAATCGATGATTTTGGTCATGTGGGTAAATGTGTAAGAAGATGGAAAAAGACAACATCTGCCCCATTCTGCCTCTGAGACCAAAAGGAGGCTCAAGTGATCAAAAATGTGCTGCCCTGACCACATTAGGAAAGTTCTGAGAGTTCTATTTGATTCTTGTATGTGAGTCCATTGAGTTACACTTTTTCATTTTTTATAAAGAATATCTTACAAAAATGTGAAATAAATGTCTTCAAACCTGCCTAATACTAGAAGAAATAATCAAGCAAAAGCTCCAAATGTCT
>NW_011888799.1:11381436-11442610 GCF_000151845.1 Pteropus vampyrus
GTCCCTGCACCACCACCAATCAATAACTTCCCTGCTCCCCAAAAGTAACCACTATCCTGACTTCTAAAGCTAGCTATAATTTAGTTTTACATGTTCTTGAATATAATATTAACTAGATCACACAATATCTTTTTGTATGTAACTTCTTTTGCTCAACATTATGTTGCTGTTTTGTAATCCAGAATATGAATATGCTACAATTTGTTTATTTTTTCCACCTTGGATAGACATTTAGATTGTTTCCAGTTTTTATCTATTATGAAAATGCAGCTATGAACGTTGCCTGGAGCTCATTACCGCCACAACTTTCTCTTCTCTAGAAGCACATACATAACATATGAGAGTTGCTTTTTAGGACAGACATTTTTAATTCTTAGAAGAGAAAAAAATATGAAGGGCTACAGAACAGAATTCTAATATTACTTCAGTATTGTTTAGCCAAAAAGCATTTGATCAGCTTTGTCAGGCTCCATGGATACCATAGTGAATGAGACATAATTACAATCCTCAGGTAATATGTATAAAGCCTTGCTCCATCAAATTTGAAATACAGAAATTCAGGGAGGTGTTTTTGGCCTTTTGGGGGAGGCCTTTTTTGAGGGCCAAACATCAAGTGACGTTTAACTGTAATTCAGTATTAAACGAGTAGTTGCATTTCACAGGTTATTTTCAGATAGCATAATAAACTTCAAAAGCAGCTGAGCATCAAAATTATATGTGGAATTTATAAAAAACGTGTGAGGTCTAAATCCATACAAGAGATTCTGATTGAGCGAGTATTTATTGCTGACCTATGTGCCAAGCACCTATCCAGTAAGCGTATTGATTTAGTACCTTCCACTGTTATACTATAAAAGAAACTAAGTTTGGGGAAAGTTTTCTTAGGCTTTCATAGACTTTTTACCAGTTTTCATGTGCACTAATAAGAGATAAGTTTGTATGTGTGTATGTTGTGTATATATTTATAACTTCCCCTCCTGTGGCCATAATTCTACATTAGAACAAGTGATAGGGTAATATAAAACTGAAACAGCTGGTGGTAATGAGGTTGGCTTGTCTCTCCGGGTTCTCTGATTCAGGTTTATGGAGCAGTAATGAACATAAATCGTGGGAATCCCTTTCAAAAAGAAGTGATATTGGATTCATGGCCAGACTTCAAAGCTGTTATCACTCGGCGGCAGAAAGAGGTACAGCTTTGAAAGGCAAGAAAATAAGAGCTGGCATCAACCTAAAAGAAAAGATTGGTAAAGGGGATATTATAACCATCATAGCCATATACTTCAGCTTGATGAGCTACATATTTTACCATTAGCTTCTAATTTGACTGGCTTTGGAGTATTAGACATATGGAAACCTCTTCTATAAATGCATTCAATAAAGTGTTTCTTTAGTGTTCCATAGTCACTAGAAGCATAAAGCATATATACTTGAACATACTAGTTTTCCCACTAGGTTGACCATTTCTTATAATCGATGATTTTGGTCATGTGGGTAAATGTGTAAGAAGATGGAAAAAGACAACATCTGCCCCATTCTGCCTCTGAGACCAAAAGGAGGCTCAAGTGATCAAAAATGTGCTGCCCTGACCACATTAGGAAAGTTCTGAGAGTTCTATTTGATTCTTGTATGTGAGTCCATTGAGTTACACTTTTTCATTTTTTATAAAGAATATCTTACAAAAATGTGAAATAAATGTCTTCAAACCTGCCTAATACTAGAAGAAATAATCAAGCAAAAGCTCCAAATGTCTCTTCTTTCCTTCACGACAGTATATTGCCACATTCCCACTTAGCCATTGTTTATAGGTGGCTAATTTTGCTACCATTAGCCAATTATCTAGATGCACAGCTAATGGTATCTAATCTATCTCGGATTTGAATTATCTAGAAGATATATTTCTGGTTTTATGATTGTATCTTCTGTCCTAGGCTGAGACAGATAACCTGGACCATTATACCAATGCCTATGCTGTATTCTACAAGGATGTCAGGGCTTACCGAGGGCTGTTGGAAGAATGTGATGTTATCAACTGGAACCAAGTTTTTCAAATACAAGGTGAGGTCAAGTGCAAGATACAAGGCAATTGTTAAATCCTTTTTGTCATATATATCAGATAGATATGACGTATTTCGCATATGTGATGTGCATACACATAGATGCGCAAATATATATCAATACATTTTATATATTTACAATTTATACATTATGGTTTTGTAAGAACACTTATTTTTTTACTCTTAATGAGGATTGGCCTTTGGGATAGGCAGAGGCTATTTAAATGGGGCTGCTTTTAAGTGACTTTTTCCTACTGTTACTGTAATATGGCTATCAGTGAGTATCACAGAATATTTTTCCTTATTATTCTTAACACTTTGCTATTACAATCTTTTTAAATAACTCTAATTTAAGTCCAAGCCAATAGGTGAGCTTTTCTTCTTTCTGGAGCAAATAATTCTAGAAAGAGATAATGAACTGATCTGCGTAGGATATTCTGAAATGATTTTATAAGGAAAGAGCTCCTAGGAGATAATTGCATGGTCATCAATGCTAGTGGGAGAACTGTAGGCCAAGATAGAAGCCCATTAAGAGTTTCTGATAGTTTGGATGGACAGTTTCAGCTTCAGTGTATCATTACTCTTTCAGTCTTTCATAATGATTAGAGGTTAATACAGGTAATGAAATTACTGTTTATAACTGTTTTAGTGAAGTGAGCCCCTTGATCATTTGACAAGAAGGCAGGGATTCCCATGTTAGAAATATAAAATCTGGTCATTTTTTTCAGCCACAAATAGCTGAAGTCCCCTCACAAGGAAAAGTTTCTCTCCATCTTCAGACAATAACTAATGCATATTCATAATCTAAAGACTCAGGATGTTATATAAAATTCATTCATAAATGCTCAAAGAGACCTTAGAGAGGAAATTCTAAACTATCTCTCACCTTTACAAATTTACCCATTATGCTGGTTAGAAGTGAGATGTGGTTCTACCGCTTGCTTAGCCAATTTAGAAAAGTTTTCTCTACAGTATTACTTTAATGTGGAAATGGGTATACCTCTTCCTTGATATGAAAAATCACAGCAGTAGTTGGATGGATATTGGTGCTATAGGCCTAATATCTTCAAATCACCTGAATTGGAAATTATGGGGAAAGACTATCCCCATAATTGCCAGTATTTTTTTCAGAAGGCTGAGCTGGTAGCCACGAGTCAGTTATAGTCATTTAAATTGACTCAATCATCCTTCCTGAAGGCTTGGTGGTAACTGATGTGAATTAGTAGCACCTAATATAGCTAGAGTAGTAAAGGCCCCTCATTTAGCATGTAAGTCAGTGCAGACATTAATTACTTGTGGCTTCTGAAGTGGTCTGACTACAGGCTCCTGTGGCAATAACTGTAATCTCCTTGGAATATTGAATTGAATAGCTTCTAAGAAGTCACCAGTATCTTTATTATTTTTAATCAGAGAATCTAAAAGGGGGCTGTTTCCATAACATTCCCAAGTCATAAACAAATCCAAAAGCCTACCTACTGCCATATAAATGTTCAGTCTTTTATCTTTTGCCACAGCACAGGCTCTAGTCAGGGCTGCTAGTGGGGGTGTCTGGATAGGCCAAGCACAAGATGGTGGAGCTACTTCAGCACTGGGTGTTCAGAGCAACAACACAACCTGCACAGTGATGCCTTTGCCATTTTTAATCTAAGAGCCACCTGTAAAGAATATGGAATCAGGGTTAGCCCACTAACCTACTCAGAGGAGGCAATCCTTATGTCTGCCATGTGAGGGCAAGAAATGAAAAGGTATGCAGCTACCGAGACAAGTCAGGCTCTTTCGCTCACTATTGGTTACACGGATGAGAGGAGAGTTTATCTATGGGAGTACTAACATAAATGTTTTAGTAGCCTGTCCATTGGTAACTGTGGTCCAATAAATGTCCTGAATCTGCTTTTCTCTTTGGCTAGTTCTCCCTTTCTAAGGAGGTAGGGTGGACAAAGGCAGAGCAATATGGGAAGTTTCCTTTCTTCTATGAGAAAGGAAAAAGTCATTTGTTACAAGTGGTAACCTATTCAATGGGTAGAAGAACATGGTCAAAAACACTGTGGAGAGATAATCAGCAAAATCCAGACTCTAGAAACTTTATTTAACAAACAACTGGGTTATTTAACAAATAAATTTTAAAAATTTTTAAAAGGGGAGGTGAGGATTAAAAGAAAACCTGCAGATAAAAGGCTTACAAGACAAAAAATGGGTAAAATCAAACTATGTTGTTTAAGGATGCATACTTGGATAATAAAGCTGTAAAAAAAAAGGTAGTTATTATTATAAAAATGATGATAGTGTTTATTTTTAGAGGAGAGAGAGGGAATTGTGTTTGGGAGACTGGTAGATAGAAAGTGGCCAATAAATCTCTATTTTGTGTGGCTTTAGTGGTACATAATTAAAGCTGCACATTTGATTATGCAGTTTTCTGTATCTGTTACATCTTATAATCTTAAAAATTTTTTAAAGAAATGTTAATCTGACCTTAAGAAAGAACTGGTTCAGTCTAATTTAGGAGAAAAAAATTCTATATTAATGATACGTAGCATAAAAATACTGTCACAAATTTCCTTTTTGTATATTCAAATGTAATATCCACATTTTTTCATTATGTCTTACTATATACAGGGCTGCAGAGTGAGTTATACACTGTGTCCAAAGCTGTTGCCGCCTCAAAGCAGTTGGATGTAAAGTTAAGCTCCTTCAAGGCCATTTGTTTATCTCCTCTTTCAACCCTGCCAGACACCAGTTCTGTGTATGCAAATTAAATTTCTGCATTTGGGTCAGGACTTACTGCTGTAGAAGTACAAAGAACAGTACTTGGAGTACTTAATATCATTAAGGAATATTTAGGTGCCTTGAATTTGGGCCATTGAGTCTAAATTTATGTCTATATGTATGTGTTTGTGTGTCTGTGTGTATGTTTACTCTTTTCCTTTCTGCCATGCTTGACTGCTCACAATTTTTTACAAAATCAAATCAGTGTCTTTGTCCATAGTAGTAAATGAACTCAGAAGTCCTGTTTTTTTCACAGTATACGCAGAAAAATCATTCCTTGCCATCATCCTTCCCTAAATAATTCTAAACACCCTCTCCTCTGTTGTTTGAGCCTAAGGTTGATTTTATTGGGGTTTTTTTCTTGTTTATTTTTTCCTTGTTTTTTTTTTTGTTCATTGTTTCAGGGATGAGGGTATCCAACTGCCAGGCACTAAATGTTTTAAATACATTTCCTCTTGAATCTTTTCCACAACCCTGTAAAGTAGTATTATCATTCTCTTTTTGAATAGAGTTGGAGTAACACACAGAAGTAAATTATAGAGCCAGAAAATAAATCCCAAGAATCTGATTCCAGAATCCAGTCCTTCAAAACATTAGTTGGTTCACACCTACATTCTCCTTTTCTTACTTTGGAGCCTGTACTTTGTCATTTACTGGCTACCTTCCCTTCTGCCTAATCTTTCTGAGCCTCGATCAATTTATTCTTCTCTAAAATTCATCTATGTCTTTCTTACATATTTTTTGTAAGCAAATGGAACATGATAGCCTGAAATGTACCCACTCCAGTGAATGTTAGTTTTCTTCACTTCTATGGAATACATCAAAGGAATTATTGAGCAAAACAAGACTAAACCTAAAGAAGAATGGACTCTTTAAGTTATATAAAGAAACTGAACTTTGTTTTTATTTCTTTTCAGTTATGAAAATTTTCAAACACACACAAAGATTGAGAGACTGGTATAATGAACCTCCCATCGATATATGGGTTATCTTGTTTCATCTATATCTCTATCTCTTTCCATCCCTTGGGTTATTCTGAAGGAAATATACAAAACATTATTCTATTCTTAAACATTTTAATATATTTTTCTCCAAAAGATAAGGATTCTTTAAAAAAAAATACTAACATTACATCTGTGACAGAGGTCCCTGAGACCACTCAGAGGCTCAGTGATTGGCTAGTCGGATACAGAGGCCTTAACATACAATCACGACTATGATTTATTACAATAAAAGGATACAAATCAAAACCAAAACCAGCGAAGAGAAACCTACATTCACAAAATCCAGAAGAAACCGGGCACAAGCTTCCCAGAGTCCCCTGCCAGTGAAGTCACACAAGACATACTTAATTTCCCTAGCAATGAGTTGCGACATGTGTTAGGATTTTTAATGGGGAGCACCCTCTGCATAGCACATACCAATGTCTGAGACTTCCAGAATGAAAGCAGATGTTTAGTATAAACTGCATTGGTTGTACAAACAGGAACAGTGAACTACTCATATCAGTTCTCAGAATGGCAGGAACCCTCCAGAAATTCAAATTGCCAGAAATTCAAATTGCCAGACACCAGCCAAGGGTCAACATGGCAAACAAACTTTTTGAAAGATAATGGCCTCAAGCCTGCTATGTAAACTCTTCTGCACCACCCTTTATACTTCATTTCCTTAAAGTACAGTAATCAGTTAGTAGTCACATTTCCCAAATTATCATAATATTTTTGGCAGTTTATTTGTTTTGAATAAGGACCTAATGAAGTTTACACATTGTAGTTGATTAATACCTCTTAAGGTTCCTTTGACATACAGGTTCCCTTTGCATCCTTTATATTTCTACATTACTTTTTGTTAAAACAAACAAACAAACAAAAACAGGCTACTTGTCCTTTAGAGTTTTAGAGTTTCCCACAGTCTGTTTACTGTCACATTCCTGAAATGTTATTTAAAATTTTCCTCTATCCCCAGCCAGGCCTTTTAATATCAGTTTTTGACTTAAATTGCTCCCTTTTTCATAGAAGTTAAACAATTTGTCTTTAACAAAGTCATTTTCCAGTTTTGCACACTATTTTGGATACCCAGCTCTTCAGATACAAGGTTATAGTCTCTAGTATAACTACTCCTGAAATGCTTGCCTTAGCAATGTTTTTATTTGGATACATTTGTGCCTGCTTCTTTGCCTTTGTATTGAAGTTCATTTTCAAGAATTAAAAATTCTATCAGCCAGTTATTGATTTTATTTGTTTATATTTTACCCCTGCTTAGTGGTTAGGTGATTGTCCCAGTGCCAGAGCCAACGATATGCCTGGAATGTGAGCTAGTCCTGCAGAACCACTAATGAAAACACAAACTTGGGTTTTGTAAAGAAGATCATAGCTAGAATGACATTAACGATCCCTGGGGATGGTCTTACCACATCGATAACTTCAAGAACAAAAGCAAATTTGAAGCACAACCAGCCCCATAGGCTTTCAACTAAGTAATCCATCTCAGTTCTTAGAAATTGCACCAGCCCCTATCTTTATCTTAATGCCATGGTCTTTTAGACCTTTTTCCCAACCTTTTAGGGGAAGGTGTAGAAGAACTAGCATTTTTCAAACATCTACATGTGCCTAGAATGTTACATAATTTGTATTTATGTTCTGGCCACGAATGCATAAAGATAGATGTTCTATTCTAAAACTGTTTTTTTGTTTGTTTGTTTGTTTGTTTTAACCAAGGAAAAAGGGACCCCAAAATCCCAAAATATGGACTTTTTCAAGGGCTCAGAGAGTGTCAACAGACTTAGGACTTAATATGAAGTCTAAGAATTGCTTTACTTGCCTTAATCTATACTGAGGACAATGACAAATGGTCATAAAATTAGAAGGAAAGACTTAAATTAGAAATAATGAGTATTTTTGTCCTATCAGAAATGAAACCCTGAAAGATGTTTGTAAGTGGGAAGAGATGCATTCTAATTTATTGCAAATGTCTTGGTATTTGTTAGGCACTATCTCTGAAATAGTTTTTCAGTTTGAATCAGTGTAAAAGAGTAGTTTGTAGGCACATGATCCTGAGTTCATGTTTCTTCTCATATCTTTTTCTTCTAGAATGAGTTCTTCCCCACGACTAACCTACCTGAGTGTCACTGATGCTGACCTGCTCAACCGAACTTGGTCGCGGGGCGGCAATGAACAATGTCTCCGGTACATCACCAATCTCATCTCCTGCTTCCCCAGTATCTGTGTCCGCGATGACAAGGGAAACCCAGTCTCTTGGTCTATCACAGACCAGTTTGCCACCATGTGCCACAGCTACACCCTGCCAGAGCATCGCAGAAAAGGTTATAGCCGGCTGGTGCTCCTCACACTGGCCAGGAAGTTGCAAAGTCGGGGATTCCCCAGACAGGGCAACGTCCTTGACGACAACGTGGCATCAGTAAACCTCTTGAAGAGTGTGCATGCCGAGTTCTTGCCTTGTCGTTTTCATAGGCTTATTCTCACCCCTGCAGCTTTCTCTAGAGAAGTTCCCCTCTAGCTCAGTGAAACTTCAGGAATTTTCTGTTTTTCCCTGAACATACACATACTTCTTAGCTGCCAGTGAGAAAAAAAATTCAAACAGATCAGGAGAATCTTGAGTTGTTGAAAAGTGCCTGGAAGAACACATGCAAGATCAGCTTGAGAAGCCTTAATTCTCCGTGTCTTAGGTTTCTGCAGTAAATAACTGTAAGAGTCAGGGATCGCTGCAGCTGAGAAAGAGGGTAAGTATCCTCTTTTGAGATCTACTGCAGGAAAAAGATTCTAAAACCTTAGTAGCAGAAATGACTCCGTGAGAACAAATGATTGAACACAGGAGCCTGTGGCTACTGCTTTATTATTGCTTCATGGGCTTCTGCTGTGTATTCTCACAACCACACCAGTTCCCCACTATCATAAATAACATTCCCTACTGTGCCCACACTGCCATGTCTCCCTGAACTCAATTTCTACCACCTCTGATCCAGTTCTCTGTAGACTATCCTGCCTTCCACCCTCTCCCGCCTTTAATTACTGGCTCTTCACTTCTGCCTATGACTTCAGCCTATGTTTTTCCCTGGGAATGTTCAAATGCAGTTGTTCTCACATTTTGGTGCACTTCGGAATCACCTGAAGGGCAGATTGCAACACCGATGGCTGAGCCTCTCCCCCACAGACCTCCTGTTCAGTGAGTCTGAGGGAGGGCCTGAGAATTTGCATTTCTAACAAATTCCCACTACTCAGTTGCCTTGGATGGAGGGATGAAGATACTGCTGTTTTAAACACTAGCAACAGATGATGTCAGCTTAGAATCTTACCTATCACCTATTCCAGGCTCTTTGATTATAATTTGCTTTCTCATAAGAAACTAATATACATGTGATATGCAAATGCACATATACATATATATACACACATACATATACTTTCCTTTCATATAGTCTATATGTATGTAAACTCATAGAATTTTGATAAGATATTAAACTTTAATTCTCTTATTACATATGAAGAATTTGAGGACCAAAGAAAATAAATGACTTCAAGATTACACAGATAATCAGTGCTAGAGGCTAAGCCAGGATGTCATTTTGATTTCAATCTATTTTTTCACTAAATCATATATCCTTTTTGTTAATGAAATTAAAAATGTTTAAATAATTAAATCAATACATCCATTAGTCTTTTATTCTTGTCAGTACTTTTTTTTTTTAATTTGGCTTCCGAATGTTGTGTGTGTGCGTGTATCTTTCAAGGACAATAAAGGAAAAGATAAACATCTACAAGCTGTGTTCTTCCATTGGCAATAAAAGCAGGCATAAACACAATGGTTGGATTTGTCCAGTCTGGATAAAGTTGACTTGGACATATAGAAAATATTAATGTATTATACTATAGAGTTTCACAAAACTCCACCCACAAAGATAAAGGGAAATCCAAATTTTAGGTGTTTATTCTGAGAAAAGTAAACTAATTAGCTGAAGGAGGGCATCATTTTCATAAAAAAAAACAAGACTCCTCGGGAGTGAATATACACTTAGGTCATCCCGAGCCACAGGTTACCTGGAAACTTCTCTGTGGTGCGAGAGGGATGAGCACCAAGTACTCAGAGTCCACAAAGCCCTTTGGGAGAATATGGTCTAGTTTCTGCCCCAGGGATGCTCATTATCGTTTGCTTTAATTAAGCATGGTTTACTCCTGCTTGGTATATGGTAGTAATATAATACCTTATTTTCTTTCTAATAATAATATGCCTGCTGTTTGTTTAAAATTTAACTGTGTGCTAATAGTGTCAAATAGTAGAGATATATTACTTAATCCTTGTGAAGGAGAAGGTATTGTCTTATTGTGGGAATTCTGGCTCAGAGGTATTATGACTCACCAAAAGTTATACAGGTTTTAAGTGGCTGAGTCATGATTGAAAACTGGATTTGTCAGATTCTGAAGCCTGTACTATCAGTCATTATGCTAAGTGGTCCCTTAAGCAGCTTGGAAATCTTTGGGGGCAGTTATTCCTTTGTTTTCTGTATTTTTCAGCTCCACCCCCACCCCAACAATGGACTCTATATTTTGGAAGAGATTTTTGCCCAGCACCAGATCAGGAACAATTGGGAGCAGAAGAAATTGTTTGTTCAGTTTGGGAATGTCAAGTTTTTCAAACATAGAAGTAAGAAGATCGATTTGGATATTTCAGTCTCAAAAACGGGTCACATACAGATAGTAAGAGAAGCTATATGTTTGGCTGAGATTGACTACCACTAGACCTTGAGTACATCAAAGATTTAAGGTTGAGTGAGGGGAAGATTCTGGAATAGGAGTAGGAGGCACCAGAAGATAGGAGGAAAGACAGATAACTGTCACAGAAGAGAAAGGAGAAAAGAAGATTGGGGATGGTAGGTGGTGTCAAATTACACTGAGGCCAAGAATACATAAGGAATGAACATTTTCCATTGCACTATCAAATATTTTATAGACATGTACCAAAAAGAAGCCAGAAACAAGAATACACACTGTATGATTTCATTTATATAAAGTTCAAAACCAGGCAAAGCTAATCTATATCCTTAGAAGTCAGGAAGTAGTTACCCTTCCGAAGGACAGTAACTAGAAGAGAGCGTGAAAAGTGGCTTCTAATTTCTGGTAATATCCTGATCCTTGACCTGGGTGGGTTATACAGGTGTGTTCACTTTGTGAAAGCTCATCTAGCTATACCATTATGATTTATGCACTTTTCCGAATGTATGTTACACTGCAATGCGAAACGGAAACCATTAACAGAAAACAGGCCTGGTATCTGGGGTGGGAGGGAGATATATTCTTTTAACTCAACAATTTTACTTCTCAAAATTTATCCTACTGGTATAATAGCAAGCATGCAAAGATTTATATAAAAGCATGTTCATTACAGTGTCGTTTGTAAAGATTAAAAAAATGAACTAAATATTTTAAACCACTCACTGATTAAATATAGAACAGCCATTCAATGGAATTCTAGGTGATGCAGAACAGGACAAATTTCCCTGAGTTGGGGGAGACCAAGCCCTGCACTGAGTGAAGAAAAGGATTCTTGGTAGAGAGGGTAGAAAGAATTCAACACACATGCCAAAGTTTATTAGAGAAGGGATAACACTATAGACAGAGCATAGTCTCCTCTCAGAGGCAGATTATGACAGAGACAATAGAGAGAGATGAGGACAGTTGAGAGAAAGGGTAGAGGCACTAAGAAGGACAGAGTAAAAACATTTGAAAGGGACTCTGAGTGTTCAGGGAGTTCAGTTTATATATCATTCTTTAGTTCCCATGAGTTACAGTTTAAATATGTTGTTTATCTATTTCCTTTGATATAGATATATAGTGAGGAAGGGGATGGGGAAGAGTATGTAGCGTGAAAAGGTAAGAATATGTAGCGTGAAAGGCCTGCTGGCAGTTCTGAGCCTTTTAGTCCATAGGTTCTCTATGGATTTAGCCATAGAGAATGGAAAGATTTTATTTTGTGTAAGGCCCACTTAAATATTGTTTTTCCTGTTTCCCCTTCACAGGTGTGGGAAACGGGTTGTTAGCAATCCCAGCAGAAATCTCCCTTTGTTCTGCAGGTGTCCTTCTGGCCTGGCTGCAGAGCTGATCAGCATATTGCAGTCTGTGAATGTAGCCTGATTTAATGCTTTAGGTTCTCTTGCCTCCTCCCTACATTATAGGGACACTAGGTAACTGTGATAGCTGATACAGAAAATACGTATATGATAACACTAAATGAAAAGCAATATAAAGCAATTACAGAAAAGTTATATATCATCTATTTAAAATTCAGTTGTGAAGGTAAGGATAGAATAAACAGAGAAGTAAATAACTCTGAAAAGCTAATGGCTTTTACTGGGAAGACAGGAGCCTTTGGTAAGAGATAGCAAGTATTTCGGGGTGTGGTCATGGCTGGATATGTTGATGAAAAGAGTCAATACAGGTAACATGCTCAGCTCTGGGTGGATGTTGATAGGTTTTCAAGCGTCTGTGGATTTTAGTAAGAATGAGTATTCACTCTGCTTTAGACCCCCTAAAAGGAAACATAGAAGAACGATTGAGAATTCAATCGTTCAATCGTTTCCTCTGCTCAAACTTTGTGAACAATAAAGGCAGAGCAATTTGAGAGAACATTTACATATCTTTTAAAGCAAAATCTCTTCTAATATTGCAAGTTTTGAGTCTCTTCATTTTGCAAAACTAATCGCAAATTTGTGTTTGATGATTTGAATTTTGAGAAAGAACATGAAATAACTATGAATTAAATTTTCTTAAATTGTCCATGACAATACCTAAAGTTTTGTATCCATTTTCTCTCATCTCAATAAATACTAGGTGCAGGAAAAAATAAAACTAAAAGTAAAACACAGAAGATGGAATAGCATAGCACCAACTACAAAGATGATCTCTCCTTCCAGACTGGGATGTTGCATTAAAATTATTTCAATGGAGATAATGAAAGTAGCAGAAGTATAAAATAGAAATGGAAGGGTTTTTCTATATCAGTATAGCTAGAATTAACAGCGTAGTTCCCTTTTCCAAAAATTCTAAAAGCCCAACTCAATCTCTTATAGAAATCTTAGCTCCAGCTATAAAAACCAATTGATATGGCCCTTTGCTTTTTCTGATCTTGACACTTACTATACTTGAAGACCAAGACAGAAGAGCGAAGGTAGCTACTCCCAGCTTCTCTTCTTTTCTTTATCCTCTCCTATCTCAGCAGTGCTGGTGTCATGTATGTTCCCAGCCATGTTCTAGTTTTGTTCACTTGTTGAGAGAATTTATTTTTTCTTGAGTAAACTTTTTTCACTTCCCCTTATTTTCACCCTCATGATTTAAATAATTATGAATAAGAAGAGCTAACACCTGGGTATTCCTTTTACTAATTTATGTGCAGCTCTTTCTTTAGCTAACAGATCTATGTTTTTCCAAGACAATATATGCTCTAGGTTTTAAACACTGTTAAAAGGGATCACTTATAATGTAATAAGACTCTAAGACATTTAGTTAGTACCATGAAGTTACTGCAGTGAACACTAATGTCAGATTTTAGTTCTAGATTATTTCCCAAACAGAGAGCTCTTGAATTGTTTCTTGTTTCATTAGAATTTTTGCTACATTTTGCACTATTTCCTTTCAGCAGATTCCTGGGCTAGACAAGTTTATTCCAGGGTTTAAAAGGAAAAAAAAAATACATAAGACTATCAATACGAATTATGAAAAAACAGAGTAAAAGGAGAGATTAACCCCACCAACATTAAAACATATTATAAGAATTATATAATTTATATGATGGCTAGGTGGATGGCCAAGGGAGGGAGGGAGCAATTGGGGGGATCATTTTATGAACTATATAGATGTCTAACCAATGTACTGTATACTTGAAACTAATTTAAATAAATAAATTTTTAAAAAAGAATTATATAATTTAAAACATAGTAATGGTACATGTTTACAAAGAACAATGAGATAGGAGAAAAAAGTCCAGAAATAACGGGTACCTAGGAAAGTTTCAAATAAATGGCGATGAGACAACTGGATAACAATATGAAAAAAGAAAAATAAAATTGGATGCACACCTCACACCCGATACCAGAATAAACTCCAAACAGGTCCAAGATATTCATACATATATACTTTTAAAAAGCAAGAAAAGGAAGTCGTACAAATACTAGAAGAAAACATAGCCTAGTTCCTCTAAAACCTGGATATGAGAAATACTTTTCCAAATTCAGAAAGTCCAAATTTAGAAGTAATAAAAGAAAAAAAATTAAATTTAATAAATTAAATATATAAATGTATACGTGCATGTATGTAATTGTATTCAATGGCAGACAAAAAAATGGGCAAAAGACATGATTAGTTCACAGAAAAAACAAAATGACACTTAAACATGAAAAGATGCTTAACTTCATTCAAAACTATTATGTGATAACAATTCTCACCTATCAGATTAGCAAACAAAAAGTATTCAAAATACAAAGTTAATGAAGCTGTAGAGAACAGGCATACTCATACATTGATACTGGGAGTCGAATATGTTACAACTCCAGGGAGGAGAATATCTAATAAAATACATATGCATTTATTTAAGCAATTATATTTTTAGGAATTTATCCTGAATATTCCTCCATAAATATAAAACAAATGTTTGCACAGAGTTATTCATTCTGATATTATTTGTAATAACGAACTTTGGGAAACAACCTGAATTCCCAACCTTAAGTGTCTAGTTGAATGAATTACGATACATCCATCCACACAATGAAATACTTATAGTAGTAAAGAAATTCTCTGATATAATTTGGAGTAATTTCCATGATATATTTTTAAGTAAAAAAAGAAGCTAGATAACAAGAGATCGTAAGAAAGAATTAGAAAAGTTATCTATTAACATAGACCTCTGCTTATGTCTGCAAACAGAAACACAAGAAAGTTAAACCAGAAATTAAATTTTTTTAATTTAAAAAAGTTTAATTACAGTTGACATATAATATTATATTAATTTCGGGTGTATACATAGTGATGAGACATTTATATAGCTTACAAAGTAATCATCCCAATAAATCTAGTACCCATCTGATGACATACATAGTTATTACAATATTATTGACTACAGTTCCTATGTTCTTCTTTACATTCTTGTGACTATTTTTATAACTGGAAATTTGTACTTCTTAACCCCTTCACCTTTTTTACCCAGCCCCCCAACCTGTCTCTCATCTGGCAACTGTGAGTTTGTTCTCTGTATCTATGTTTGTTTCTATTCTGTTTTTCCATTTATTTTGTTTTTTAGATTCCATATTTAAGTGAAATCATATGGTATTTGTCTTTCTCTGTCTGACTTATTCCACTTAGCATAATATCATCTAGGTCTACCCATATTGTGGCAAATGGCAAGATTTCGTTCTTTACTACGGCTGAGAAATTGTCCATTGTGTGGACAATTCTTTATCTGTTTGTCTATTGATGGACACTTAAGTTGCTTCCATATCTTGGCTATATCGGTGGGATTGTAAATAGGAGCAGTCACTATTGAAAACAGTATGGAGATTCTTCAAAAAATTAAAAATAGACTCAGCAATTCCATTTCTGGGTATTTAGCCAAAAAAATTCAAAATACCAATTCGAAAAGATATATGCACCTTTATGTTTAGTGCAACATTATTTATAATAGCCAAGAAGAAACCAATTTTTTTAAGTGACCTATAAGTAGTGGAAATAAGGACGGGGATAAAACTTCTCTGAATATATCTCATTTATATAGTGTTGACTTTTGAACAATGTATGAACCTAGGATTTAAAAAATATTTTTCCCTTATCTCTGTTGACCAAAAAGGCCCACAAGTAACAACACCCAATGAACATTTATAATATTCAGATCTTCATTTCTAAATACCTTTCAAGGAAAATATGAATCTTGGAAAAAAGGCTAATTCCAGGTGTGTGGAAGGGATGGAACAACTTGGACAGGAAAATAAAAAATGTGGTTATGTCGAAAGGAAACAAAACTTGTGTAACAAATCTCCTTCTTTCCAAATTTTGTATCAAGTATAACAGCATCAAAAATAACAATAATGCTTGTGGATTATAACACATAGATTTTAAAAACTCCTCGAGTTCACAATGATATGAAAATGGAGGGGGGAGGGTGTAGCGCGGCAAGTAAAAGTCCTTTTTTTACAGAAGAATAACTACTAAGGAATGCAGAAGGAATGAGAAAATTGCTGTTTCGCAATATCCAATTTAATAATGGTTCAGGCAAGTATTATCAATGGATGATAAAATCAATGAATAAATGGCTGTTGGGAAACAGGATAATAACATATATCAAATTTTCACCCCACGATTTATTTATTAATCATAAAGGGTAAACTATACCTTTATAATGGAGATGTCTAGTGGTCACCATCTTAACCAAGTGATCAAACTTAGCATGAGCAATAGTGAAACAACCTACGGCTATGTGCCTTCTGATATAATACAGTGAGAAGTACAATATATCACCCATGTAAAATTCTTACCCGAACTATTTAACCTGAATCTAATCATAAAGAAACAATCAGAAAAATCCAAATTTGGAACATTCTATCAGACAATTGGCCTGAACTCTTCAAAAAAGTCAATGTCGTGGGAAAAAAAGAAAAGATACGAGTGCTTTATTCTAGATTATAAGAGACTAATGAGACATAACTAACTGAAACTCATGAACATTTATTGAATTCTGGATTGGGGAATAGAACCTAAAATATAACTTTTGGGGACTATTTTAAATAGTTCCTAGGGAAGAGATGTATATATTACAGTTGTGTGTGTGTGTGTGTGTGTAGAGAGAGAGAGAGATAGATCGAATATAATAAAATATTAATATTAGTGAATCTAAGTGAAAGGTACAGCAGCTGTTTATTATACTATTTTTAATTTTTAATTTTTAAATTTTTTAAACTATTTTTTAAATCTATTTTTGTTTGAATCAAAACAAAACTAACAGTAAAAAGTTGCAGATTTACAGGCAGCCTAAATTGTGTGCAAATGACAAATATGTTAGTACAAATTTAATGTAAAATATAATATTTTAAATATTATTAACTTTCACTTTTCTTTGACTAAGGATTTCTTCTTTATCTTTTTATTAGTAACCTCAAAACTAATAATTATTAATAAATATTAAAGTGCTATGTTTTACTATACTCAAAAATTTTGAAAATAGACGTAAGAGACAATTTAGGTCAGCAATAGATGATGGAAACCTGAGCATCGAAAAACACAGAAGTTGAAATGAAAAGGTCTCAAGGAGGAAAGAAAGAGAAACCAGGAATCCAAAGGTTAAAAAAAAAAAAAATTGAAAGATAAATGTAGTATAAATAGACTAATGATTCAATAATGGTGTCAGGTACCATTCCACTTATTGGGTATATAGCAATAATAGTTACATTGCAGTGAACAAAATAAACAAAATCCATGCCTTCATTCATTCATTCATTCATTCATTCATTCATTCATTATGTGGCAGATTGTTCTAGGGACTTTACATATTTTAACTCCATCTTAAACCTTATGAGATTGGTACTATTTTACCCCCAGTTTTCAGAGTAAACTAAGGCAAAAAAAAAAAAAAAGGAAAATATGCTGCCCAAAGTTGTGCAGATAATGTATGGCAGGAGTAGAAATTAAATCCAGGGGGTTTGGTTCTTCCACTCACACTTTTAAATTCTGCAGTATATTACATTAGAAAGTAAGAAAGGAACTAAATAAAAGAAAAAAGAAGAAGGAGGAGTAGGAGAAAGTGCAGAGAAAAGGTAAAAAACACAAAGTGTGGTCAGAGGGAAAGATAGCGATCAGGAATATTAAACTGAAGGAGAGATGAATTCCATAAATTTCTTAATGATTTTATGGTATCGAAAATAAGAAAATAACATAAAATTGTCCTTCATATAAAAGTTGAGAAAGAGAGGGAGGTAGAGATAGGTGGTGGGGTTACTAATGACTAACTCAACCTACTGTACCATTTGGCCAAGCCTTGCCCTTGAGGGGTGAATTATGAAGTATGTGTAAGAGATAAAGAGGGATCATTACTAACAGTTTCTTTGAGTTCGTGTACATTCCAGATCAACTTGTTTGCAAACTTGCTAAACAAGAGACTCAGTATTTTCCACCCACTCTTTGCTTTCTTGATATAACATAGGACATTGTAACAGCTCAATACTTTAGGGATAAAGTCTCTCTAAAGTAAAATGTTATTGAGGATTTCTACAGCTCTCATATCATACCCCTAACCTGATCCCATGTACATTGATTAATACGATAATGTAATAGGAAGAAAAAGTGCCTTGCCCTTAAAAAATTTTTATTCTAACCTAATTGACATTGAAGATTAAGATATGACCTTTATTTTACTAATCCAAGTGATTATTTTATTTAGCATATTTAATAAATATTAATTCATGTCGAGTCAAAGTGATGCAAAACAAGGCGAATTCCCCCAGTGGTGACTCAAGTCCCACACGGAGAGAGGGTCCCACAGGAAAGAATTCAAGTGTGAGATAGAGTTAGAGACAGAAAGTTTATTAGAGAAGGACAGAGCATAAACTCAACTCAGATCCAGAGAAATGAGCCCTGGGTGTTCTGAAGAATTCAGTTTCATATCTGTTTTTCCTTTCCAGGTGTTAATATGCAGCATTAAAGACATGGGGAAGCAGTTACTAGTAATCTCAGCAGAAATCTTTCTATATGTTCCTAGTTCTTCCTGGCCCTATGCTGATCAACCAGTTTCCTCATCTAGCAGCATGTAACAGGCTCTGAATACAACCTGGTTTAATATTTAGTCAATTTGTATGATTCTCATACCTCTTTCCTGTATCAAAAAATATTGAACTTCTGTTTATGCTCAAGACGGACATAGGGTAAAGAACACTGGTTCTTTATTATCATCACTAAATGCTGACTCAGTCACTAATGATGCAATTTCCTGTTTAATAAGTTGCTTATTCATATTCAATGAGAGAGCCCAGTCTTATGTCTGGATCTCTGACAGGAGAGGATGATGATAAATATACTTTAAAACTTTGGATAATGCAGGCAGCTCACAATGAATTACAATGTTAAATCTCATTTAAGCAGCTATTACTCAGAGTGCTATATGAGTCATTCTTTGCAGTTGTGGGGACAGAAAAAATATTTTTTCTCCCATCTTTCTAAGTTCTTCTGACTGGCATAATAATAAAATTAACAGGAGACAGATTAATAGGAGAACATGTCCAAACATATTTCATATGTACATAGTGGGGTACAATAAGAATAGGAGACTCCAGGACACATTGGGTAGTGGAGGCTTATGTATATGCCATTATAGGCTAAGGAGGGGGAGGCAGGGGCCTAGGATTTCAAAGGGAAGGTAGACAAGTCACAGGTAGATGAGAAAGAGCAAACATGTGGTAGACAAATTTTTGCTGGGCCACCCAGAAACAATGGGACACAGAGGGGAGTCTAACAAATAGGCTTTGCTAGATTTCTCCCTGTCTACCACATATATTCATATATGCTAAGGTGAATATGTTAACATGAATAGATAAGGTGAATAGGTCCCTTCCTTTAAGAAGGTATTTCTTTAGATAGGTAAAGGGAAGAGTTAAAGTTTCTTTCTGAGTCTTTCATTTCTTAAAAATAACCAGTTTAGAATAATTAATGTTCCAAAAGGCTTATTTTGGGGTGATAAACTCTGACCTCCCTCACAGTTAATTAGCAAATCTGGAATTCTTTGTCTTTTCACTCCAAATTTCAAAATGCCCAACTAATATCATTTAGGGGTTGCCACCTCTCTAGGAGTGAAAAGATAACATGTTTATCTTTTTTATTTTTTTAAATTAAGTTTATCGGGGTAACACTGGTTAATACAATTATATAATTTTCAGGTATACATTATCATTTGACATCTGTATATTCTATTGTGTGTTTACCACCCAAAGTCCAGTTTCCTTCAGCTACCATATATTTGATCCCCTTTACCCACTTCACCCTCCCCATACCCTTCTATATTTGACCCCTTTTACCCTGCCTACCTCCCTCCTCCTCCCCCAAACCCTACCCTCTGGTAACCACTAGTCTATAGTCCATGTCCATGAGTTTCTATTCATTTGTCCTGTTCATTTGTTACTTTTAGGTTTATATCACACATATAAGTGATATCATGTGATTTTCAACTTTTTCTGTCTGGCTTATTTCCTTAGCATGATTGTCTCGAGGTCCATCCATGTTGTTGCAAATAGCAGTATTTCATCTCTTCTTATGGCTGAGTAATATTCCATTGTATATATGTACCACAGCTTCTTTAGCCAATAATCTATTGTAGGACACTTCGGTTGCTTCCATGTCCTGGCCACTGTGAGTAATGCTGCTATGAACATCAGTGTGCTAATTTCTTTACGGATATGAGTTTTCAAGTCTTTGGGGTAAATCTCCAAGGACAGCGTGTTTAAATGTTTCATTAAAAAACTATTAATGTCAGGGCTACATATTAAGTAAACTTAAGCCTCTTTTTTCCTCTCCTCAAAACACACAAATTGGTCATTCAAAATTTAAGACAAAGATCTCATTTTATAAAATTTGCCTCAGATTCCATTTTATCTCGGACCACTGGGCTAAGCTGCTTGGTACTCACAAAATTGCCACACTCCCACTCTTCCTGTTTCCCACCTCCCAGTCCCCTGACTGCCCCACAATTTATAAATACCAACATTTGCTCCTCTATCTCAAGATTATGAGTCTGGTTCTCATTTCCTAGCTCTAGCCCTCAACTTCTGCACCTTTCCCTGAGGATCTCATTAAAAACTATGATTTGAGTTCCCAGTTCTAAAAACAATAAACTTTAAACAGTTAAATTAAAAGAATATTTTTTCAGGCTTCATGGTTTTCAAAGTGTTACCAGAAGTGTTTTATTTGATCTCCAGAACAATGCCGGGAAGCAAGCAGGACAGGTATTAGTTATTTCATGCAGAGAAGAACGTAGGTTTGGAGACAATGGGAGATGCTCAAAATAAAATGGCCTATCAAAATCTTCTGACTTGATTCAGTGTTGATTTTCTTTGCACAGTCTGAGTTCTCCAGATCATGAGAACCTTCGTTGTCAAAGAAATGTGATTAAAATCTCTTTTAAAAGGCTTGTCTTTTCTAAGATCCCTCTATAATCAGGTTCAATTTTATTTATATTGACTAACCTCATACTAGTCTCAACCTGTGCTTTGTACTCATTTAAGGAGCTCGTTTGTTCCTTCTTTTATTTATTCATTCAACTATATACAGTGACAGACCGGGGTATGATTAAGAAGATCTTTTATGCCATGGCTAAGAGTCTGACTTTATTTTTGAAGCTACGGAGATTGGAGAGGAAGAGACAGAAAGGAGAAAATGCATTTACTAACGAAGTGGCATCTACAACACTTGGTTAAATATTAGATATGTGAGTTGAGGGTAGCTGCTGAGGGAAAAGAAAGATAATGGAATTACCAGTCATGCTAATCTTTGAGATAAGAAACACAGAAGGAGGGGACCGATTTAAGAGAATAAATAATGAGTTCAATTTTAGGCATTTTGGGTTTAAAGTGACAGTGAAATATTCAGAAGAGGTGTCCAACAGAAAACTGAACAAACATTTTCCACTAGGTTAGACTGTAGTGAGAAACAAGCCCCAAATATCATTAGTGTACAATAATCAAAGTTTATTTCTTGCTTAGAATACAAATAAGTTGCTGCAATTCTGTTGGATTCTACTCATTTTTGTTCCATGTGTTGTCTGCATTCTTGGATCATGGCCAAGATAGTAGCCTTTATTTAGGGCATGCCCAGAGCCAGCCTTGCAAAGACAGTTTAAGTTTCTGCTCAGCTGTATCCAATGTCACATCTATTTACATCCTATAAGCTGAAGCAAGTCTTATAGCCAAGGTCAATAGCGGTGTGTAGGAAAGTGTTTCCCACAGGGAGAGCATTGCTAGTCACATGGTAAACAATCCAGGAAGTATGATCCACTTCCAAGAAGAGAAAGTGAATAATTTGAGATGATAGTACAAATCTACCACAAGTCTGGAAGTAAGCATCATGGTCTACACTAGATACAGAAATTTGAGAATCATCATGCTTGCCTTAGAAGCCATGGGAATGTACAAAAGCACAGAAAGTATTTTAGATTTGTGAGAAGAGAAGCATTAAGGACAAAACAATTCTCTACACATGCCTCCATTGCGCCATTGCTCATAATGTTGCCTTATCCAATATACCCTTCTTTTTACTCCCATATCCAAATTTTGTTTATAATAATGTGTTAGACAGTAGTGTAATTTTCAAAACATCTTCTTAACAACACCCTGACTTCTTTTTGGGAATATTTCCTCTCTCTATTGTACAGTTTTGTTAGGTGGTAACTCTAGCTGTTTGCTTTTCTGTCTCAGTAGCCAAGGGAGTCACCAAAGACTTTTTTTACTATCTCTTACCTTTTACCGTCCTATATTGTCAAGGAGTAAATGGGTTGCATAAACTCAACCAGCTGGATGTTTCTGAGTGGGAATTTGACTCCTAAATGACACAAGGAGAGTTAGAGTTCATTGAACCTAGCAGTAGAATCAGTTCCTATAGTACCAATTTCCTATCGCTCTCCAGTAGCTTTGATTTCTACCCATTTTAAAGTCTGCTACCCTGAACAAACCCGATCCCGTTTGATCTCAGAATCTAAGCAGGGTCAGGCCTGGTTACTACTTGGATGGGAGACCACCTAGGAAGACCAGGTGCTGTAGGCATAAAAAATTAAAAAGTAAGGGATTGTAAACTGACAAAATCCTTGCAACCTGTGAGGTCAACCAAGGGTTGCCTCGCCAAAAAATAAAATAAAGTATGGTACTCTTGCTTTCCCAACAAATCTGTGCACTCCTGATATCCTTAAAATAAAGCCTATTTTCCTTAAATTAGTTAGAGCTGATATATTAATCAGTGCAGGTTGCCATGACAAAATACCATAGTCTGAAAGGCTTTAATAACAGAAACTTATTTTCTCACAGTTCTGGAGGCTGGAAGTCTGAGATCAGGGAGCCTGCATGGTTGGGGTCTAGCTAGAGTTCACTTCCTGACTTGCTATATCCTCACATTGCAGAGAGGGAAGATCTTTCTCTCTTCTTCTTGGAATAAGTCCTGTCTGATTAGGGCCCCACCTTTATGACTTCATATAATCTTAATTACCTCCTAAAGACACTATCTCCTGATACAGTCATATTGGAAGTTAGAGATTCAATGTATGAATTTTGAGGATGACACAATTCAGTCCAGAGAAGTTGGTATCTACAGCTTCCAATTCAAGTATCCAAATGAATACAGATAGAATTCCACTTATTCCATAAAGCCTAAACTACTCTAGCTCTCACATATTTTCGTCCCTTTACTAGATTCCTTTACTTTAAATTCTTTTTACTAATTGTGGTGCCTAGTATATATCTTATTCTTACTTTTTCTTTCCTTAGTGTCATAGCCTTAAAGATAATCTAAGTCAGTGGTTCTCTTACCTGGTGGCATGTTAGAATCATTGGGAAGTTATTTCTAACTTTGCCAGTGCCCCAAGCTGCCCCCATGCTAATTGAATCAAATCTTTTAGGGTGAGACAGATATCACTATTTTCTTTAGCATTCCCCGGGGGATTCCAATGTGCAATCAAGTTTGAAAAGTAATGAGGTAGTTCAAATTCACTCAAGTGGAAAATTGGGTTGTTTCATGTCTTAGATTTATCCCTAGAAACAGAAATTCCTGCAGGTACTTGTTAAGAAAAACATAGTTATCATGACGGAAAATAGACAATAAGCTTTCTGCTTCTGTACCCCCCCTCCCCCCTTGCACAACTGACCTGTGGGTTGCATATTTAGAAAATAATATAAGCTGCATTATCTAGTGGTCCATTAATCATTTCTAACAGGTGGCTTAAAAAAATACCCCTGCTTACACCTCCCCTGCTCCCTAGTCAGATTTATTATTAGCAGGAGAGGCCTGAGCTTCATGAACAGCCGTCACTGAGAACCACCACTAACCTATTCTCTGATAAAACTGATGTGCGTGTGAGCACAACCTGTCATAATATGACAGACTCATTTATTTATAAAAATGAAAAGCATTATTTGAACAAATTTATTTATCAACAGAGCCAATAAGAGTAAGTGACTACTGGCGGAATTGTTAATTCTGTTGCCAAACTCACCAACAGGCTTTTAATAAGGCAATGCACCAAGGATTCCCGTAGAATAGTATCATGATAATCTTAGAACCAGATATAAAAATGAAAATTGTAGCCAATATGTTAAAATAGAAAAACTATTCTTTATCACTCCACTTTCCACAACTCTCTGCATCTCCTAAGTTTTAAAAATGAAACCTAATGTATTACTTTATTTGATCAATGTATAGACTCAGTAGATGTATTGATTCATTTCCTAATGCAGAGCCACCTAGAACTGTTTATAACCTAACAACTACAAATCCATTCTGGCCACAGTTTGACTCCTCACTCTTCACCCGACTTTTCCCCTACCCCTACATTTATTCCTGTTTCATCTGGGGGCATGGCACTGTGCTGGCTGAAAAATTACTGTTTGGCTATCGCTCATGGGAACATAATGCTCTAACAATAAGCTTTCTGCTTCTGTACCCCCCCTCCCCCCTTGCACAACTGACCTGTGGGTTGACAGTTAGTAAAAAGAAGAAAAATAGACTTGTGTATTCAAACAGGATGAAGAATGGGGTTTAGGGCTTAAAAACCCTGTACCTCTACATTTTGAGGCTGCTTAATTTGGGGTCTGCGTATCCCTGGCAGACCCAACTGGCTGAATAAAGAGTGTGTTTCTTATAACTCACTGATTTCTGGTGGTTCATGTGTCTATCGGGGGCTGGCGGCTACAACAGCACTATATGCTTTCCAAATTGACAAAGTTTAAATCCCAGCAGCCAAAGACGAGCAGGAACACATCTGCACTAAAAATTAAGTTAAGTTTCTTTATCTTGCTTCAGTAACTAAAAATACACTTTGGAGAAATTATGGAACATTTCATTAGTAGAGTTGGGAGGGACTTCTCATAGAATTTATTCTTAAGCTAGATGATTTTGATGAAGCAGGAGCTAGTGCTTGATTAGATGTTATCAGGAACTGGGGTAACTCAAAGGAAGGGTACCTTCATAATTTTTATTTAGGAAATGAGAGAATTAAAACAGGAGTAGATTAGAGGTATCATTGTTAGGGCAGCCTTACTCATTTGCGCTAACGGTTAATCTTTTTTTTATAGCTTTGTAGTGGCCTTGTCTCTGTTCACAGAGTGTCCTTAACATGGACAATGTTTGTATTCTGTGAGTGTTAATTAATGTTTATTTGGTACCAACATAGCCTGGCTGCCAACGGGGCTGGTTTTTTTTATTTTTGGTTTTGTTTTTCTACAAGTAGAAAACTGTTTACCAGTTTTTTTAAGTCAAGAATTTTAGATCTGATAGGGGAAGAAAGCTATAAAGTATTACTATGAGTATAAAACAAAACCAGAGGCCTGCAAGTGGAAGGTACCTTCTAAAGGCAAACATATTAGAATAACTGAGAATGATAGTATAGTATAAAAATTTTAAATAATTTAGGTGCAGAAAAAGCGTTCAACAAAATCTAGCATCATTTATGATAAAAACTCTCAGCAAAGTGGGAATAGAGGGAACATACCTCAATATGATAAGAGCCGTTTATGAGAAACCTGCAACTAAAATCATACTCAAGGGGGAAAAGCTAAAAGCGTTTTCCTTAAAATCAGGCACAGGACAAGGATGCCCACTTTCAACACTGCGATTCAACATAGTATTGGAAGTCCTAGCTGCAGCAATCAGGCAAGAAAAAGAAATAAAACATCCAAATTAGAAAGGAAGAAGTAAAATTATCATTATTTGTAGATGGTGTGATACTGTATATAGAGACCGTTAAAGGTTCCACTAAAAAAAACTGTTAGAATTGATTAATGAATTCAGTAAAGTAGCAGGATACAAAATTAATATTCAGAAGTCAGTTACACTTTTACATGTCAATGATAAACTATCAGAAAGAGAAATTAAGAAAACAATTCCATTTACAATTGCATCAAAAACAATAAAAATATCTAGGAATCAAATTAACCTAGGAGATAAAAGACCTGTTCTCAGAAAATTATAAGTCATTAAAAAAAGAAATGGAAGAAGATACAAATAAATAAATACTGTGCTCATGGATAGGAAGAATATCTATACTGCAAAGCTACAGTAATCAAGACAGCACGGTACTGGCATAAAAACAGACACATTGATCAATGGAACAGAATAGAGAGCCCAGAAATAAATCTATGCATACATTAGTCATTTAATCTATGACGAAGAAAGCAAGACTATACAATGGGGTAAAGACAGTCTCTTCAACAAATGGTATTGGAAAAACTAGATAGATACATGCAAAAAAATGAATGAGACTGGACCACCTTCTCACACCATATACAAGGATAAACAAACAAACAAAAAAAACGACTTAAATGTAAGACCCCAAACCATAAAACTTATAGAAGAAAACATAAGCAGTCAACTATTAGTAATTTTTTTTTTCTGATATATCTCCTCGGGCAAGAGAAACAAAAGAAAAAATAAACAAATGGGACTACATCAAACTAAAAAGTTTTTGCACAGCAAAGGAAACCATCAACAAAACAAAAAGATAACCTACCGAATGGGAGAAGATATTTGCCAATGATACATGTGAAAAGTGGTTACTATCCAAAATTTATAAAGATCTCCTACAACTCAACAACAAAAAAACCAAACAACCCAATTAAAAAATGAGCAGATGACCTAAATAGGTATTTCTCCAAAGAGGACATTCAGATGGCCAATAGACATATGAAAAGATGCTCTACGTCACTAATTGTCAGAGAAATGCAAAACTACTATGAGCTATCATCTCACACCTGTCAGATTAGCTATCATCAATAAATCAAAAAAACACAACAAATGTTGGTGAAGATATGGAGAAAAAGGAACCCTCATACATTGTTGGTGGGATTGCAAATTGTTACAGCCAATATAAAAAACAGTTTGGATTTTCTTCAAAAAATTAAAAATATAATTACCTTTTGAACCAGCAATTGCACTTCTGGGAATTTATCCAAAGAAAACCAATACACTAGTTTGTAAAGATCTATGCATCCCTATGTTCATAGCAGCGCTATTCACAGTAGCCAAGATATGGAAGAAAGCTAATTGTCCATCTATAGATGATTGAATAAAGAAGCTATGGTACATATATACAATGGAACATTACTGAGCTATAAAAAAATGAAATCTTACCATTTGCAATGACATGGATAAATCTGGAAGGTATTATGCTGAGTGAAATAGACAGACACAGAAAGATAAATACCAAATGATTTCACTTATACTCAGAATCTAAGGAACAAAAGAAACGAACAAACTAAATGAAAACAGACTCACGAATACAGAGAACAAATTGGTAATTGCTAGAGGGGAGGTGGGTTGGGGAACTGGGTAAAAAGGCGAATGGATGAAGTACAAATTAGTAGTTACAAAACAGTCACGGGGTTGTAGAATACAGCATAGGGTCTGCAGGCAGCATTATTGTAAAGGCTGTGTGGCCAGATGGGTGCAAGAGTAATCGAGAGATCATTTCATAAATTATATAAATATCTAGTCATTGTGCTGTATATCTGAAACTAATATAAAATAAAATAAAAAATTAACTTCTGAATCGAATAGGCAAAATAAGAGAGTCTGGTCCTTGGATGATGACTGGGCTATCAATGACAGGCTTCTTTTGACTCTACCAGGGCACTGTATTTGCCATCACTTTTTAGGCGCCAGGGATATAAAATGTTTTACTACCCCTCACTGGCCTTCATATTTGCAACTATAATAGGCAATTCAGATGGGAAGCTAACAGGTTCACTTTAGTACTCTTTATCAGCCTTTTAGGTACTTAGAGATATTAAAATGCAGCAGACACTACTATCCTGGAGGCAAACTATCTCCTTTTCTGGTTTATATTTTCAATTTTAGATTTTATCTCTTTGAAGTTTAATTTATTTAGCATTTTCTCTTAATTTTTTTTTTTTTATATATTTATACACAACTTCTTGGCATCTAGAAACTCAGGTGCTATAAAATGGGTGAGTCTGTCTCATTTTGCAGCAAATATGTTTTCCCCATTTCTAAATACTGAAATATTGAAAGCAATAAATCTTGTAGTTTACATTAGGCTTCCCTCAGAATACAGACATTGTCATTGGAATTTCCCAATATTCCTGCAAGGAAAGAAAATGCAGCGTTCTTATTGCCACTTGAAAGCAGCAAAAAGGCCTAGTTTCTCCATGCAGATTTTTGGTGATGTTTCTCATAATGTTGTCCATGGGTCACTAGCATCAGAATTACTAAAGGTCTTGCTAAAAAATACATATTCTAAGCCCTATCCCAAACCTATAAGAACAATCTGAAAGTAGGATAGGGCATCAATCTGCAGGCGATTTTCATGTATATTAAAGTTAATTTATTATTTCCTACTTTTGGACAGAGGATTTGATGTATGTTACTATATACAATGAAAACTCAAAAGGGTATGCAATTTGGCTTGTTCTCCCAAAAGTCCCCATCACCCAGATTAGTGGCTGACATTGAGCACACACCCAGTAATTACTGGTTAAGTAAATGAACAGAAAAGAAGAGGAAGTAGGCTTAAAATAGGAAGGTAATTTAAAATAGGAGCAAGCATTGTAAAATGTTAGAATCCTGGCTCCACTGTTTATCTGTGCTTGACCTTGAGCAAATACTTACCTTCCCTGTTCTTCAAAGTTCTCAAGGAGACTATAGTAATAGTACTATTTCCTTAGTTTGTGGTAAAGAATTAGTGAGTTTAAATATGTAGAGTGTGCTTAGAACAATTCTTGTCTAAAACACTCAAAAACTTTAGTGAGTTGTGACTTAGCAGTAACCAGCCAAATCAGACATCAAATCAGGCAGATCTGACCCAGGTTTTCTCACACCTCCTACAACACCTTTTTTGTTGTTATTAGTTGGCTGACATCAAAAAGTCCTCTCTTTCCAAAATATCTTTTCACCATACCACCTAGCCTGTCATACATGAGCAGGAATTTCTACCATTGCAGTCATTTTTCTAAAAGACAGGAAAACAGTGAGCATTTCCTAATAAAACAAGCACCTGTTACCAAAGATGGACTGGAAATCACAAACTAAGCTCCCGTTTTTCTTTTAGTTAGCTTTCCCCATTAACCTCCAGCCCAGATGAGTGTGGCAGAGGGCCTGGCAATGAGTAGATGCCAAAAGCCTACACAGGATATTTTAACCTCTGACATTAAAGAGGGTGAATGGGGGAAGTGAAGGGGAAATTTTTTAAAACGATATGAACACATAATATTAATCCTGAATTAGTTCATTTAACGTTTTGTTTTTGTTTTGTTTCTGTTTGATCAAAGGCACGGAGCCCTTTCCTGGGATCGGCATTGATTATAAGCAAAATGGAGACAGGTGTGACCACTGTGGTACCGATCCTGGCATTCCAAAGGAAGAGCAGCAGACAAACCAAAAGCTTTTCCTCAAAGGTTTCAACTTTCCCAGCCTGATTCTTTGATCTATACATTCTATAATCTCGGTAGCACGGTGGGGGCAGAGTCCGAGTGGACATAAACCCTTTCTCAGAAGAAATTGATTAAGTCAGATTTTTTTTTTTTTTAACTTCCTTGTTCCTTCAGTTCGTGAAGAGTCCGTGGGAAGACGTACTTTGCTGCGCATTTCAAAGGTGAGCAGTACGAGGGTGTTTCGAGCCTCAACTCTGGAAAACAAGGAGGGTGGAAACTGGGATAGAGTTGAGAAGTAAGCAGGGATAGAACTAGAAATACGACAAAGGCAGCATGGTTAGAGTCCAGGGTAAGGACAAGAAGAGCGACCAGGGGATGTCGGGCTTTTTGTCTTGAAATAGCTAGAAAAACCTCAAGGTAGAGGCCGAAGGGGGTTTCGGGGGACGGAGATCAGCCGCAAATTCAGAACGCCTCTCAGGTTCTGGGGGCGGGGCGTAGGGAGAGGGGTGTGCTGTGACCACACCCAGAGCTGCCAGTCCCGCGCTTTCGAAAGCTCAGCTGGAGTTTACTGCGTGAACCTGTGAAAGGACCGACGAATGAATGACCCTCCTACCAGGATGGGGGTCCTGGATCCCCACGGACCTACGGATCGCGCGGACTTCCCCGGCAGCCTGGGGCGCGCAGGGTCCTTTCTGCGAGTTGAGGGGCACGGGGCTCCCCTGGCCGCGGACGTCCGGAATCCCAGGGCGGCGGGGGCGAGCGGAAGCCGGCGCGGTGACCACGAGAACCGCCGGGCCGGGGAGAATCTGGGCTCTTTGTCCTGGGTCAGAGAGAAAGTGCTCTTCCTTCTTCATCCAGAGCGGGGGCTGGGGACTCAAGGGGATCCTGCCCGGGAAGAGGCGGCCGGTGAGGAGGACCTTCCCCTGGCTGATGAAGACGACCGGGAACCCGACTGTCCTTCTCTTATCTTCCCACGAGAAAAGCCAATCACTGGCAGCCGTGTAGACTCTCGCTCTGGACCTCCGCCGCGGGACCCCGCAGCCTCACCCAAATCCGTGCTCGTGCGGGTCGTGGATTATCAGGTGACACAAGAAGTCCTGTGGACCGCGTGGACGAAGGGCTGCATGACCACACGGACCGAGGAGCGTTCCATGACCGCGGTCACTTTTCTCACCAACAAGGAGTAAAGCAGGTTGTGGGGGCGCAGGGACCACTGGAGAATCCCGCGCTCTCTTGGCACGGAGAAAGGCACCCCGCGTCTACGCGGAGAGACGATCTTTTCAGGTTCTGGAGGACCTTGATTCCCCCAGGAGATTAAACAGGAAGGAGGAGCCCGAGGTAAATTCGGGGCTGGTGGATGAGCAATAATCCTCAAGGAAAGAAAATGTTCTTCCGGGAACCCCAACCTGCAACTAACCGACAGCAAGGACCTTTTTAAGAGGATGGCGCAGCGCTTCGGGATGGCAGATGATGGCACACAATACAGACTGAAGAATTGTAAGCAACATAATACCTCTATCATGACTTAAATACAGTGAAGGTCTGGGGACTTAAGTCATACAGAAGAGGGGAAGAAAAGGTATTTTGAATTTAGAAAAACGGGAGTTTTGAAATAAGAAAATCTGTTGTTATTTCTCATTTTGCAATACCTCTCGTGATCATTTGATCATTTTTTTGCCTCCCCACTTTCTCTTTAAGACCTAAAAGCAGAAACGAAGTTTGAGGGCTGCTCTCTGTAAAGGGGGTGGGAGTAGATGGCGAGAGGTTTGTCTTAAATTTGAAAAAGCAAGTAAAAAGAAACGGGAAAGTGAAAGCAACAAGTAAACGATTTTTTTTTTCTTTATACTCTCTTCTGATGTGCACATTTTTCTGTCCCTCCTTCAACATTTAAGTGTTAGGAAGAAAAGAGGATCAAGGAAAAGAAGGTCGGGGAGGGGGACAGAAAACAGCTTTAAAGGCAAAATCTCTTTAAAAGGGCTTTACCCCAAAGTGTCTAATTTAGTCTAGTAAAAATGATTTTAATATGAATTTTTAAATTATTTTAATTTTTAAAATACTGCAGATAAATCTGCTGATCTAAAGGTGGATAGAAATGTATAGTTTGCCATAAAAGGACTATATATCTTATTCTTGTCCATAGCTCTTTATTAATAAGATTTGGAGTCAGGACTGAATTAAAAATGCAACTTTCTTGATGCCGTTGAAAAGAAATTTCTCCTGGTGCTATGGAAACAACTCATTTTTAGTTTAATTATTCCTCTTTTTAAATAAACACTGACTTTATTAACCCTTTGGTAGCGTGGCCTGGTTTGGAAATCTGTGAGAAGCAGAGCACTCCCTCCAGAGATAAACTGCTTGACTTCAGTACTGCTAAAGGGGTGGTATTCAGTCACTGCAAGAAGTAAGGGACCAGTGGGACTTTGGCTTTCGAAGAGTAAATTTTTGAACAGTGTGCCCACTCCTCCCTCTATGCCCCTTGTTCTCAGTTTAGAGCTTGAAATGCCCTCAAAATTATCATCTGATCCACTTCTTGTCTCCTAGCAGACTAGATAGGTAAGATATATCCCTGTTTTACTGATGAGCCAGCCTAGGCCTAGAGGTCATGTGGATTGTGTAAGTCACACAATGAGTAATGGCATGTGCTTACTAAATAGACAAGAATATGGTCACCTCTTTCCTAAAGACTGAGAATGGCCTTTGGAGGGACTTCTAGAGAGTCAAAGTTGACTGAGGGCATCCTAGGTTTTCTGACTCATGTTTGTAAGAAGTACTAGAATCACCTTGATGTCCCTGAGTCCTGCAAGGCCTGTTGGCTGCAGAGTTACCACTAACAGTTCTCAGGCCCATGAGACCCTCACTTGGGAGAGGAATTTAGGACCTGAGCTTATCTGTGTTCAAAACTATTTGGTAGGTAGAAAAGGTAATATAGGCCCCAAAAAGTGAATTATCTTTTTTCTTCCAACAACCCTGCCTGATTCCTGTGTAAGGTTAAACTTCTTGGCAGACACATTTCAGATGTGACTTAATAAATTTGGTTGTGAGTCATATGCCTCATGGAATTGAGCACTGAATATAGTCAACAGGAAAAGCCTCTTTAACATTGACCAAAAATGATAGCATCATTTGGAGGCAACTCTCGAATTTAGCTTTTTGGGTTCAAAACTGCTCTACCTCTTACTTACTGTGTCTTTGGGCAAATTCTTGATCTCTGTGTGTCTCTGTGCCCTTATTTGTTAAATAGGAATAATAAATATTGTCGACTTCATTGGGTTTTTTTTCCAGGATTAAGTTAAATAAAAAATACTTAGAACAAGGCTTGGCATTAAATAAATGCTCAAAATTAGCAGTTATAATTATTATAAGTGTTATTATTGTTTAATTCACTTTCATCCTAACCAAGCTTTAGTCTTTTATTTAATAAAAAGTAGCTGAACACATACAACATAAGAAATCCTATAGAACTCAAACCAGTGGTTTTTACTGACTCTTTTCTGCATTGCTGAAAGATTTATTTCTAGCTTTTCCCAACACTTAATGGATCAGTAAATACATTTTTAAAATTCCTTACAAGTGACCACCACATCATGTGCTAAAGATTCATCCTAAAGCTCCAAGGCCTAACGTGCACCATGCTTGAATCTCTGAAGCGGTTTCGCACACTATTTCCTGTTGTCAGGTGGGAGATTTGAATACTTTCTCTAGAACCTGTTGGGTTAGTTTGTTTTCCCTCTGAGATTTTAAATCTGATGCACTGTTGTCTCAGAAAAACAGAATAGGCATTATTCATTTTCATTTTATCTCATTTCTTTTAAAATGTATTTTTTTCAAGTCAGCTTAACTTCTTTAATCCAAATAAGTTTGGGTTAATTTTATCTCCTTTAAGTAAAAATTATTTTCAAAGCACTTACCAAACTCCCAGTTAACTGCCTTCGACATGCTTATAGATTTCCTTTAGACAGATGTCTCCCTGTTAATGAAACATAGTAAGTTTGAGATACTGTTCAATTTGCTTCACAGATTTTCCTGATCCAGGCAGAACATTGTCATGTGAGGAGCTTGAGGAATCGTTTTGCATTCACAGTATCTTGGGAGTGAATCCGTAGTGAAACTTGGGCATCCACAATACTAAGATATCTCTGAGAATGGCTGGGTCTTGGCACTTTGGTCTCACCTCCACCTCACCAAAATATGTGATCATCTAAAATTGTCTCAGGTGAATGAATCACGACAAGGACTTCCAAAAGCCACCTGGCCACTCAAGTGACCATAAGGCAGATATCACAGTCACATATCTACCATGGATCAGGCAAGCAGCAAGCTCTCTGAAAACCTTTGTCCACAGCCTTTGTCACTTTTGAGATTCATTACATTTGACTTGCTGCTTTTGTTGATCATCACCAGCACTTGATCTGCTTTCTGCTGAAAGAGAGGAGAGAGAGAGAGAGAGTGAGAGAGAGAGAGAGAGAGAGAGAGAGAGAGAGAGAGAGAGAGAGAGAGAGAGAGAGAGAGAGAGAAAGCAGAAAGAAAGAAGAAAGAAAGAAAGAAAGAAAGAAAGAAAGAAAGAAAGAAAGAAAGAAAGAAAGAAAAGAAAGAAAGAAAGAAAAAGAAAGGAAAAGAAAGGGAAAGAAAGAAAAAGAAAGAAAGAAAGAAAGGGAAAGAGAAGGAAGGGAAGGAAGGAAGAAAGAAAAAGAAAAAAAGCTTTCTATTAAAGGAAAAACATTCACTAAGAAAAATTTGAGGAAATATTTTTCTAGGGAAAGGAAAAGTGGAATAAAAGAAAGCAAAACCCATAATTCCAAATTTCGTTTAAAATTTGGTATGTTTCTAGACTGGTTTTATTTCTTTTATTCTATTTTTATGTATATATCCATACTCTATAAACTGAGCATAAACTATATATAAAATCTGAATATTGTTTTTATATATAAACTAATGTACACTGATGCTGCTCAAGGTGTAGTCTGCAAACCAGCAGCATGGGCATCTCCAAGAAAGTTTTTAGAAATGCAGAATGTCAGATTCTACCCCAGATCTGCTGAATCAGAATTTGCGACTTGACAAGATTCCTGTGTCATTCACATTAAAGTTTGAGAAACATTGACATATGCTGTATATAGTTCTTTTTCCTACTTGGACACTTGCAAAAACTAAAAAGTTTGTACTTTTTTGTATTCTTCATTAATTGTTGACAATGCCATGGAAATAATACTTTATAGAATTATGAAACCATTTAGAGATTATGAAAGAGTGAAATCGTTATTCTAAAGTTTTTTCTATTGACTATTGGAGTTAAAACTAGTCATGTAGGCTTAAAGATGGAGGTACATATGTTCTGAGAAATGCGTTTATGTGTTTTAGGTTCTTTCATCTTGTGCGAACATCATAGAGTATGTACACATAAACCTAGACGTATAGCCTACTATACACTGAGGCTATATGGCATAGCTTATTCTATTATACAAAACTGTACAGCATGTTACTCTGATGAATAGGCAGGTATAACACAGTGGTATTTGTGTACCTAAATATAGAAAAGTTACAGTAATGATACGGTATAAAAGATAAAAAATGGTATACTTGTAAGGGTGCTTATCAGGAATGGAGTTTGCAGGACTGGAAGTTGCTCTGGGTGAGTCAGTCAGTGAGTGGTGAGTGAACGTGAAAGCCTAGGTCATTACCGTATGCTACTGCTGTAGACTTTGTAAAGACTACATGACTACACTTAGGCTGCACAAAATTTATAAAACACAAGATTTATCAAAAACAAGAGAAAACGATGCAATCAAGAGATGAGGTAAGCATGTAAAATGTATGGGGCTGCTGCTGGCATAACAGTGTACTGTCTTACAGCAAACTTTTTATAAAAAGTATAGCATAGTAAATACATAAACCAGTAACAGTTTATCATCGTTATGTACTGTACATAATTGTATATACTGTACTTGTATACAGCTGGCAATGCCAAAGATTTGTTTACACCATCATCACCACAGACATATGAGTAATGCTTTGTAGTATGAGTATGACTTTAGGATAATTAGGAAGTCACTAGATGATAGGAATTTCTCTGCTCCATTATAAACTTAGGGATCATCTGATAAGTGGTCCCTCTTGACTGAATATCTTTAGCGGCAAGTGACTATATTTCAGAAATATGGTTCTCTTATTATCTAAGAATGTGAAACAATATTTAAAAACACCTTGAGGGAAGAAGGGCATGAAGTCATTAAAAGAAAGCACAGTTGCAACACTTCTGCAGGCTGAGTCAGGACTTGTCAGCCACTCATAATGAATCGCAAGGGGGTGGGCGAAAGGCGGAGCCTGAATTTGAATCAACCAATTCAGGTAAGAAAACAAACGCCGAATATCTGGACATCTTTATAACTGTAGTCCACTTTTCTCTTTAGTTAGGAAGAGCAAAAATCCTTGTAACCTCTGGATGAAGAAAAACAGTCCAGTTTACTTTCCTTCCTGGGAAAGGAATTATAATCAGTTCTTGGGGCTTATACAGCCAATAGTTAACAAAACATAAGATTTGGTTATCTTCTAAGCAAGGAATTAACTTTAAATTCTAACTCAGATTTCTAAGTATAAGACAGAATGTGTATTTCTAGGAGACTGCAGCTTTCACAAAAATAGGACAAACAGTGTTTATTCAGAGCTTGGTATAGATAGGGAATCAGTCAGCATCACTTGCACTTGGCAGGAAAGCAAAGGCAGGCAGGGCAGGGGAAAGCTTTATAGTAATTAAAATGACCTTCACTTTATCCTCAGCTTGACTAAACTTTGGACAGATTCCTACGTGATTTTAGGCTCTTGACCTCCTTTTTCTTACAGCATTTACTTGAGAAAACGTGTGAGGTAAATTCCTTCTCTGCCTTTTGAGATGTAAATATCCTAACTTCTTGTAAGTTTTACAACTAGGAATGTCTTAAGGTCCTGGGAGCCACCATCTCTTTGAAGTGTAACCAAGAAAGGCAGGACCCCTAACTGGTAGTCTGAGAGGATAGGAGCCCAATTTCATAAGCATCAGCAAACACAGATGGCTTAGTGGCATTGACTAACCTCCCCACTAATGTCGTCCAGTACTTTCCACTAGCTCACCCCAATGCTTAAAACCTCTCCCACCTTCTGTTTCAAAGAATTTGAGTTTAATCTCTCCCTTATTGCAATAGTCTTGAATAAGTCTTCCTTGCTTGTTTAATTTTGGTACAATTTTTCTTTGACAATAGCAAAAACTGAAGACTTCACATATGCTCTGTTGAGAAGCTAGAAGCAGGCTATTAGAGGGACTTCTTTTATAATTGGTCTACGGCTTTCTCTGGTGGGTCCTGAATTAGATGTGTGCAAACAAATAGGGAAGCTGGCAGTTATTGACCAAGTTCTGATCTTTCTGGGCTACTTGCATCAGAGGCTATGGTTTGGTTTTCTAGGCTAGTTCCTCCAGGGGTTGTAGGTCAGAGTTCTGTAACCTGATAAATAGTATCAACCTTATAGTGCTTGACATACAATAAAAATGTAAAATTAGCTATTATTATTGTTGTTGTTATTGTTTAGTTCATCTTTCATCCAAAGCCTTAATCTTTCATTAAAAAAAAGAGTAGAAGACATACAACACAAGAAATCATATCAAAACTAAACCAGTGGTTTATACTAAGACTCTTGCGTCTTTTTTTCATATGTTATTATATATGTGGTCTGGACATTTATATATTCAGTCACTCATTAATTTTAGGACTATCTTGAAGACAGAGTTCGAAACTAGAAGAACCAGTTACAGAATTTATTCTCTCTTCTGCCTCTCTCCCTCTCTTCCTCTCTCCACCCTCTACACACACACATACACACAATCAGCTATATACATTTATTTTGAGAGTCAGAATCCTTTAAACTCAGTTGGAGTATACTTTGTGTCTTTAATCCCTGTATATTCTTTCATTTCGAGAATAGGTACAATATAAACAGTAACACAGCCATTGTAATGATTAAGAAAAAGAATTTGAGTTACTTCAATTCTGACACTATATGTGACATTTTATATGTAAAATTAAAATAGGAAACAGCAAAACGTAATATTTTTTGTTTGATAAGTACAAGTTTAGTTCACACATGAACTATTTTACTGGATTTAGATAATATATTAACATGAAATTTATTTTTTATTTATTATTTTAAAACAAGAATGAATCAAGAAAATAAAACATTGCATGAGTGGTACAGTTTAGTAGTTGTTTTGTTTCTTTTGCATTTTAGTCTTATTAAAGTTTACATGTTAATTACTTGACAATAATTTACATAATTATATCAGACTAAGGATCAAAGTTATTGTTTGTTTTACTTTATGATTGTTACTGAGCATTATTTTCTCATATTGGTGTTAACAGTTATCTGCTTCGGGTGTCAGATTCACTAAGTATGCCACTGCCAATACGTAGTTATAAAGGCAGAAAAATGGAGGACTGAATGTGTTGGAATTAAAACAGATTTCCTGATCTAATCAATGTCATTTCTGTTATTCCCGATGTAAGAGAAAACAGTCCACTAATTAATTTTGACTTTGGATTTAGAATTAACTGATATATTATTGAATAATAATTATACGCTAAGTGCAACTTAGAAATGCAAGTACCTCTTGAGTATGTTCAAACAATAAATTAAAATCAGCAAGTCCTATTTCTTTATCATTTGTGGTTTCAATTAGCTCAACTGGGAAGTCAGGGAACCTGAGTTTTCCCCATTTGACTTATTCTCAAAAGGTGTTGTGGAAAAAGGCTAAATTGGTAATGACCAAGAAGGCCTTAATAATTCTTTCAGCTTGACTAAACTTTAGACAGGCTTCTTTCCTGGCCTTCTTTAGAACATTTACTTGAGTAAACTTTCTATGGTAAATTCCTTCTCTGCCCCTTTGAGATGTAAATCTTTTAGAAATTATCTTGCCACTTTTACAAACTAGGAATGTCTTTCTCAAGGACCTGGGAGCCATCCCATTGAAATGGAATCGTAAGGAGGGCAGCACCCTATCTCCCAGTTTCTGTGGAAGTTAGATAGGAGTCTAACTTCAGTGGACACTAATTAGCAAACTCAAATAGTCTAATCACAGAGAAAAACATTTGAAAATTAAGTAGTAACTTCTATGTGCTGGACACATCTCATCGATCAACCTCCCCACTAACATCCTCCAGTATTTCTCCCACTCACTCCAGCACTCAAAAATCCATTCCTCCTTTGTTTCAGTGGAGTTGAGTTCAGACTGAGTTCTGGCCTCTTTCCCTTATTGCAATAGTTTTAAATAGTAGTTTTAAATAAAATTTTCATTGACTGTTTAACTTTGTCCAATGCAATTTTTTGCTTTGACAGGGATCAGTAAGAGCGAGGGAGAAGCTTTTCTATTAATGATACAGGGATAGATTTGACTTCATAAAGGCTAAAGATGTTTTGTCTCATGGGGACTGCAATGATTTCTTTATTCTGCTGACAGGGTCACTTGCATATGCCTTTACTGGGACTTCAGAGCACTGAACACAGGAATGTGAGGTCTTTATGTTCCAATTATGTCAGCAGCAGGAGCACTCACTTTCTGACCTCTGCAAGCTAGCTGTCCTCACAAGCAACTATCTTGTTAACCACCCTGTTTTGATTATTCATAGAATGTCTTTTGCTTAATTTGATTCTCACTTGAGTTGCATTGTCTTCATTACAGTTTTGAAGATGTTTATGGGCATCCTAGGACAAAGCATTATAGAGTCCCCCCTGTCCCAACGAATTAACTGGTGATAGTTAGACGTCTCATATGCCTTGGAGGAAACGGACAGTTCAGTTTGAAGGACAAAACCCTACAGCATTAAGTGAAGGTTCTGTTTGTCAGATGTTCTGTTCATTCTTGGAGAATGGCAGTAAGGAAGTTTCTACAACAATGATTAGTACAGGAACTTGATCTGACATTACATGAGAACCCTCTAAGATGATGTGGCTGACTGCTTAAATAATGCTGAAGCGCTTGGCAGAATATCGTGGCTGGCAAAATGCAGAAAAGGGAAATTGGTGCTAAGGACCACAAGATAATACCAAGAACGGCTGCAGCTCACATGCAGAGACTAGCCCCGGAGCAGAGCACATATCTTGTGAGGCACTGGCTGAGAGATGAAGCCAATGTCTGGGGTTAGGTCCAGGTCCAGATGGGAGACCCCAGGGGGCGGCTGGAAAATGAACTTCTGCATGAGGCTTGTGAAGAAAAGGAAAAGTTCCATCTTGGCCAGCGCCTCGCCAGCACACATCCGGGGACCTGGACAGATGGACATGGAGGAGAGTTATAAGACATATCGGCACAAAAATTTGAAAAACAATCTGGACAAAGAGGAAAACTGTCCACGTGTGATTTCTCCTATTGTAGAATGTGTGAGTCAGTCACTTAACTTCTGAGCATCATGGGCTTTATCTCCCAGCTTAAATACTAGAAATACAAAATAAGTACATATGCCAGCTCAACCTTATGAGTGCTCAAGACAGAGACAAGCAATTAAACAAACATTAACATTTTAGTGTGAAAATGTTATGACAAGTAAAGTCAAGCGTATCATGAGAACATGTAGAAAAGATACCTACTGTGACTTGGTGAGTCAGGGAGGGCTCATGTGGAAGAGGCCATGATGCATTTGAGGGCTGAAAGAAATTTGACTCTGGGCATGAGGTAGGGGTCTTAGACCTAAGGCCAGAAGGATGAGCAGAAACTAGGTCATGCTGAAGCATTTTAAGAAGAGAGACTTGGTTAGTATTATTTTTGAAACATGAATTATTTGGGAAATGTCAAGATATCTGAAAAGTGGAGTAAGTTACAACAGAGGAAGGCAATCTTCTAGGTAGGTTTTTATTAAAACAACAAGGCACTTAATGACTATGTGTGTTGTGAATAGCACATGTATTTTCAGCTTTAATTTAATGAGTTTTGTGGGTTCATTATAGAGCATGGATAGTATATTTGATTGAGTTGGAGTTTTATTAAAAGTTTCTGCTTCCAGTCCTTCAGAAGACCCAACTGATTTCTTCTCTTTTCCGTTTCCAGAGTCTAAATCCTACACCAGCAGCATTGCTTTACTGCCAGTAAAATATTGTAGATAGTACACTTAGATTTCTTTTTTTCTTTGTTTATTTAATTTGGAAGGTAACTCACAAATGTACTGAGTCACAGAAGACTTCAAAGCTCAGAAAAATATTAAAATGTAGATATTTTACAACACAGAGAAGTAGCATTTTGGTTTGTATAGGATTTCAAGGGAACACATCAACTTTACAAATGGGAACATTTTCTCACTATGCTTTATAGCAAGACAGGATATTTTTAAGAGTGAAAGGTATTGAGGTGCGAGATGCCGATATTGACCTTGGCTCTGAGACTATTGCTCTCAAGGGGCTTACAGCCTAGTAGGTGAGTCTGAGAAGAAAATAGGTGATTATGTAGAATGTCACAAGCTATATGATAGGATGTTGAGGGAACTCATGGAAAGAACACCTAATCTAGCTTTCTGGGTCAGATCTTTCCACCCTCTCAGGAAGAAATGCATAACTGAGAGGTGTCATCTAACTGCGTAATAAATAAAACAACTTAGGGTATATTATCTACACTATGTTTAGGCCTTATTCAGTTTCATAGGAGCCTAGCTACCCAACAAGATAAAGCCTATGTCATTTTAGATTACCCTTAAGATTAAATAGGTGAAAACATAGTAAATGATCTGTTTTAAAAATAAATGCTATATGCAAAATTAGTTAGGAGTGATCTTGGAGGCCAATTAAAGACCTTATTTAGATGAAATAAGCCCTCTAGAGAATAAAATCTCAGTGCAGTAATAACCGATAAAGAATGAATTAGGATAAAAAGTGGCTTAAACACAAGTAGACAAAAATGAATATTTGGAGAGTTTTGGCACTCACAGCTGAGGAACAAAATTGATTTTGTAACATTTTTGTCTTATATGACAGTTTTTGATGATTGTATTTTAAGAATATTTCTATTTGTTTATATTAGTATTACTATTGTTAGATTTCCTAAAGCAAACAAAACCAAAAATAAACAAAAAAACCCAGTATATTTAGAGATGTTTAGAATTCCTGAGGTAAGCTAGGCAAAATCCTTTGAGGATCGGGCCACTCTGCAAATATCTGAACTATTTCTGCTCATCTCATAGTCCAGACAAGCGTCCAGGCCCAAGTGTCTGAAAAACCATGGATGGCCTAGACGCATGTTGATCATAAAAAATAAAAGTAATTGTTCATGGAGAAAAGGGATTGTTAAGAAGAACATAATTTCTTCTCCCTAAATATTAACAGCAGTAAGTTCAAGATCTGACAAAGGGATCTGAAAAAAGTTTACGTGTGATAACACATTTGATGCATCTTTTCGCTTGTAAAATGTTTTGGAATTAAATGTAGCTGATGTGCCCTCCAGAAATCATTATTTATCTTTTCATGGCCTTTTTTCCCCCAAAAAATATAAGGCAAGGAATTGTTGCAATAAATTGAGCTCATACTGTAAATTACACGTAAATTATTTTTCATTTCCTTTAACTCTAGTTTTAGAGGCAATATTACATTTTTTAATTTTAAAGTAGGAGTCATTAATACATGTATCTTTTTTTTCTTGTATATCATCCTATGTGTATGTGTGTGTAAATATTTGGGAATGGATTATGCTTTGTATCTCTCTGTATCCCTCAGTTATGAGTAAGTGAAGAAAGTCTATCTTTAGGGTGGCTGTTGTGTACCTATCACTGGGTATCTGGAGTGAATGCTAAGCCATTATTTGTACAAGTAGAAAGGCCAAGATAATATATGGCTTATAGTGCAGTTTCATTAAGACTCTTTCCTAGCAATGGAGAATTCATTTCAGGTTCTTTGGAATCCAGGCAGTTATAGAGTAAGTTCATTTAATTCCTTGGACATTTAAAACTGACTGTAGTGGAAAGATCTTTCCTTTCTCTCTCCCCCTACTCTCCACCCCTTCTCAGAAAAAAAATCTTAAGAGAAACACTGGTATTTACATATATTAAAACAAAGTCAGGTAGAGTGAAGTGGACTTCCTCCCATCATTCTCAAATTCCTGAGGCTCTACCCTAACCTCAGCCAGAAGGAATCTTTAAGGATTACCTAAGAAAATATCTTTCCAATGCTTAATGCCCTACAGCCAATTGAAAGCCAGGGGAAGGACAGAATCCCAGCTCTTTCCACTCTTCCATGTTTCTGAAGTTTATTTCCTTCCACATGGAAAATATAAAACCTTAGCACTGTCCTAAGACAAGCCAAATCTCTCCAGCTTTTTCAAGCCACCGTTCTCAAGTAAGATATCTTACCCACTGAAAAGGGCATGAAAGCTTCTTTCTTGATAAACTTTCCAGTGGAGCTGAGGAAGTGCTCAGGATGAAATGTGTCTGGTTTTTCCCAATGTGTTGGATCTTGAAGTACAGAGGTCAGCAAAGTGATGACCTCAGTGCCCTAGAAATAAAAAATCTTATTAACGGCAGAGATTAAATTCCTTCCTAAAAAAGTGGTTCTTTATGATCTCGATTGGCAATTTTTCAGAAGTAGTGTCTTGTAAAAGGAAATGAAAGTGGGTGGGGAGTGAAGAGGCAGCAGGCAGGGCTTGAGATTTAATGTGGAACATTCATTTACTCAACCATTTTTTTTTTTTCAGTAACTGTTAAAAAACATAAGCCTTGGACTAAGAACTGAAAGCAAATTCTTACTTAGTCATGTATTTGCTTTATGATAACAACCTGTTATTTAATGTTTGATAAATTCCAGTTTCTAAATTTGCATGATGGGAGTTAAATAGTCTTCTTTTGGTGACTATGAGCCTTACATGAAATGGCACATATGACAGAACCTGGTGTAGTTCCTGGCAGGTTTGGGGACTCAGTGAAGTATGCTCTTTTATCTGCAGGAACTATGATCGTGGACAAGCTAAATCTAACAAGCCCATCAAAACAAATTCTCAGAAATAAGCTTCCTCACTTCCACAGCTTGCCACATACTCTGAAACAATTTAGAACCATCAAAGAAAATAATTTTAATTATGATACAGGGAAGTGTATTCTGAAGACTAAAACTAAAATAATAATAAAAACAAAAGCCTGTCTGAAAAGTAAGGACAATATTCATTACTTGACCTTAGAGTGTCACAGCTTTCTCTTTGAGAACAATTTAGAATACTATCATTGAGGTTAGCTGTTTTATCACATGAATCCATATCGTTTTTGAGTCACAAAAAGCAATTAACTGCTTTAAAGTGTTTTGTTTAAAAAGATATTTATTTATTATTTAAATGTTTTGTTTAAATACACACACACACGGAGCTGGGCGTTATACTCAGACATTCTTCTTATTACAACCATGCTAGATTATTTCCATTTCATGAAAGAAAAGACTGGGCTCAGTGAAACTGAGGGACTTGACACCCACCCCATAGCATGGCAGGTCAGTTAGATGCTGTATCACCGCAAAGCTCTTTCTAATACAGTGCCTTATCAACTCACAGGGATGTAGATAACAAGAACTAAAGTCTTGCATTATTGCTTCTTCTTTTTCTTTTCTGGCATTGGTTGTATTTGTTTTTCTATTTCAATTGCTAATCTGATTAATTCAGTCTAATCGTGTGCTTAATGTATGTTAAGAAGAGAAGCTACAGAGATGAAGTTGACCCCCTTGTTTGCAGGTAATCCACAGGACAGGAAGTGATGGTGTGGAGCAGGGGATCTATGTAGCCTGTGGCTCCATGGATTCATACAGAGATGGGCCCAGAAGCAGTGAACAGACAAGTATCAAAGAAAAGATTTAGTACTATGAGCATACCACATGACCTTATGCCAATTCCTGCCTGCAGTTTGGTTTTCGCAAAAATCTGTACATACTTTCTCAGTTTACTAATGGAAATCAGAAGACTGCATCCAGATCTTATAATATCGTGAAGCAGAGGACATAAGCATGTTTCTGTGTGGGGAGGGATGTGAAACAAAAGTACTGCTGACAGGAGGCCTGTGTGCTGAAGGTACAGGGCTCTAAAGGGTGGCAAACTGTCCCTACAGTCCTGTCTGCCTTACACACCAACCTTACTTAAAATCTCTGAACCCCAATTTTCTCAGCTATAACATAAAAAATAATAATACCTTATAAAATTGCACAGAGTAAATATCACCTATTACAAACACACATCAGTTACCTTTCATTGGATGGTAGAGAGGGAGACAGAGAGAGAGAAAAAGGAGAAGGCAAGAAGGGAAGGACAGATAGAGGGAAGAAAGAAAGGCAGGCCAAGATTATCTTTGACAGTTTATCCCGGTGCTTCTATGATTTTAAATATCTGACATCCTTCCCCTCTCCCATCACCTCTCTTCCTTAAACCCTTACCTTTGGAATATAGTAATTTTTAAATATAATATTTGTTGTCGTGGCATGGGGTAAGCTTATGGGCAGGATATTAGCAAATCTCTGTACTTCATGAATCACAGCATCTGTGTATGGCATTTGAGTTCGGTGTGCAATTCGAGGCTGGGCTGACCCCACAACTTTGGTGATCTCATCATAGACCTTTTCTGGATTAAATGGAATTAGAGTGATTAGAGTCTGAGCTGGGGAGGGGTGTTGGAACGTTCTTCCCATTTTGTTTACATGTGAAAGTTAAACCCAAGGGCTCTTTGAATTCAGGCTTATTTTTCCCCTGCACCACTTCCACCCCGAAGGCATCTATTTCTAAGGCTCCTTTTGGGTACTGCATATAGTTATGCCTTCTGACTATATCGGAATGCTTAGAGAGCAAAATTCTTTATCTTATGTCAGAAAACTAAAGGTACACTATTCTCAAGGATATGATTTAAAGGTATACAGTGTGGCCATAGAATTCTACATTGTCCAATCCAAGAGGTTTCTGATTCCTCTCCTTTAGGCAATGTTCTGAATCTTGGGAGACTTACTCTGGACCTCAGGATATCTCATCATGAGCAGAATCCCCCAGCGTAGTGTAGAGGCTGTGGTCTCTGTACCTGCTGCAAACAGATTACTAACAAGTGCCACCAAATTTTCATCACTGAAATAGTCAGTAGATGTACCTTTCTCCTGAAAGGGTAAAATGAATCATTAAAACGATATAGAATATTAAACATGTATCAGTGATGGGCATTTATTTTTCAGAGATGAAATAATTTTATACTGGACAACTGTAACAAGTAACCTATTGTGAATTAAAAAAACAAAGTGTTGCATTCTTCCCTCAATAGAATGGAATTTTTTTATTATGAAATGTGCAGAATTTTAGAATAAAGCACCTCCCAGACACTAATAATGACAAACACTTTTATCAATGAAAAGGCTGTTTGCCATTTAGAAAGACTGGAAATTAGTTTTTAATTGTATGATTAGAATATTCCCAGTAGTATTTCTTTAAAGAATTTTTAATAAACAATCTTTGTCAATTGAAATAACATTTTTCGAGATTGCAAAAAAAAAAAAAAAGAATACTAATTCTAAAAGCTAACATATCTGAGATTTTTATATTATTTTCAGTGAGTTATATGTACAGTGGTGGAAAATATTTGAGAATGTACAATGTAATAAGTAGCATTTTTTGTAGTGTACAAATCTAACATTAATTACTTGAGTCCAGTTATCTTTCTTCTTTGAAAGGATTATTTTTCCTTGAGGTGCTATTAATTAAACCAAATAAACAATAGGCTAAGGTAATCCCTGAAGAAAACACTATTACCTCCTGCTGTCTGACCAAAAAGGCATCAATGAAACTCCTTGGATCATCCTTGTCAAATTTATGACGGCGATCTAGGAAAGTCATCCTTATAAAAGAAAATAATTCATCTCTATTCCTGAATACTGTCTTATGACTTTTTAGGAAGAACCCCAAACCAGGAAACATATTGAAAAGCTAAAAGAATAAAAAACAAACAAAGTAAATTAAATATACATGTGTAATGCTTGCAATATGGAAATAACACTATTATGTCTTGAAAGTATTATAGAAATAGCATCTCATGTAGTCTTGAATTTTACCTCATCAGACTGAGCTAGGCAGTAAAATTTCCTCACTTATTGGAATTAAGTAACAAAATGAATATTGATATGGCTCACAATAAGTTCTATGTACTTAGAGTATTTTATACATTATGTGGTAATAAATCTACTTGGAGGTTATATGAGACATAAAAATATTATTGGCTCTATGGTCAGAACTATAGACATGCGTTATTCTTGCAAAACCTCAGGTAATATTTCAGGTCAAACTACATTAGTTTTGTGTAGCACACTAAATTTACCACTAATGTTTCCTGTAGGATCAGAACAATTATTTTTAAAATTTATGACAGGTTTACTGTTTACAGATCTCAGAGAGCAGCATCACTTAATCTAATATTTCCTGACTTCAGTGTTTGCTAAATTTTGTAGGTTTGTCAGTATATTCATTTTTTGAGAGAGATAGGGGTCTATACATATTTTGTCAGATTCTCAAGAGGATTCATAAACTCCCAAATGACTTAAAAGATTATTCCTAGAATTAGATCTTATAATTGCCTGATCTGGTGTTCCCTAGTGCCTATATTTAACCTGCATTTATAGAGTAAACCTTCATTTATGGAACAAAGACCAAATTATTCCAAAGTAAATTAATATAATTGATTGTCAGTGATGTTGCTGAAAATGGGAACTATTTAAAAGGCCCCTTTTTCCTACATTTTAGAAAACAGCAACCTTATTACTCAAGAATACAAAAAATTGGATTGTAGCATTTTTGTGAATTTACACAGCTCAGGATAAATACTAGGGTTTTATTTAATCTTTATGTTTATTTTGTGCATGATAGTCCTCCTTTGTTAAAATACACTCTCTTAAGTGAATTCTACTGAGTGCTCTTTAGTCACTCATGGCTTAGCCCACGATCATGGCATAATTAGTGGCATAGGTAAAAGGTAGATGGTCAAAATGATAAGAATTTTCAAAAGCCATATGATGAACTATTTATTGATGTGATTCATAATCCCTGCATCATAAGAGATTTGATGGAGTAATTAGCGATAGAATTATCAGATGTTTTAACCAAGCAGGCTTATCATGTCTCTGTACTCACAATATTCCAGAAAATGTACATTTCTGAAATGGAAATTCTCTAATAAATAATTTTTCATGGTCTCTTGAACAATCAAGTGTACCTCAGAAGAACTAAAGTGGATAAGAAAGATACAGTTACCGTAATTGTAGGACTTCCAACAATTTTCACATTCTCACCAATCAAGGTTAAGAGTCTCAGGAATTGGGTGCTTTGGTAATTGAACCGTTTTCCAAGCAACACTGACACAATGATGTTAGCAACAGAAGTATTCATTATTGTTTTGATCTCAAAGGGCTTTCCTACAAGAGAATTCGTTAATCAGATTAAGAATGTTCATATACGCAGTATTAAACCACTTCCAGAAAGAATAGGACAGAGTGTCAAGTAAAGGATTCATAGAAAGTGATAACTGATGACAGTGCCTCCCAAGGAGAGGTAAGACTAGAATGGGCCCTGAACATTACCCAGAATTTGGTTAAAAGATTGCCACAGGGAAAACTAAAAGTATAAATAAAAGAAAATCGGCATTTGTCTCAGTTAAAGAAATTAAAATGTGACAGATGAGGGACATTTCATTGTGTGTATGTGTGTGGGGGGGGAGGGTTAATGTATAATATCTGGGAAAATATCATTTCAACCTACTAGGCTGCCTTCAAGTTTAAGAGTTTAAAATATGACATCTTGATAATGAAAATGATTCTACTTTAAAGTACTTCATTTAGAACAATTCCTTGGATTAGTCCCTTCTGCTACTGGGTTCTGTTTTCCTCAGCATTGTTTAAAATTATATAAATTATTAAACATATATCAGTGGATGGGCATTTATAAGAGAAGAACATTACTAAGATTCACTTTTAACATCAGCACTTCCCTTAAATGTGGAGACTGAAAGCCTAGGGAAATTCTTGTAGAGAAGGTTTTCTTCAAGTACAAATGGAAAGGCATGTGGGATGCTGTGTACACAAAGCCTTGAGAAATTAACGTTTGTTAGGAACTTAGCAGTGGAAAAAGAATGGTAATTTTTCTATAGGTATACTTCCAAGAGCCTCTCTCTTTCTAAGTGTACAGGTACTGCTGACTGAGCGTGTGGGTCACTGAGACTTCTGTTTCTCCTCTGCACTCATCTCGGGGTTGTCTACCTTTGAACATTTCTCTTTATATTAATTCTGCACCAGTGAATATAATATTCAAATGAACTCATTTTTAATAAGGAATGAGCTCAGTTTATTGAGGAGATGAGAAAACTCTTTATATAAAATGAATTTTTGGATTATTCATTCCACATATCGATAAAAATAATATTGAATTAACTATATGTTATGTAAAAGGATCAGAAACATACTTATTACTGAGGAATTGTTCCAGGTTAAAGGAGGCAAAAGAGACAAGACAACTGAATGAAATGTGTGATCTAAAATTCTTTTTTTCTCTTTTAGACATTAATAGGACAATGGCAAGATCTGAATAAATCCTGCAGATTAGATAGTATTATCATGTATGTCAATTTCCTGATTTTTTAAATCAAGAATACTTTTTTTACATAAGAGAATGTTTTTGATTGTTTTAAAGAAACACATTGAAATATTTAAAGGGGCAGCATGTCTGCAAAGTACTCTCGAACAGTTCTGAAAGGGAGAGAAAGAAAGAGAAAGCAAATGTTTTTAAAATGTTGACATTTGGGGAATCTTGGAGAGGAATAGAAAGAGATTGGGAAGTATTAACATTGTCTTGGAATTTTTCTACAAATCCGAAATTATTTCAAAAGAAATAATTCAAAGTATACCGTTTGTTGACTTCTTTGTCATGAAAAACAAGATGTTTTATTCGTTCTATGCTACGTACCTCTGTAAGACTCAAAGTTCTGTATGAGATGCTGGCATTCCTCTATAATCGTGTCTTCTATCTTTCGCTTGCCCATCCCAAAGTTCCGTAAGGTGGTCAAACTAAATCTTCTCATAGTTTTCCAAATTTTGCCATGAGAAAAGACAATTCCTTATGGGAAAATTTTTTGAATTATTTCTTTGAAGCTTTTAAAATTAAATTTGGAAGCACAAATAAACATTAAGAAAAGGTTTAATTCTCTCTGTTGAAAGCGAGGGAAAAGACATCTCTTTCTCTTAGAGCATTTACTTTAGAAAACTTTGTAAGAAATACGCTCTCATCTCTTTGATCTTTCAACAGCTTTATGACCTACAAATGTCTTTCTTAAGGACCCGGGAGCCATCTCTTTGGAATGTAAATGTTAAGGGAGAGAGTGCCTGCCCCTATTTCTCATCTTCTGTGTCTGGGTGGGAGCTTAACTTCAGTGGATGCCTCATTCCAAGGTGCAAAACTACCTCCTGTCATAAAGATGAGAAGTTTATTTTTCATTGTATAAAGCCAATTAACACAGAGGGTCACCCCAATTACCAGGTGAATCTAGCACAAACTGTGTGACAAGTGGTACTGTCAAGTCTTCTTACTTGAGGACCTGTTATTTTTCTTGAGAACATTTTTTGTAATGGGTTGTATTTGCTTGATTATAAAAAAGGGAGAAATTTATTCCCATCTTTGTAGTCTCCTAGAGGATGCACATCACAATCTCATTTAACGCCTATTCAATAATAAAATTGTTTTCTTCCTCTATTATCTTTGTGGAGAGGAAGATTTCTGGGTTGGGAGAAGGCTGTGTTTTTAATTATATTTCTCTAACAAATTCACTACTGTATGCAATTCTTGTCTACTATACACTTACATCATGCTAGGTGTTGTTAAGTAATTGCTGAACAATAGAAAGCAAAGTTTCTTAGGGAAAATTGTAGATGTGTAGACACAAGTCTACCCAAGTAAAAAGTTAGAAGTAAATAATTACCAAGGGGTGTGATCAAGCTTTCACATTAAGGCTATATATACTAATTTCTAGGGACACATATTATTGTAGCATATAGTAGGTGCTCAATAAATTGTTACTGAATGAACAGATATGTGAATTTATGCATGGCTAAAGGAAATAATAATAATCAGATGAGAGAAGTTTCTCAGAAGAGTTGGAGCATGTGCTAACTTTTAGAAAAATAAAGAGAAGTTTCCCACATCTTTCCATGGTGGAATTTGTGGTGATATTTGTGGCATTATTTCTTATGTTTCAGTTCCTAACCCCAACCCTTTCCACATCTGCATTTTCCTTCTTTTTCTATAGAGGTGCAAGAGACAGGGAAGAAATTTCTGAGTTTGACCAGAAATACTAAATTAGAATAGACTAAGGCAACTACATGTTAGAAGTTGGGTAGTATCAGCCTTGCTAGTCTCAACACAGAACCCCAAAGAAAGGAATAAATATCTCAGAGCCATTTTGCCACCTCTTGTCAGGTTAAACCTTGCTTTGAAAGGATACTGATCATATCCAATTCTTATATTAATTTAATACTATTCTTTCCATGGATCTTGTACTACATAAAATTCTTTTATAACGAATACATGACTCTTCAAACTATCTCACCTTTACATTCAAAAATTTACATATTAGAATATAAAGAGTCCACAGAAGTCCCTCTACATTTCAGAGAATAGTGATAATGCAACAGTCATGTAATTGTGAAGAACATGAAATTAGCAGCATGAGAAATTGAACTTTTAAAAAATACTGGGCCTAAAATTCTACATGTATTTAAGTGGTACAGCAAAATAATTTATTAAAATGAAGTAGTAAATACTCCAAAATGATCTAACAGTAACAAAAATATTAAAAATTTATTTTGTTAATTCAAGATTGATCTAAAGAATGCTTATACCCATTTGAATGGTTTTGTATCACTAGACTCAGGTGATTCAGAACTGTAGTCATTTTCATCTTTAAGCAATATTTTCTATGGCCAGTAAAGTCACTTAAAAAAAAAAAAAAAAGACCAATTGCTTCTTAAAATGAATGATTTGCTTGAGGAAAAAAATATTAGATTTGATATTGATAAAAACTAAAACAATTTTGTGTATAATCATAAAATCAGTCAGCGTATTTGAGATATTGTGGAAAAGAGCAGAAGTACCAGGAGGTAAGAGCCAAGAAAATGTCCCAAATATCCAGAAGAAATAAAAGAAGATAAATCCTAGAAACTCCAGGTCAGGGATCTTGAATGACCTGTTGTTCCTCACTGCTGTTATCATGAGATGTAAATGGAAATTTCAAGAAAAATACATGTTCTAAGGTCTGAACTAGTAAATAAAATGTGGGTTAAATAAAATTAAACAGGCGCTTAGTGTTTTTCTCAGAGGCTTTGATCTGCTAATGGACCCATGAGTCTAAGTAGCATTTCTCAAAATCACTTCACTCATACTGCTTTTCTTCATGGAACATCTACAATGTCTCATGATTTCATGGAACAATTTTGTGAGGGCGATAGTACGAAAAATGATTTTAAAAGGTTTTGAAGCATTAAAATGGCTTAGTGATATTTACTAAGAGCCAATATTAGTTTATTAAAACTAATTAATATCAAAGCGAAATCATTCCCATTTTAACAAATTATTAAATTAGTGTAAAAGAGCTAAACAGTTAGTGTTAAAGTTACTCTAATAATTTAAAGAGTTATTAGATTAGTAGAATGCCATAAAAATAGAGTATCTGAATTTCACTAAGGCATTTAGCAAGGGTGCATATGAGCAAGATACAACTTTATCCAGGTGAAAGTATAGTTCGGTATGTTTATATCACTGAGTGTATTGTTTAATGAATCTATGCCAGCCATGAGATTGACCTCTTTAAACTGGCGACTTCTTTTCTTTTTCATTTGAATTTCTCTGGCATTTTTCTTTTCACTTAGTTGCTGGCTAATAATTGTCTGTTTAATAGAAATGATTAATGTGCACAATAGAAATAAAGCCAGAAATCATAAATTTTCCCCTAAGTAAATCCTATTTATGTACTATACATCGATGAAGAAAAAACTTTATTGTGAAAGGAAACATGCAAGCAAATATAGTGCAATTGATTTAATAATTTTAACCACAGCATATAAATTTAGAGTTTATTACCTTTTCCTTCAAAAAGTCTTTCAAATATAGGCACCTGAGATCGTTCTCCAAATTGATCACCATAATTAACCAGGGCATCTTTCACTGTTTCGTATCCAGAGAGCACCACCACCTTCTTTGGCCCCATTTGGATGCTGTAAATGGAGCCATATTTCTGGGAGAGCTTAGGTACATAAGAAAAAGAGAAGCAACTAAAACACTGTGCTTTGATAAAGAGTGAACGGGATCTTGATCTTTGGTAATTTAATTTGAACAAACTAGCCAGTTTTATGATCCTATAAAATGAGAATACTGGACTAGTTCACTAAGGATACTCCTGTGGTTGCTACACATGTTTAAGTCATAATTATGATTATCAGTTGATTACCTTCATGCTCCATTTTGTTTGAGATTTCACAGTAACAGTGCTTGAACATCATGGAACTGACCCATAGTTTCTCCTTTTTTTTTGTTCGAAAATCTTAACGCCCTCCCAGGACTCTAGGGAGACAAAAAACTTCCTGACTACCACGCTGATCATCTGATCACCTTACTCATGCCCTTTCTTTTGTGGGGTGCTAGGACCATAGCAGACCCAACTTAGCTCATCATTATTGTGTGACACTTCTTACTGCAAAAAACATTTCATTCTTTTTTTTTTTGCTAATTAAAAAAATAACAAGAGCCCACATTTACTGCCCCCAACTATATCCCTAGCATCATTATGTCCTCCAAAGAACATTACAAAAAAGTGAAGTAGATATTATCTCTATTGTATAGGCAGTCAGTGGCAAACATCGGCAAGGGATACACATTCAAGTTCACTGGCTACAGAATTCAAGTAGAGAGTGAGATGACTTCTAATGATCTTTTAAAAAACTTTATTTATATAACCCAGAAATCCCTCTTCTGGGTATCTATTTTCCTAAAATTTGAACATGTTTATTTCTAGAGAACACCTTGATGTTCACTGTAGCATTATTCACAGAGGCCAAGACATGGAAACAATCAAAGTGCCCTGTGATAGATGATTGGATAAAGAAGATATGGTAAATATATACAATGGAATATAAGCCATAAGAAAAGGTGAAATACTGCCATTTGTGACAACATGGATGGATTTCGAGATAATCATGCTAAACAAAATAAGTCAGACAAAGTGTTGAGAACCATATGATTTCACTCATATGTAAGATATAAAACTGAAAGTAACAAATGAACAAGACAAACTCGTAGAGACAGACAACAGTTTAGTGGTTACCAGAGGGAAAGTGGGGAGAAGAGAAAGCAGATAAGGGTGAAGGAGGTCAAATACATAGTGACAGAAGAAAATTTGACTTTGGATGGTGAACACATAATGCAACATATAGATGATATTATTATTGAATTGTATACTTGAAACATATAATTTTATTAACCAATGTTACCCAATAAATTTAATTAAAACATTTTTAGAAAATAACATTAGGATTACAACAGGAATCTCAAAGGGACTCCCTAATTTAGGAAGATAATATAATTACGATTACTATTTCATGGAAGTGAAAATTAAAATAGGAATTTAAGGCTGCAAAGACAGTTTCTTAGATGAGAACTACTCTATAATATTGCATGTTTCAGGCAAAGAGCAAAAATCAGAGAGGTAAATTAAAAAAATATATATATGTTAGAGGCTATGGAGAAGTGGGGAAAAGACATTTCTTAAATGAAATTAGTACAACAATAGTACAGAGGTAGAAATGAGAAAACAATGAAAGACTAAATAGTAAAATAATTAAGCTGGTTGATATGTAAGCAAAAGATAGGGATGGCGAGGAAACAAACAAATGCTGTTGGGGAATATGGAATTAGATAAAGGACTTTACTGAAAAGTCTTGTTCTTCTGAGGAATTAACCTGTCATGTGACCTCTGCCTGTAGGAGAAGGAGCCATAGAGTAATATCAGAAGACCAGAAAACTCAAGTCCTGGTTTTTTAGTTACAAATAAGTCAATCACTTTGAGTCACATTTATCTGTAAAATTGAGATAAAAAATATCATCCTTGTTTTTCTACCAGGGTAATTGTAAGGAGTAAGTGAAATTCTTGTAGCCCTTTATAAAATAAAAAGTACAATATAATTGTAAAATGTTATTATGTTGCCCACTGAGAGTAAGTAATGATCTTCAATTCAGTATATCTCCCTTTAAGATTTTCAAACAAAAGTTATAGAATATAACAGAACTTAATTTCTACTATCTGCCCTTTGTAACTTAAAAATGGAAATTTATACCCAAATGCCAACTATGTGAGCTCTTTTCCTTCTTTCCTTCTTTTCTTCTTTCCCGTTTTTTTTAAAAAAATTATTTTACCCCATGATCAAGAACTATAAAATCTTTGAAGGAGAAATTAGAGAAAATTAGTCTTGTAAAGGTTCATAACAAGCCACCTCAAGATGTGCCTCTGTAGAATGCATACTATTTCGAGCTGAAGGCAACCAGGACTCTGTGGAGGCTCAATAGAAACTTCTGCCCTTCTTAACTACCTAGAAGAATTTAAATTAAGGGCCTTGTCCTTAACAGGAGATTATGAGAGAGATAACTTTCTTTTGACCTATCTATAGGTCAAGACAAACTTCTAATTACTGAATATCTTCTCTTATCATTCTCAATGACCTTCCTCTCTTCTGAAGCCTCAAGGCGATCCTCAACTCAGAATATCACATATACCTAAATTTTTCCTTTCTATCTTTGAATCTCTCATGTTTGTAGGTTCTCTGACTGTCATGTATGTGAAGTTTCCACACATATGTGTATATAATTAAATTTGGTCATTTTATCTTGCTTGTCTATTTTATGTCTATTTAATTATTAGAACAGCCAAAAGAACCTGAGGGTAGAGGAAAGTTTCTTCTTCCCCTACTGTTTACTACTTGGACTAATCCTGTAATTTTACAGATTAGGAAACAGAGATTAAATTCTTATGTCATTTACACAGTTAATTAATGGCAGGTCCAGAACTGAATTTGGGGTGTTGATTTCTGGGGCCATGCTCTTGCTTGTACCTCTGTACACACTGTTTTGAGTAGTTAACTAAAAGTCTCTAGAATAAGATTATTATCAAAATTCAGTTCCTTCGTAATAGAGTATATATGAAATACATAGATCAAAATGGTTGAGATAAAGAATACTAGTCATAAATATTTCAGGATAAAAATACCACCTTATAATGGAAATATTTTTACTAGCATTTTTATATATGCAAATTTAAAAGAAACTAAAGGTTAAATTTAAAGCAGCTCTATTAATTTTAAATCTTATCTAATAACCTCATTATACATCTATGAACCAGTTGTAAATATATTCATGCTAATAAACCCACAAGGGTAGAAATGATTTAGGAAATTATAAATATATATGAAATGAACACTGATTTATTTTTTTTTACCTCCAGCATGGTTTGATATGGCCTCTTCAGATTCAGGATGTGCAGATTTCCAATAATTGGCAAAGGTCTGGGTCCTGGAGGAAAATGTTGCTTAGAAGCTTTAGTCATGAAGATTTTAATATTTAAAAGAAAAATAAGAATCAGGCTCAGAACTAGAAGTATGATGGAAGAATCAAAGCCACTCATTATCTTTAAGTGGAAGTAATTATTAAAACAATAGAAATCTTTGTGATTACAACCAAACAGAATCAGCAGCTTCCAGTGCAAATCAAAAATGTGAATCGGTTGCTCCTGATACTTGTTCTAACCTATAGGCAACCATCTATTTTATAATTAAAATGAATCAAGCCCTACACTGTGTGTGTGTGCCTTATTTGAACTCCTTTGCCCTTGCTCCTTTTTCACTTCTCAGTTCAAACCTATCCAATAGAGTCTGGAGGGATTTTCTTTTCATGTAAAGCAGGGATTAGTCTTAAAATTTCAGAGAAATACAACATGTTTAATCCTCAGTGTGAAATCTATACTTTTATAATACAATTAATTGTACTATTTGCTAAGATGCACCATAATTTGTTGAATGACAGTGTTATACCAGGAATTTCAAGGTTCTTATATAATGGTGAGCTCATACCCTTTCACTCTCCAAAAAAAGTCTTATAAGAATCTCAGCGCCATGGAGAGCACTGATTTTTTAACCTAATGAATGCTATGTGCGGATCCCAGCAAGATATTCAAACTCTTTGAGTCTTAGTTTCTTTATTTTAAACTGAGGAAAATAATAATACATAAATTGTTGAATTATTGTGATGGATTAAGAATTAACAGATATACATACAGCTAGTGATATCTACTTGAAATTTAACACCTGGCATTCCTAATTTTTCTCACTCTTTCATTCACTAACAAGTAATTTCATTTGTTTATATTTGTATTCCCTTCCATAAGAGTTAATTTAAAAAATATTTTCTGTCACCATTTTTTTTACCTTTTTGTGCTATTGACTTTTTATCGTGCATTTGAGAGATAGCTCATTCTAGTTGACTTACTCAAGAAAGAAACTTATCTTTCCATTTTGTGTTTGAATGACTATACATAAAGAACTAGATTAATAGATTAAACTATCCTTAATATATCACCTTCTTGATAATAGAATAGCAAATAACAATATTTCCTCAAGGTTTTACTAGTTGCCATTGTATTATGTGTTTTTTAGTTTATCATTTGTTTCCTCCAAGGAATTTAAAATTCTTGAAAGCAAGCACTTTTTTTTTTTTAAACCTACTGTGAAATCTTTAATATCTAGAACAGTGCCTGGCACTTAATCAATTTAAATTAGTGAATAAATGAAGGAATAAATGAATGATTGAAGTCTTTTGAATATTTTGTTTTCTAGAGAGTCATTCCTAGTAACAGAATTTGGGAGAACCAAGTGACTATATGTACGAAATTCTGTCATTTGATAGGTAAGGAAATTAAGACCCAGAGAGTTCATATTTAGTAAGGATCATATAGCTTTTTCTAATAGAGCTGCAATTAGGACTTAAGTCTGCTCCTGTTACAATGCTGCTTAAGCTGTATGGCTTAATGCCACGATAATAAATATTTTGTACACAGCTATTTGACTCCTCTGCTTGGCATGGCTTTGGACTGCCAGATTCTAGATAACCCTGTTTGGCAGGCTCTAATGAAAACATTCTTGAGTCGAGTGTTGAACATTTGAATAGTCTAAAAGAGGCAGCTGCAGGCACAAAACAAAGGGCAGTATTTTTTCGCCTGAAAAATGAATGTTAGTTTCAGAGCCATCTGTTCAACGACATCCTTACTTAACAGTGTTACCATTAAATAGGGTCATTTTCTAAAACAAGGTTTGGGGGGAGAGACAAAGAGAGTTCAATCAAACCAAATGGAGATGTTATCAGAAGTTAAAATGACTTGATTCTTTCCAAATGCACTACATATAATAGGCACTACAATATGAAATAATAGATCCTAGTGATGCTGTTATTATTCCAATATTACAAATGTAGAAACTGAGGCTTTAAAGTCTGCCAAGATCACATAGTTGGTAAGTGAGAGAACTCAAGTTTCCCTGATTTCAAAGCTCTTAATATCTATGACATATTGCCACTTCCCAATATTGGGAATTTACATACACACACATCTGGCTCTGATGAATATAGCACCTGGAAATTTGATGATAGCTAACTAACAATCAAAAAATGCAGTCAGAAATGTTTTTTGATTGCTCTGCTTCTGAGCCGGTAAAGAAAAATGCTGAATATACTTACCTTTATTTTGGGGGATCTGAGTTAAGAAAGCTGGGTTTTTGTTTTTGTTTTTGTTTGTTTTTGTATACTTCTATTAATTATTGAGAGAGGGGTAATGAAATTTCTGACCCTAATTGTGGATTTACCTATACCTCTTTGTAGTTCTATCCATTTTTGCTTCATGTAGTTTGAAGATTTGTTATTAGGGTCATAAATATTTAAAATTGCTATGTTCTCTTAATTAACCATTTTATTATTATGCGATTACTTGTTTATTTCTCCTCATAGTCTTAATAGTAAATTTATTTTGTCCAATATTAATATAACTTTCCCAGCTTTTTTTTTATGACTGCTGTTAGTATGGTATATCTTTTCCTCATCCTTTCACTTTAAGCCTATTTTTTTCTTTGTATTTAAAGAATATTCTTCGAAGGCAGCATGTAATTGGGTCTTGTATTATTTATTTAATCTGACAATCTGGTTTTTTTTTTTTAATTTGAGTGCTTAGACCATTTATATTTGATGTTATATGGTTATTTTTTTTTCCATTCACCTCATCTATTCTTTGCTCTCTTTTTCTTGTTTTTCTGTCTTGTTTTGGATTTAGTATCATTTTTGTTTGTTTTTGTATTTTTAGAAATTGATTTTATCTTTTTTGCTGGCTTATTAGCTATAACTTTTTTTTGTTATTTTAACAGTTGCTTTAGAGTTTTAGTATACACCTTTAAGTTATCACAGTTTATCTTCTAATGACATATCACTTATTTAGAGTATAAAAACATCTAATAGTATACTTCCATTTCTTTCTTCTGGGCCTTTATGCTATTTTTCTCATATATCTTACTTTATATATGTTATAAACCCTAGAGCACTTTTATTTTTGTTTTAAGTCAATTATCTTTTAAAGAATTTAAATATTAACAAATTTTAAAAAATTATATACTTACCCAAGTAGTTACCATTCCCAGTGCTCTTCATTCCTTTCTGTATTATATTTCCATCTGGTATAATTTTTTTTTCCTGCCTGAAAGACTCTTTCAACATTTCTCATGGTGAGGTCTTCTGGTGACAAATTCTTTCATGTTTTATGTCTGCAAATGTCTTTATTTTTCTTCTAGGTTTGAAAGATTTTCACTGGGTATAAAATTCTAGATGGGCAATTTTTAATTTCAGTACTTTAAAGATGTTGCTTTGTTGTCTTCTTGACTGCATTGTTTCTGATGAGAAATCTGTTGTCATCCTTTGTTCCTTTGTATGTAAGGCATATTACCGCTTTCAAGTTTTTCTTTCTCACCTGTTCTGAGCAATTTGATTATCATATGCCTTGGTATAGTTTTCTGCATGTCCTTAGGGTTAATTGAATTTCTCGGCACTGTGGTTTTATAATTTTTATCAATTTTGTAAAACTTTTGGCCATTTTTTTCTTAAATATATATATTTTGTGCCTTCCTTACTTAGGGGACTCAAATGACATGACTTCCTTTAATTCTTTTGAGTAGTTCTTTCCCTGGCCCCAGGTAGTTTTTTCCTACACATACACTAATTCGTACTCTGCTTAATATTCCAGGAATCCTATGTAGATCACAAGGATTCTCTTTCTATGTAGCTCCCTCTGGCACTCTGTTTTGCTCACTCGAGTTATATTGCCTCTTTGGACTTTCAGCAATACATTCTCAACTCAGGAGTCTTCTGGCCTTCACCTGTGTTTCCCCTTCCTGCACCACACCTGGGAACTCTCTTAAGGTATTAAGTTGGAGCTACAGTAGATCCGATCTCATTTGTTTTGCATCTTTCAGATATAACTGTGATTTGTTGCCTGATGTCGAATGTCTTGTCATATATATATTTTTTCCCCATTTTTGTTATTGTTTGATTGGTTCAGGTGGGGGGGGCGGGGGGGAATTTTGGTCCCTGTTAATACATCTTAGGCAGAAGTGGAAGTTAGAAGATCTCTAAAATACATTATTAAGTAAAAATATAAATAATAGGCAAAGAGTATAAATAGTATGATTTCAATTGCACAAAGGAAAATAAATGTATCTGTTTATGTATAAACTTTTTAAAGAGTCTAATTAACTTGTTAATAGTAGCAACATCTATTAAGAAGAGTCGGGTATCTGGGAGGCGGTTAAGAAAAGGGAAGCTATCACTTATTTTTTAGAAAGACATTTGGTACTATTAGATTTTTTTGCTATATATCTGTCATATATGTATATTATTTTTATAATTTAGAAAAAGTTAGAAATTTTAGAAATCTGTTGCAGAGTTAAGGAAGCCGGGGTGAAAACAATTTAGTATTTTTCTTATTTCAGAATAAATTAGGACTGTGCATGTGTGTGTGGGAGTGATGTAGCAGGTTGGGATGGAGTATTAATTCTGGAGAAATACTGCATTTGCTACCATGCTTGCAAGTTGCTGGAGCATGGAGGGTCATCTTTTAAAGAACATAATTTTAATAGGATGAAGTATATTTGTTTATTGTTATTATTACTGTGAGTTTATTATGCACCTGCCCTATTATAAGCACTTAAGTGTATATGTAGAATAAACAATAAGCCTATGAGAATATTTCTATCACCATCTTTGATGATAAAATTGAGATAAAAATAAACTGTCTAAGCTTATATAACAAGAAAGAGAAAGAGTTGAAATCTAAACCTAGGTAGCCTCGCTCCAGAATCCATACTTTAATCACAACACGTCATTCCTCTCATACTTGTTTAAACATCCTTCTCAGCATTTAAAACTATGCCATAATAATATTATGCAATTCTGATTACAGAAAAAGCCTCTTTGTCTATCTGTTATTCATTGTCCTTAGCATTGTGATTTTGCAACCTTGAGGTATTTACAGGCTTAGATTTTGGTTCACTTCCATAGGCCTCCATGGCATGGGAACCACCTTGATCTAATGGCCTCCTTGTTTAATTAATTTAATAAACTTCATGTTATTTTTCTTGC
>NW_011888799.1:11442660-11467736 GCF_000151845.1 Pteropus vampyrus
GTGATGTAGCAGGTTGGGATGGAGTATTAATTCTGGAGAAATACTGCATTTGCTACCATGCTTGCAAGTTGCTGGAGCATGGAGGGTCATCTTTTAAAGAACATAATTTTAATAGGATGAAGTATATTTGTTTATTGTTATTATTACTGTGAGTTTATTATGCACCTGCCCTATTATAAGCACTTAAGTGTATATGTAGAATAAACAATAAGCCTATGAGAATATTTCTATCACCATCTTTGATGATAAAATTGAGATAAAAATAAACTGTCTAAGCTTATATAACAAGAAAGAGAAAGAGTTGAAATCTAAACCTAGGTAGCCTCGCTCCAGAATCCATACTTTAATCACAACATGTCATTCCTCTCATACTTGTTTAAACATCCTTCTCAGCATTTAAAACTATGCCATAATAATATTATGCAATTCTGATTACAGAAAAAGCCTCTTTGTCTATCTGTTATTCATTGTCCTTAGCATTGTGATTTTGCAACCTTGAGGTATTTACAGGCTTAGATTTTGGTTCACTTCCATAGGCCTCCATGGCATGGGAACCACCTTGATCTAATGGCCTCCTTGTTTAATTAATTTAATAAACTTCATGTTATTTTTCTTGCTATGTTCTTCCTTAGTGTAAATTTGAATCTAATTTTACATATACAAATATAACCCCAAATCTAGAATCTGTCAAATAAAAGACAAATCTGGTTTTAATAAGCAGAGACTTAATTCAAAAAGATTACTGCAGGAGAGGGAAAGAGACTGTTGTGATGGTGAGAATGTTGATTATAATAAGGTATGCAAGTATCTTGAGAGTATAGAAAGGAGTAAGCAAAACCAGAAAGAATAGGATGTGTGGAAGTGGGATGAAAGGGTGGTGTGATGGAATAGTAGGTCAGAGAATATTTTTTCCTGAGGCCAGCCTTTTCTCAGAAGTGGTTGTATGCTGGCTGATGCTGGGGGTAAACCAAAGTTTAGGGCCCTGGAGAAAGGAGAGAAGCTTAACTCATTTGGCTAATAAGCATTTTGTTTCAATTGACCAGTGGGACAAGTAGTTAAGGTAATAATTGATGAGACAAATAATGGTGTGGAGAGGGGAAAATATCCCCTCTCTTTTCTTTTAATTCTTCTGGCTGGTCTAATAATCAAATTGACATGAGATAGACAAACGAGAGAAAAAAAAGTATTATATAAGTACATACAAAAGTTCTATAAGAATATGGGACCTGAGTTCAAACCGGGCAGTTGAAACTTATATGTCATTTTGAACTAAGGAGAAAGTGGGATAATGGTTTGGAGTTCGAAGGCAAGGTAGGCAATTCACAGGTAGGTGAGAAGGAGCAAACTTTTGGTAAACAAATTCCTGCTGGGCCACCCTCAAAAAGTGAGACACGGGCCACACTGAGTTCATGCTATGCTAAGGTGATATCCCTTCCTGGGGCAGATTTTGCTATCTGAATTCTTTTAGACAGGTAAGGGTGAGGTAAAAGCCTCCTTTTGAGTCTTTCATTTCTTAAAAATAACCAGCTTAAAATAATCAATATCTCAATAAGGCATATTGTGGGGTGGCAAGCTTTGCCCCGCCTCAATGAGAATTTGAAGGGTCTGTACCTGACCTCATCATAATTAAGTAAAGGGTTTTTGTGAATCGTATCTTAGTCATAGACAGAAGGGTTAGCTTCTTTGACTTTTCCTTTTCAGGAGCACAGGGTTTATGTAAATTCGACCTTTTCAAATCCCTATTATCTAATAATTGGCATGTTATTAAAAATTTATTTAGAACTAGAGAAAAAGACATTAGAGAATAACGATTCCCAGATATGCATTTATTCACCAACCTTTTATTATAAGGCTTTCTTTTGAGTTTGCAGATTAAAACTTTTAATCTTCTTCCTGGCAATAACTACACAAGAAGTACATTGTCTAAAATGGTTGGCTTCAGGTTCTTTAACGTAAAGAAACTTGACAAGCATTCTGAATGAAAAGTCTTTCTAGATTTTTATATTGTTTACTTTCTAGTCTTTATTAACATAAGTGAGCACTGAATTGGATGTTTTAGAATAGCTCCACATAGGCAAGTGACATCGTTCAAATAATTATTAAGTAAATTGATAACATATAATTGTTTAAAGTCTGGCCGTTGCTCTCAGCTCCTGAGAGGAAGCTTCTAACTCCTAGGAATGTCCTGCTTGATAAAAGTGCATTTGTTTACCTGGAGACCTTGGAACACCTAGATGGTCTATGCTAACAATGTGATTTATGATGTGGTTTGGGCAATGTGGTAATAGCTCAATATCTGGAAGGGTGGATAAAAATGTCAACCATGTAGGGGGTCACCGATGTCTATATGACTAAGCCAGAATGAAAACTCTGGCAATCACATGATTTTCCTGGTTGGCAGTACTTCATGCATGCTGCCACGCATCACTGCTAGTAATAAGCCTTGTTCATTTGGCTCCATTGTAATAGGACAACTGGAAGATAGTGTCTGGAACTTTCCTAAACCCTTTCTTATGTGCCTTTTCTCTATTTCCTTTTACTGTAATAAATCGAAACCATGAGCATAATGGCTTTTCTAAATTCTGTGAGTCTTCTAACAAATTCTTACACCTGGGGGCATCTCAAAGTTTGCACTTTCTAATAAGTTCAACATAGAAATTATCACTCATATTAACTACACCTATAAAACATAAGTGAGTATTGAATTGAATTGGGCATTTTAGAAAGGCGCTATATTGGCAAGCTGCTAAAATTGCATCATTCAAACAATTATTAAGTAAACTGGTAACATGTAATCATTTGAATATTATGATTACAATAATAGACTAGACAATTTACATAATGCCGTGAGTTGAGTAAAGTGGATGTCAGTAAAGTGAACTTTACTGTATCTTGGTTAAGAAAATTATGAGAAGGCCTGCTTTTGCTCACTTTAGAGACATGAATATTTAGCTGATCATTATGCGTGATATAATGATATTTTAAAGGGATCTTTTACTCAGGATCTTTTGAAGATATTAAAAGGACTTGTTCAGATTACTGAATCTATAAACTGTAATATAAAATAGTTACAATTTAGGGGCATATTTATGATTAATAAACTTGAATAAATCATGAGATCTGTTATAAATTCTCATTTCCAGCTCAATAAGAACTGTTGATAATTATTAAAAAGTGCTTCTAAGAGAACAGTTTTTAATTAAACTAGATTCTTCTTAGATCAGATCCTAGAGATACTTCTATGACTCCTACTTGTCTCATCTTACATATACTTATATTTTGCTTTAAGGTACTTTGCCCTGAGATTTTTAACTTTGCCTATGCATTTATTCAAAGAATAAGTGGAGAGGTTTTCATCAATTGGTTTATATGTGGTTTATCTTTCTCTACTATGAATTAAGTGCTGGCTGTTTTGTTGGAGCTCCAGAGTAATGGAGCTCCCTGCTTATGTAATCTGATCCCTGATCCCCTCCTTGACAGCATTTTTCTCTGTAAGAGTAGTGTGCTCCATCTGTCATCATCACGGACATGTAAAACTCATTTTGGACTAAAAAGTCACTTTATGTTTGAAATCAAGAATAAAATGAATTTTCCTTAATGCATAGCACACTAAACATCCATCGCATATTGAAGCAGCAACTTGTGAAGTGATATTTTTCCATCACTTCATGCTCCATTTTGGGTATATTACACTAGAAATTTGGGAAGATGGCTGGTAATTTGTCCTGGCTCAATATAGATGTAATCCCTGTCTTCTTCTATAAGATTAACAGGCTTTTCCAAAATAGAATAGAGCTAATTCCATAATGCAAACCCCGAAGACAGAGTTATCCCAGAGTGAGAGGTCACTGCTCTTTATTTTTGTGACAAAAAAATTGCAACTCTTTCTCTTTTTTTTTTTTTTTTGGTCTCTTTTCTTTTTCTCTTTTAATAAACAGCTGAGTTCTACATCCATAGGTGTGGCAGAACAAGGTGAGGGTGATACGATGGTTCAGATCCGGACATGTTGTTGGAGCCTGAACAGTGTAAGGAAAGTGACTATGTTAGAGGGCTGCTTTGCAGGGGAGACTGAGCCAAGCAGAGTGAGAAGAGTGACCACTTAGAAAAATGGTCTAGTATGGGTTGTCATAGCCTAGTGCAGGGTGAAGTGGCATCCATACAGAGGGACCCTGCTAATGAAGTGTGGGTGTGAGGAGGCCATCTGCATGGAGCATGAAGCAGTGGTGGTATTGAGAGATTGACTACATATAGGAATTTGATCAATCAAGCACACATATTAAGGATATAGGAGTCAAGTTTATCACTTTTGGAGAAGGAAGCTCCAAATATAGAAAATAAGAAAATAAGAATGAATTCCGGAGTGTTGCATTAGAATTGGAGATGTTTGTGTGAACTTGTAGTTTTGCAGAGTCAGTTCTGCTATAATATGACATACATTTCCTAAAAGCTGTCATGTCATGCAAAAATCACGCAATAAAAACCACAGAGTTTATGGAAAAATTAGGTTGGAGCAAGTACTTCATTAGTGATACATTTAAAAAAAGATTAGAACATAATAAAAATGAAAGCACAGAGTACACATGTTAAATGGATAAGAAATACATAAATGCTATAGTAAATATGGCCCTTGACCTTGAAAAGGACTAGAATTTTGCTTATGGAAGTAGGTGTCAGAAGAATTACAGCTTCTGTGTTATTGTTAACCGGTGGAAGAAGAGTTATTTGTAATCAGACAGAAAGTTGTAATACCACGTGAGATGGGTGTGACTCATAGCACTTGATGAACTGAAGTAAATGGTAGATGCTGGAAGTGTGTATGTGTGCATGTGTGTGTGTTTTGTGTACAAGGCTTGGTTCAACTGAATGCAATTTTATGTGTTCATATTGTTTCCTGAAAATGAAATCATGCTTCAGCAAACACAAAATTTTTGCTATGCTTAAATTGTTCCTAAATATGTCAGTTGAATTGGCACAAATTCATATTCTCAAACAAGTGTCAAAATAGAATTCATTTTTACAGAAATATATATTGAAATAATTATAGATACAAATGCAGACATTCACTCAGATTTATATTTCCTATTTCCAACCATTGAGAGGGCTTTGGAGAGGCAAAATTGCAATAGCAATGAGCATATTTAGCTTTCAGATCTCAGAACCTAAATACCACCAAAAAGAACCAGGACTTAGAGAAATGGCTGATTCCAGAGCTGGAACAGGTAAAGTATAAGATAAGCACACATCAGAAGGGCATAGAAACCAGCCTGAGTAGTTTCTCACTGGCCAAATCTCTGAAAATTTTATCATTACAATGAATAATGATTGTAACATATTATAAACAATTAAAATAAGAAATTATGAGTCTCTACTGATAAATTAGTAAATGAAAAAATTAAACGATTGGGGAGGGATGGGACATTTCACATCACTTTCTCAAACAATGATAATTACAAAAGTAAGAACAAGAAACAGGCACAATTTTCATCAATGATCAAAGTGAGCAATCATCAATCATGAAATAAGTTTGAACATAAGTTCCATTCTGTAGGATGCAATGAAAAGCACATAGGTTCACTTTTGCCACATTGCTGTTTAAGTTGTATAATCTGAATCTAATCGTTAGGAAACATAGAGCAAACCAAAATTGGAGACATTCTACAAAATAACTGGCCTATAATGTTCAAAAGTTTCAAGTTCTTGAAAGTCAAAGAAAGGCTGAGAAACTATTACAGACTGACTGAAGGACTAGAGAAAAATGACAAGTAAATATAAAATGTGATTCCGAACTGAATCTTTTTGCTATCAAGAACATCATGGGAACATTTGGTGAAATTTCAATGGGGTCATGATTTGATAGTTGTTATGGACTGAATTGTTGTTACCACCCTTCCACCACACCTCAATTCATATGATGAAGCCCTAATTTCCAATGTGACCATATTTGGAGACAGAATGTGTAGGAGGTAATTAAGGTTAAATGAGGTTATAGGGTAGGGCCTAATCTCATAGGACTGGTGTCCTTATAAAAAGAGGAAGAGCATGCTCTCTCTCTATGCACACACACCAAGGAAAGGCCATGTAAGGACACAGAGAGATGGCAACCATCTGTAAGCCAGGAAGAAAGCACTCACCTGGAAACAAATCAGCCCCTTGAACTTGAACTTTCCAGAATTGTGAGAAATAAATTTCTGTTGTTTAAGCCAACCAGTCTATGATATTTTTTAATTGAAGCCCGAACAGACAATGGTCATAATTTAACAATGTTAATTTCCTGATTTTGATGGTTGTATTCTGATTGAGAAAATATTTTTTTCATAGGAAATATACACCACAGTATTCAGGAATAATGAGGTCTGAAACTTAAAATAGTTCAGGAAAAAGTTCTTTGTAGTATATTTCTTTTTCTAAAAGCTTGAGATTGTTTTTAAATAAAATTGTTTTAAACACACACACACACACACACACACACACACACACACACAACCTCACAGAAGTTCTAGTTATTTTAAAGAGGTATTAGGCAAACTAAATATTTTCTAAGGACATTTGGCCTTGATGTAATAGGTTTAATTTCAGGAGTATAACAGAATAAAATACACAGGGGAAAAAAAAAACACATTTGTTGATGAAAAAAATATCAACTAGCTAGTTTAGAATTTTTTTTTTTTTTTTTAAACCAGTTGACCTGTATATCCAAAGAAACTTTCTGGAGTAGATTAGAGCTTTAATTACTGAAAGGTAGAAACAAAAGGGGAACCGAGACTCGGCTTTAGCACTTATTGCATGTGTGCTGGACATTGTGCTAATGAGCTCTCACATATTAAGCAAAATACAGCCCTTTTCCTAGTACATTGCTTTAAACCAGAAATATGAAAACTTGACCCTAAGAACAGGTAATGTACTCTTTCAGATTTATTTGTTTCTTGTTTATTATTTGTCTGTTTTTTTATTTGTTATTTGTCTATTCATTGAAACCATACCTTGTATAAAAAAAGGTATTTTTCAAATGGATTATTTTCAAGTTAATTACAGATATTCCTCTGTGACCAGGAAAATAACTTTTACTTCATTCGTCATTTTATCTGATTCACATATGGAAATCAGTAAATGGACAAAAATGTGAAGGGCTGATATTTTGATATTTTGATATTTTTTATTGATATAAATGAGCTTTGGATCTTAGGGGAAATACATCACACATGAATTCTATACTTTAAGGGTCAAAATATTCCCACAATACTCATCACTCAGTCAATAGTGACAGAATGCTCATCTTTTTTCGCTAGGTCTGAAGAAAGTCCATCAAGCCTAAAGCAGGCTGCTGGTTACATAATGCTAATATCTCTCTATTAATCTTTTCACTAATATCTGAAATTCTACCAATAGAGATTTATTTTTCTTTGCTTCTATGGCTTAATTTATAGAAAAAGTATTTGGGGTTGGTTGTTAAAAAACAAAATTTGAGGTCAGATCTAAGTTTGAATCGCACTTCTGTCATTTAAGAACTCTTTGAATTAATATAAATTCTTTAATCAGAATCTCAGCTTCTTCAGTGATAATGTCTAACTCAAAGGTCCATTGTAAGGATTAAACTGGATAATTTATGGAAAAGTCTCTAGTTAATGTAAATACCTTAAAATTTTAAAGGAATATTAAGAGAATTTAATTCTAACTTTTTTTAAGTAACCCCAAATGTCTAAAATGTTGCCCTTTATCCTCAAAATAACTCTTCAGAGTAGGTATTATCTCTTTTTATAGATGACTAAAGAAACTCAAAGAGATAAAGTATTTTTTCTAAAGACACTTCAACAGTAAAAAACGAAGTGGGAATTAAATTCAAGACCTGGCACACTAATGGGCACCAAAAGAAAAGAGGACTTTATTCAAAGGGGACCTTCAGGATCTATACTTATTGTCAAATTAATTCTAGGAAGTGTCTGTGTCTGGTTAACAAGGCCAGGATGCATTGCTTGGAGACGACCATAGCTGCTTTTATTTAGGTTGGCTAAATCTGGGATAACGACTCTACTGAGAGATTTTCAATGAGATTTCAAAATAAAGCCAGGATAAAAGCTAAGGTCGATAGTTGGAAAAGACTGGATTTTGTACCCCTAAAAAAGACAGCACCTAGGTCTAGGGGGGGACATGGATAGAGATCAGTGATTTTAGGAAATAAAGTACAGAGCGAAGAGATCTGACAGTTCATGGTTTTGTTAACCAACTTTCCCCCCCTTGCTACTCTTCTCAAATGACCTATCCCACCAACCCACATTCACATAAACACACACACACACACACACACACACACACACACACACACACGCACACACGCACACACGCACACACACACACAAGCAACTTTTGTCTTCAAAAAGAGGAAAGTATTAATTGAACAGACTTCCGATCTTTCATTTCATGAGCAATGTGGTCTCCAGGGAAAAGAGTGTTGGCTTTATTTTCGGTAGAGTTGAGACTTAACTCAGTCTCTGCCTATGCTTTTCTTACATATTTCTTATTTTCTGGCAAGTTTTCCTTCAGTGGCTGAATTATATTTAGATTTTCCTCTCCTCTTATCTACAACATTCTGCGTATGATACATTCTAGTACATTTCATACTTTAGTCTATCATTGATCCACTAATTATACTTTTGGCTGAGCTGTAAACATATATACATATATTTGAGGTCAAGAATTTTATTTTATAAGACTCTATTTACAGAGTCAGTACTTAGCATGTACATAATAAATTACTGAATAGACAAGTAATTGAATAAATCAAAAAAATGCTTTTCCTTCTTCGAAGCTAATTTGCTTTGTTCATTCAATTTATATCCACTCATCCACTGAACAAACATCCCTTAAGCACATACTCTGTTCAAGATGTGAGGGTTATAAAGAAAAAAATGAGAAGTATTAGCTCTTAAGAAATTTAAACATTATCAAGTTGTAAAGTACGTGGAATGACATCTTTATGCCTTGTTTAAATGGGGGTGATGGGAGCTTGAATGTATCCTTCCCAACCTCATCCTACAACTCTAATCAAACTATGGGACCTGTCCTGAGCTAAGCAGTGGCTGGGCCTGGGGGATGTGAGGCTTTTTGCTTATGAGAGGAAAAACAGAGCTGATAGAGAACTTCCATCCTCTGTCTTGGAGGAGAGTTTGGAGGCACTTGATAGAGACCCAAGGGGCAACTTGATAGAGAGGCACTTGATAGAGACCCAAGGGATCTGGGTAATACTGGTTTGCAGAGATTTGTGAATTCTCGGGAAATGGTGATGTATTTTCCTGATTGAGGGTTTCTCAGATGACAGCAGGTTTCTCTTTTCCCCCAGGAACTTTGGGAGGATTGAGCAGATGCAGTGAGACCCTCCTGGCCCTGATTCTAGAAGAATACCAATCTTTGCCACTGAAAAGACTGAACAGAGAGGCTTCTTCAAGCATCAATCTACAGGAATTATATCTTAGCATTGGACAAATCTCTGACCCATTTTATCAGAAATTGCCTTCATTCTCAAGATTGTTGCCACCCAAGATATCTCAGCAGCTGGAACCTAACGTTCTTCCACTGCCATCACCAATAAATAGACACCGCCTACCTAAGACGTCCCAGCATCCAAAGTGAAGAGAATCAAGAGAACACAAAATAAATGGTTTCTAACAAAATAGAGCTATTGGCAAAGTCTACCCCTAGGTCAGCAGAGTTCTCTTACCTTGTATAATGAACAGTTAAAGACAATAGAAAAGATGGCTGGGGAAGCATAAAAATATCTCAGCTTTCATAAAACTGAAATTGTAGTTAATAATTATAGGCCAATCTTTCAGATTTGGATAAGAACAAAGAATAACAAAAATTTCCTGAAATTGATCTAAGTAGATCTTAAAAATTAGCTAGTTAACATAAATATTATTATTTGACATCTTAAACTTTTTTTTGAGGTGGGGGGCAGACAGGGTCTAAATAATGTTATTTAAGTGTTGACAAAGCTGGGCTAGATTTCGACCTTGAATTTGAACAAAAGGAACACCCTAATTCTCAATATACAAAATCATAAAAACAATTAAAGAGATTCAAGCATAACACACACGTGTGTGTTATGCTTGAATCTCAACTTTGCTGGACCTATAAATATGGACTATAATTTGCAACAAACAAACAAACAAATCGATAAATAGGAGAAACAAAACCTCTGTGAAAACAAATGAAATAAAGAGGGGAAAGAATAGATTCGGAAAACAGATCCAGTCAACTTTCTATGTGAATAACAGGGGTGCTCAAAGAAGAAAAATGAGGAGATAAAGAAGAAGAAGTTATTAAACAGTAGAGGGAAGTTTATCTGAGCAGAAGCAGATGCAAATCTTCAGATTAAAATGCTTCAGTAAATTTCAAGCAAGAAAGATTTTTAAAAAGACATATATTATTGTGAATAAAGACCACTAACTCAGAATTTTTTTAAAAAGTAAGCCTTTACTATTTATAAAAACTGTATTACAGGAGGGCAGGAGAGAGTGTTCACAAATCAGAGGTTGATGATCATCACAACCCAGTTCTTTAGCACATCAAAATTACCGGCTTTTAAAAAATATCTGAGTGTACTCAAGACCCTCTAAATTTTGCCTATGATGAGCACAGAATGAGGTGTCTCAGGACATCCTGAGTGAAGATGATTCTTTATGATGCTCATCAAGGGAGGGTACAGTGGGCTTTACAAGTGAGCATATTTCAAAAAGCCCATATGAAAGAGAAACTGAAAGGAGTCATCTATTTAGTAAAATATTTAAGATCTGTAAATAAATTATACTATTTATCCTGAGGAATAAAATATTAAATAATTTACTGTTGTAATTTTTAAGTTCTAGCATTCAAGAACTGGAATTCTGTCAACGATGGCAAGGGTGATTTCCTAATTAATACTTTGGCACATCTTGGCAAGATTCCAGGACTCCAGAAAATAAAAGAAAAATCCAAAAAGCTTCCCGAGAGAAAAAAAGTATTTGATTTCTGTAGAAATAGTTTTATATGACAATGTCATTTACCTTTTCTAAAACTCAGTTGTTTAATACTTTTACTATAGCATGAAACATTAACTTGATGTTTTATAGTAAATATATAGTAAGTAACAATCTATTTGGATTGATATGGACTAAGTATGAGGGGTGTGTGTGTGTTCATGTGCATATGTGCCTGTTACTAAAATGAATTCTAACCACCAAAGACTTAATTTTATAATAACATTAATCCACTGAAATTTTATATAAAATAGACTTTGGTCAGGCAGAGTTTGAACTCTGTTGCAAACAGTACACATACAAAAGAAATTAAGCATAATAATATTTGAGCAAAGACATAACATTACTAATTTGACCATTTTTTTAAATCAAGAAAACACTACCAAACACACTCATATTACTACTTTATATACATTTATTTTTCATATTTCTTATATAGCTTTTTACATACATTATTCTTTCACTGACTTCAGTTTCATAATCTTTGGGACTGAAGACATAATACCTACATTTAAGAAACTGATATGATTAGAAAGTATTCACTTCTTTGTAAATCTGCCTCCATGGGGGGGTGGGAAATACATGAATATACAGGAAGTATTCACACTGGCAAGAGTAGTCTGGGAGTGCTGAATAGGATCCATTTGACCATCTGTTTTATGAGTCATATTTCTTCAACTAAACAATCAGTGAATATCAAGAGACAGCACCAGATTATATTAGGGTATTTTACACTGGACATTTGGGGCTCAGGGTCTTCCATTCTGGCCCATATTCTTCTTGGATGCTTTTCGTTTATTTAGATTTGACTCTAGATAGTGGGAAAGGAAGGTGAGGCAGAGGAATGGTATTTAGACTTCAAGTTCCAGCTGGTTTTGGCTGCCATGTTCATGAAAACAATTGTCACCTTCTTTCCACCAAGGTACCTTGAAAGAAAACAAGGTTAGGGCATTTTATAGTTTCTTTCACTGGGCCTGTCAGAGATTAGTATCGAAAAAAAGATATTTTCTGTAATTAATATCTAAGCTTAGAAAGAGATGGGAATAAAAATTGTTTGAGTTGGGGAAAAATAAAAGAACAAAAATATTTACCCCACCCACACTGACTATATTCTCTTTTTCCCAAGCCTGTTCTCCTTGAAAATCTTGTTGAACATACCAAAGCATCTATCACTCTTAACCTTTGCAAGGGAATAATTTGGGAGAAAAAATGTCAATGAAGAAAAGAGGTAGAAACTGGAGGGTGAAAAGAAGCTGATGTTTTGTTATTCACAGAAACTCCTGTGTACTCACTGAGATTCTTCAACCTTCCATGTTTTACCAGTTTTTTCCTACTTTTCCATATGGTATAAAATTTCACTCCACTGCCCAGGATCCTTATTATTTTTAAGAGTACATTTTTTATAACTCTCAGAGGAGTGAAAGGGTACTTGCATTAGTCTTTTCTTCATCTAATGTCTGCTTTAGAAAATAGTGTAACTTGTGATTTGACCTGTCTAGACACATTGTCTTAATTTCTCTCTATAAATTGAGCTCACTCAATTTCATCACACAGGTGCTACACACACATCTAGGCTTGAGGTGAGCAAAACTTTCACTAGTGGAGTCGTCATTTATATCCATATTTAGAACACTGTACAGTACCTCCCAATAAACGGAATCATCATAGCAGTTCTGGTCAAGTGGCTGTCCCCAGATGGGTAACTTTAGAATTAAACCTGTGAAGGTGGGGAGAAAATAAGTCATGTCATGATGCTAAATAGGAAAACCTACTTGCATAGTAGTTAAATAGTCTAAAGTAATTACTGTTATAAAATCATCTCCTAGAGCTTACATGATTACTGTCAGAAGTTCAGAACATTTTTAAATTTATCAATCAATATGATTATTAAATTATGCTGAGAGCATGAGGTACAAGGAAGTGTTTACTTTTATACTGACCTGTGAATATCCCTCCAACAACTGCAGTTCCAATAGAAGAACCTAGTGCTGCTGCTTGCATGGCCCAGGTAGACCTAGGAAGCCAAAATAAAAGAATCTTGTTTTTTTGCAGGAAGCCAGCAAACAAATCTCACTCGAAGGTGTGGATGCCTGCCACCTTCCGGCCAGAATGCAGTATTACACACAAATAACCAAACGTTTATTACACTTTTCCTTTTATTTCATATATTTATTTTCTTTGAAACTCTTGAATGATGTAAAAAAAAATCTTATAAGCACTTAAACTAGAACCACCCTTTTCTTCAAAATGATAAAAAGATCGTCCTTAGACAAGGTTTAGTATTTTCTAAAAATGTACCAGGTTTTGATCTGTGACCTGATTCATTCAACAAATACTTATTGAGTACTTGCTTCTCACCAGCTTCTCTTCTAGGCACTGAGGACCAAATAATGCACAAAACAAACATGAGCTTCAACCTCTCCTCACCCAATCCCCAAAGAAATAATTGTAATGAAATTTAAAAATCAGTAAGGTCAGAAAAGCTCATTTTAACATATATTGTAGAGATAACTCATTGAAGATATTAAAGTATATCTTTATATGTCATCTTAGAAGTAGTTACCTTAAAATGAAATGAGTAAAAAATACCTTATAATCTTAGGAATGGAAGAATGTAATAATAAGCTATTGAAATGCATAAGGGTGTTACATGAGTGACAAACACACTAGGCATGTAGGAATCTCCTTAGCATAGGGCCTCACCCTTAGCAGGCAATTAGTAAACAGTTGTTCAAAGATTGAATGAGTGACTGCAGAAAAGCAAACAATTGGAAAATGAGAGCGTGTTAGTGTTTCATCCTCATCATTTAAAGAAAAGAATGTACAAAATAGATTTTTTTTCTCTTTACTTGAAGAGATTAAATTTTTCAACTATATAAAAAAATTATAGAAGTAACACATGATGAATATAAAAAATATTAGAAACCATAAATTAAGAAAAAAAAGAGAAAAAGTTTAATTTCCCTCAAATCTTATCACTATAAAAATGTAAAATATAAAACATATATTTTTATAAAAATTCAATCACGTTATAATACTAACGTTTCCATTGAATCTTAATGTCCTTTTATGTTAGTAAATGTAGATCTGGATCAAAATTTTAATTGCTACAGAGTATTACACTGTGTAAATATACTGTAATTATAGTTTTATAGGTTGGATATTTAGGTTGCTTCCAACACTTTATATTTTGTAAAATATAAAGCTGTGAGAATACATCCTCTTACGAACACTGTGAACTTGTTCAATAATTTTCCTAAAATGATGTGTATCTAGAAATGAGATTTTTAGTAAAAATTAATAAGCCACTTAAGGGCTTTTCCAAATTGAAAATTGTCAATTCATCTCCTCATTTCTTTAGTCACCATTTGGTATTATTATTTATTTAATATTTATCAATTTGATAACTAAGAAATTAGTAACTCATTTTCATTTGCATTTCTTTGATTACTAGTGAGGTTGCATATTTAATATATACTTATTTTTTTTTATTTTATCATGCCTGATTTGCATTAAAAACATTTTGGTATTGGGTCTTAAAATTCTGTTAGATCCTGGAAAAAACTGAAAGAAAATGTGAATATTTCTAGGATTGTCTTCCAAATTTGCAAAAGGGGTAAAAAAGAAACATATAGAAAAATGAGTCAGCTATACACCTAAAGGAAGAAGCAAACTTTCTATTCAGTAGAAAATATGATTAAGTAAGTTTTTCAAATATTTATCGTTACTGGTCTCAACAGGGTTAAATTTTAATCTGCTAAAATCTTAGAGAAGATTTTTCTTTTCAAATTATACCACTCTAGCCAGTGGTCATCTTGGGACATTTTCAAATACACATTCACCTTCTCTTCATGCTTGCAATTGGCTTTAAAAACTGATATTTTCTTCCTTCTGATTTACTTTCTGATTGATTTGTACTCTATGATCTTTGTAGCTGTTTTGTACAGATGGTACTCATAAAAAATTGTTTCAACCGCCTTGCTTAAAAGTGACAAACCTGATGGTTTATGACATTACTTTTATTCTCCAGGATTTGATGAGAGCTGTTCTTCCTCTGGCCATTTAAATAAACACTATGCCCACTTTGGGAAGAGTCTAGGTCTGCTAGGGATTTTAGAGAATAAATAGTACAACTCTGCTTTTACAGAAGAGGAAGCAGAACCAGAGAAGTTGAGAGATTTGTCAAAGGTTGCATAACTAGTTAGTAGTAAAGTCGGAGCCATCTGCCAATTTTCCTGATTCTCCAGATCCAACGGCTTTCTGCCTTATGCTAACTCATTCTCCTTTGTATGGATTGGACTGAAAGGACTGCTCAGTTCATCACATATGTTCATATGTCCCATTTTGTGGGGTCAAGTAAAAGAGTAAGACGATTGTAATCTGACTCTGATTATCAAATGGCCTTATCTGCTAGGAGACAGTTGCCTATGGTAGAGTAATTAAATTAACACTGTTAATTTACAAAAATCCTCCGCAAATATTAACGTTAGTAAAGACACATCTTCCAATCCATTTTATTCCCTCAGTTATGCGTATTTTTGGCTATGATAAGGACAATACTTAGGAACTGTGGTCTGGACTGCTAAAGAAGCAGCTCCTTCATCACCGGATTTCACAGAGTGAGAGAAAACATCATCAGACGTGGCGGGGGAGGGGCCGAGAAAACCCTGTTCTTTCACTCACTTGTCAGACACTCCCATGGCTACTGCCGCAATGCCCGCAAGGCCTCCTATCACACCAGGCAAACCATGCAAGTTATGAACCCCGCATGTATCTTGGATCCTCAGTTTAGTAGCAAAAAGTGGCTAAAATTGTAAAACAAAGGGTTATTATTTTGTTAGATATACAGAACTCTATAACTAAAGTAAAAGATCATGCAGGAAAAATTCTACTTACAGTCCACTTCTCCATCTGTATCTAAAACCCACTTCAATCGAAGAAACTGAATACATGGATGGCGAAACTCCTCATTTCAGTCTTTAGTAGTTAGATTTGAAGGTGAGTGATCTCAAGTCTTATGCCTTCTTACCTACTGGCCTTATCTTAAATGCCCTTAAAAGGGCATAAGGTCCTTAATTATACAAAACAAACACCAACAACAAAAACTTTAATGGAACTGCCTTGAGGAAAGTAGCACAAGTATTTAACATTCAATTCATACTAAGTTATAAACAACTGATATTGAATTCTTTCCTGCTACTCAAAAGAAGTCAGGAAAAAGCAGAAATCACTGGACACAAATGCAAGTCATATCTTTGACAAGAAGGCAAATGATGCCCCCAGACAAGGAGAAGTGCTTATAAAAAGGGTTTTCATAGCTTTTCTATGCTGGTGGGATGTGAGATGATGGTGCAGATACAAAGTTTGACTTAGAGCATCTGTCATACTTACAGTCAGAAACTTAAATCCAAGCACAGAGACCATTCCTGCAGTGCTCCCAATGATCATAGAAACGCACAGGCTAATGTCCATGTCCGCACAAGTGCCCACAGAAACCCCTCCAGCAAGGGTTGCATTCTGAATATGAACCTGTGTGAAATACAGAAACATGAATGAAGTGAACCGAATGAGGCAAAGTTCAGAAGGATGGAAGGAATCTAGGGTTCGATGGACCCCATGACACATTCTTCAGTTGCAAGGACTATTATTTTGAAAAACAGGATTCTTTGTAATTATAGAAGGCCTTTCTTCTAAGCAGTTGAGATTTGATATCTTTCTTGCCAGGATTTCTTGGTAGTGTATGAGTGATCAGGTTAGTGAGACCAGTGTGGGGAGGGATGCGGGGAAACCAAAAGAAGTTGTAGTAGAAGGGCGGGAGTGTATAGAGCAATTATTCTAGCAGCATTTTGTCTGCTGATGCAATATTGATATTCCAATACTGAAAGAGAGAATGTGGAGATATCTAAGTATACACATTACACAGGAAAGACAAGAGCTTTCACAAATGTCACTGTACTGAGAACATTTGAGGATAGAGGAAAGAGTCACTAATTTCTCTTTACAAGAATTCCACAGAAAAATAATATTTCATCTATTCTGCCTGAAAGAAAAGGTTCTCAGTACTTTTACACGAGAACCACTGAGCTGTACATGTTAATTTTTTTCAACTTTCTCTTATGAAACCATTAGTAGAAAATTGAAATAACATGTCCTTTAGTATGCTTGAAAAAAATGACAATATCCTTTTCTTCCACCAGGTTAGAAAAAAAGAGAGGCTGTTCATAGGATTAATCCTTCTATTCAGTAGAAAATATGATTAAGTAAGTTTTTCAAATATTTATCGTTACTGGTCTCAACAGGGTTAAATTTTAATCTGCTAAAATCTTAGAGAAGATTTTTCTTTTCAAATTATACCACTCTAGCCAGTGGTCATCTTGGGACATTTTCAAATACACATTCACCTTCTCTTCATGCTTGCAATTGGCTTTAAAAACTGATATTTTCTTCCTTCTGATTTACTTTCTGATTGATTTGTACTCTATGATCTTTGTAGCTGTTTTGTACAGATGGTACTCATAAAAAATTGTTTCAACCGCCTTGCTTAAAAGTGACAAACCTGATGGTTTATGACATTACTTTTATTCTCCAGGATTTGATGAGAGCTGTTCTTCCTCTGGCCATTTAAATAAACACTATGCCCACTTTGGGAAGAGTCTAGGTCTGCTAGGGATTTTAGAGAATAAATAGTACAACTCTGCTTTTGCAGAAGAGGAAGCAGAACCAGAGAAGTTGAGTGATTTGTCAAAGGTTGCATAACTAGTTAGTAGTAAAGTCGGAGCCATCTGCCAATTTTCCTGATTCTCCAGATCCCACGGCTTTCTGCCTTATGCTAACTCATTCTCCTTTGTATGGATTGGACTGAAAGGACTGCTCAGTTCATCACATATGTTCATATGTCCCATTTTGTGGGGTCAAGTAAAAGAGTAAGACGATTGTAATCTGACTCTGATTATCAAATGGCCTTATCTGTTAGGAGACAGTTGCCTATGGTAGAGTAATTAAATTAACACTGTTAATTTACAAAAATCCTCCGCAAATATTAACGTTAGTAAAGACACATCTTCCAATCCATTTTATTCCCTCAGTTATGCGTATTTTTGGCTACGATAAGGACAATACTTAGGAACTGTGGTCTGGACTGCTAAAGAAGCAGCTCCTTCATCACCGGATTTCACAGAGTGAGAGAAAACATCATCAGACGTGGCGGGGGAGGGGCCGAGAAAACCCTGTTCTTTCACTCACTTGTCAGACACTCCCATGGCTACTGCCGCAATGCCCGCAAGGCCTCCTATCACACCAGGCAAACCATGCAGGTTATGAACCCCGCATGTATCTTGGATCCTCAGTTTAGTAGCAAAAAGTGGCTAAAATTGTAAAACAAAGGGTTATTATTTTGTTAGATATACAGAACTCTATAACTAAAGTAAAAGATCATGCAGGAAAAATTCTACTTACAGTCCACTTCTCCATCTGTATCTAAAACCCACTTCAATCGAAGAAACTGAATACATGGATGGCGAAACTCCTCATTTCAGTCTTTAGTAGTTAGATTTGAAGGTGAGTGATCTCAAGTCTTATGCCTTCTTACCTACTGGCCTTATCTTAAATGCCCTTAAAAGGGCATAAGGTCCTTAATTATACAAAACAAACACCAACAACAAAAACTTTAATGGAACTGCCTTGAGGAAAGTAGCACAAGTATTTAACATTCAATTCATACTAAGTTATAAACAACTGATATTGAATTCTTTCCTGCTACTCAAAAGAAGTCAGGAAAAAGCAGAAATCACTGGACACAAATGCAAGTCATATCTTTGACAAGAAGGCAAATGATGCCCCCAGACAAGGAGAAGTGCTTATAAAAAGGGTTTTCATAGCTTTTCTATGCTGGTGGGATGTGAGATGATGGTGCAGATACAAAGTTTGACTTAGAGCATCTGTCATACTTACAGTCAGAAACTTAAATCCAAGCACAGAGACCATTCCTGCAGTGCTCCCAATGATCATAGAAACGCACAGGCTAATGTCCATGTCCGCACAAGTGCCCACAGAAACCCCTCCAGCAAGGGTTGCATTCTGAATATGAACCTGTGTGAAATACAGAAACATGAATGAAGTGAACCGAATGAGGCAAAGTTCAGAAGGATGGAAGGAATCTAGGGTTCGATGGACCCCATGACACATTCTTCAGTTGCAAGGACTATTATTTTGAAAAACAGGATTCTTTGTAATTATAGAAGGCCTTTCTTCTAAGCAGTTGAGATTTGATATCTTTCTTGCCAGGATTTCTTGGTAGTGTATGAGTGATCAGGTTAGTGAGACCAGTGTGGGGAGGGATGCGGGGAAACCAAAAGAAGTTGTAGTAGAAGGGCGGGAGTGTATAGAGCAATTATTCTAGCAGCATTTTGTCTGCTGATGCAATATTGATATTCCAATACTGAAAGAGAGAATGTGGAGATATCTAAGTATACACATTACACAGGAAAGACAAGAGCTTTCACAAATGTCACTGTACTGAGAACATTTGAGGATAGAGGAAAGAGTCACTAATTTCTCTTTACAAGAATTCCACAGAAAAATAATATTTCATCTATTCTGCCTGAAAGAAAAGGTTCTCAGTACTTTTACACGAGAACCACTGAGCTGTACATGTTAATTTTTTTCAACTTTCTCTTATGAAACCATTAGTAGAAAATTGAAATAACATGTCCTTTAGCTATGCTTGAAAAAAATGACAATATCCTTTTCTTCCACCAGGTTAGAAAAAAAGAGAGGCTGTTCATAGGATTAGTCCTTCACTGCCATTTCTCTACCTCAGAGGCAAGAAACACAAAAGAGCAACTTGGGGGCTTTAAAAAAATCTTATATTTTGAAATAATTTTAGCCTATGTGAAAGTTGAGAAAATACTGCAGAGAGTTTCCATATATCCCTCATCTAGTTTCCCCCAGTGTAAATATCTTACATAATCATAGAACCGGGAAATTAGCACTGATATAATAATATTAAAGACCTGAATTGAATTTTACTAGTATTCTCACTAATGTCCTTTTTCTTTTTCAGAATTTTATTCGGGATCTCACCTTTCATTTAGCTGTTATTTCTTTGAGAGGAATATTTGCAATTAGGAAAATAGAATCCACTTGCATCTTCCACTCTCTTTTTCTACTTTTGGCAAGTCCTGTTTCTCAGGAACATGTTCTAAGGATGTGGGGACGGTTAGCTCTATCATTAAAGAAATATGCCTCAAATCTTTGATTTTTAGACTATATTCCCTACTATAAATTCCTTGATAACATTTTTTAATTTGCCAGAGTATGAATTTGATGAAGAAATGAATGAATAATGTTATCTTCAAAATATTCTTCAAGGTCTGCAGTGTTGTGGTTTTTGACAGCTTAGCAGTGATGGAGAAATGACCTACTCATCTGAGAAACCATTAGTGTCAATTAGTGAAGCTTCCATGGGAGTGAAGGAGAGCAGTTTTCCACTCCCAAATATACCATTTTGGGGATATTGATTATTTTGTGTTGGTTAATTTTAAGAAACAAAAAACTCAGGAAGAACCTTTGACTTTTCCTCTATACCTAAAAGAATTTAGACAGAGGACTTACTCCAGGAAAGGAGCTATGACCATAGATAATTATATTTTAATATGAACTAGGTGTGACGGACAGGAAGGAACCCAGCAAGGCCCTTTTGATCAAAGTTCTTTCTGTGTGCCACTGTTAAATGTGGTCCAACAAACATTTATTTACCAAACATAAGCTTCTCCATCTCCACATGAATTGTTTTCCTCTCATTCGATGTCCAAACCATCACTCCCCTTTCTTTTTAGCTCAAGATGGCACACAAGCCTCAATTGTCTGATTTTTCCTTGGATCCCATATTCTTATGGATACCCATATATACATACATAATTAAATTTAATTATTTTTCTCTTGTTGATCTGTCTCATGTCAATTTAATTCTTAGGCCAGCCAGAAGAACTAAGAAGGGAAATAGGGAAAAATTTCCCCTCCTCACAGAGGTTAATATGATACTTACCATGCTGAGCTTGCCTCGGTGCTCAACGAGACTGGAGAATGCATAGGCTGTGAGCACGCAGGCAGCGAGAGAGAAGTATGTGTTTACAATGGCCCTGTACTGTTTGTCTCCAGCATCGGCAACGGCTGAATTAAAACTGGGCCAAAATATCCATAGGAAAAGAGTTCCTGGAGTAAACCACAAAAGAGGAATATTAGTTCTGCATATGGATGACAGTCCGGGGGAGGTAGTTTGCCTTGGACACTGACAATGTTTCTACTCTTGGGCTTGGTTATTCAAGAGTTAGGGGAAAAGTCAGCATAAACAAAAGTTGGATTCAGAGGATGTTCCCTTCTGAACATCTTCGCATCTGTGTTGGAGTTAACTTTCCATTGTGCCTGACCAAATAGACAAGAATCTGGCAAGTTTACCCCTACTCACCAATCATTGCAAACAAATCTGAGTGGTACTCAGACTCCTCATTGTCATGTCCCCTTCTCAGGCCTGGTCGATATAAGATGCCTGCTACAGCCAAGCCAAAGTAGGCCCCAAAGGCATGGATCGTCATTGATGCTCCTATATCAGAGGCCTGATGGGGCAAAACATTCACATAAATAGAAGTGAAAATAAGTCTCACTGCAGGAGTAAAGTTAATGAAAGGAATGTTTTATTGGTTAAGCAATAGATCAAGAGAAAGACAAAATATGTCAGAGAAAGGGGGATAAAACAAGATAGTAGAGCAGAAGAAATACAGGCTTTGGAGCCACATAGAACTGACTTTTAATCCTAGGTCAGATACTTTCTTGTGATGTGACTTTAAACAAATTACTATACTTCTTTGAATTTCAGGTTCTGTAAAATGGAAAAATATTTCCCAGCCAGCATAAGTGAGACCATGTTGTAAAGTGCTAGGTCCTTAGTGGGCATTCAATACATTTTAGGTTATGTATCCAGGTTAGGGAGATTTTCAGTGAAATATTATGCATTGCACATAATGTAAAACAAAGATGATTTTTGTATTTACTTGACATCGCAGATAAAAGTCACTTAATTGCAATGCAAAAACTTGAAGCCTCAAAAAGCCCAGGTCTTTCTCATATTTTTTCACTATGTTTATGGTGATATGAAAACAGGTCTGAGGTCCAAGATTTATTTGAAGAAATATATTTTAAGTCCTTCTTTAGTACATTGTATGGCTTTGACCCAGTTTTCTACATGTCCTGTCTTTTGAGGGAAACGGCAGAGTGCCAAACCTGAGGCATTGATAGGAAAATAATATGACTTTATTAATTTATTTAAGATTTCATACTTAATAAACTTCTATGTACCTTTCAGGTCCAGCTTATCTGTTATTTCCTCAGAGAGCCCTTCCTTGTTCACCAAATCTAAATTAGGTTTTCCAGTTACATTCTCTCATAGGCCCCTCTACTTATTTTTCATAGTATGTATTATAGTTTATAATAACATTTATGTATGTGTGTATGTGTGTGTGTGTGTATGTGCATGCTTGTGTGCCTATGGGTGGGTGGGTGAATTTATGATTATTTGTTTGATGTTTGTCTCCCTCACTAGACTGTATACCCTATAATAATAGGAATCTTAACTACTTCATTTGTCACTGAATTACCAACATATGACACCTAGAAAGTTGTCAAAAATAACGGCTGTTGGATTAAATATTCAATAGAAGCATACACAAAATATTGAAAAGTACCCAGATATGTTCTATTCATAATCCTTGAGGAACTGAATGAGATTGGAGAAGAAATTTGACCTAGGCATTAACAAAAGCCTTAGAAAAGGCTATTCACCTAGTAATTGAAATAGAAATAGAAATTGATCATTGATAGATAATATAATGCAATAAAAAAGAGTTTGGGAGTTAGAAAAATCTAAGGTTGAATCCAGATTCAAGCAAGTCATTTAGTATCTGTGATCATCAATTTTTTGTGTGTATAAATAGTAACAACAATAATACCTACCTTACAGTGTTACAATGATGAAATGAGACAATGCTTATAAAGCTCCTGATTTACAGTAGGCATTCAAATAATGAGGGCTATTATTACTACTTGCCATGGTATCACTGTCGCCAAGGTTTGTCCCTGCATAGAGTGGGCATCCATTATTACGACCACAATTGATGTCCAAAGCTAGGTAAGTATAAATGCTCTAACTCTTACCATAAACTTCTCAACAACCAGATATTCATTGCCAACAAAGACAGTAATTTCTATGATTGTCATGATCAGCATTTGGATTGGACTTATTTTTCCCAGGACAGCTCCAAAAGAAATCAGGACTGTAGCTGTGCTGAAGTCTGCATTTATCATGCTGAGGGGAAAAGAAAGAATACATTAAAGAATAATGCACACCCAAAATAAAACTGTGAGTTGTAATGAACTCTAGCATCACCTTATCCAGAGTGTAAGGCTCTTCCCCCCATCAGTCCCCATCAGGCACTTTTTCCAAGACGACTTTTGCCCTCTCCCACTTTCTAACCCTTCCTCTCTTCCATTCATTATACATTCTTTAGTTCTCTAACATTTACTTTATCTTAACCTACCTGGTCTTTATCTCATTTTTGGTTTTACTTTATTTTTGTCGATCTGATAAATGAATTCTTTTCTAAAGTGTTTACATTTCAAAAGTAATCTTAGAAAAATACCTAATGGTAGATTTTTGCTTCCTGTAGCTGAGATGGAAAAAATAATAATTTTATGCAAGGGAATTTCTTATACCCTTAAAGTCAGACCAGAGAGGACATAGACATGCATCCATTATCCAGCTCAGTAGAGCAAGGCTTTGACTTGCATTCTTGGAGCACGACAATCTGCTATTGCCTAAGGGAGACAATTTGGCAGCTAGTTCTGAGGCTGACTGACAAGAGACTAAACAGAGAAACAACTGCTCTGAAAGTACAATGAATGAAAACTAAGGGATGCTCACCTTATGATTCCAATAGGAATTTTCTGTCCATGGTAGTGCAGGATTCCCCATATAAGAGTGCCCCACTGGAGACCCAGAGCACCAATGAACAGGTTGATACCCACACTACTGAAACCATATTTCTTCATGAAGGTCATGAGGAAGCCAAACCCAACAAATATCATAACATGCACATCTTGGAATACTGCAAAAGAGCAAAGAGAAAAAATTGTTAGGGGAGTACTAAGAAAGTGTTACATCATAGTAGATCCCATTTATTTAATGCTACATCCTTTGCATACGACACTGCAAAGGGAGTGCATTAACTGGGCAGCCAAAGCCTGGGTTTTAGTGCCAGCTTGGCTACTTACTAGCCATGAGACCTTGGGCAAGTTTTCAGTATTTGAGCCTCTTCTTGGAACACTGGGCACTAACATCAGTGTGCTTTTCATAGTGTGCCTTTTATCCTCTCCTTGAAGAGTTTTCTATTATTTTCCACCCAAGGAAAACTTTGCAAAACACAGTGCACGTATTACCTGCTCTTGCAAACTTATCCCATACTCCCAGGGAAAATTAATATTTCCTCTTGTCTTTCACACACAACTTTCTGTATATACCTCAGCTTCAGCATTTGTCACATTTATTAGCATTTATTTAGTATGCATCACACTATAATAGTCAATGAGTTGTCCATCTCCTGCACTAGATAGTTTTCTGATTGATGAGATTAGGACATATTCATCCATTGATCCCCAGAATTTGGCATAAAAGCCTGCATATAATAAAAGAGGCAATAGTGACTAAATGAATGATCTACAGTCTCCATTTATCAAATGTGTATAATAGTACCAGCCCTGGAAATCTTACCAGATCTTTATTTAAGTCAAATGAGATAATGTCTTTGTTAGCACTTTCTAAACCAAGGTAAGAAATGCTGTATCCCTTTTTTTTTTATCTTTCCAGATTTATTTCTGTGCAAATACACATGTACATTTATTTTTACAAAAAATATCATACTATAAATACCATCTATAACAGTATCTTGGTGTCAATTTAGATCTATATTTTATCTGGTGTGCATGTAGATCTATATCATTAAAACTACATAGCCTTCC
>NW_011888799.1:11467786-11475396 GCF_000151845.1 Pteropus vampyrus
GTCAATGAGTTGTCCATCTCCTGCACTAGATAGTTTTCTGATTGATGAGATTAGGACATATTCATCCATTGATCCCCAGAATTTGGCATAAAAGCCTGCATATAATAAAAGAGGCAATAGTGACTAAATGAATGATCTACAGTCTCCATTTATCAAATGTGTATAATAGTACCAGCCCTGGAAATCTTACCAGATCTTTATTTAAGTCAAATGGGATAACGTCTTTGTTAGCACTTTCTAAACCAAGGTAAGAAATGCTGTATCCCTTTTTTTTTTATCTTTCCAGATTTATTTCTGTGCAAATACACATGTACATTTATTTTTACAAAAAATATCATACTATAAATACCATCTATAACAGTATCTTGGTGTCAATTTAGATCTATATTTTATCTGGTGTGCATGTAGATCTATATCATTAAAACTACATAGCCTTCCACTGTATAGATACACCAAATTTATGTAATTTTCTGTCACCAGACATTTGTGTTTTACTAATATTTGACATTATAAACAATGTCTAAAACACCTTTGTACCCCTATCTCTGGTATAATCATTTCCTTAGGTGAAAGTCCCAAAAATAGAATTGCAAGATTTGGAGACTATGAGCATTTTTAAGGCTTTACAACGTTAACTTTAAGGTATATTGGTTTTATCTTACTTCCAAACAAGTTCCTCTGTGTAGCCAGTTCCCAGTCTATAGCTTTCAGCACAGGTGAAGACTGCCAGAGCGCCCCAGTTGACACTCCTGCCCAGTCTGTTAACCTTGAGGTAGTTGACCAGCTGAGGCATCACCTATAATTCAAATATTCTCTTGGCACCACAAAGGCAGTCTGGAACATAATTTTTTAAGGGATATTTTCACCAGAGGCTGAACTGAGGGCAATCTTTCTGCCCTATCTAAGAGTTTGTTCTGGTTCCAGGGCTATTTTGGTTTTAAACTTCTGGAAAAGTTTATCTTTCCTGGATTCATGTTTTGCCTTGGAATGCAATTCTCCCTCAGATACTTCACCTACGCTTCCTGTAATCTCTGATTCATCTTCTTTTCCCACAGCTTCAGGCATAATCTCACCTTTCATTTCAAATTCTGACTTTGTATAGGCCTCCTTACGTCCCAATCTCCAGTCTAGAGTCTGATGCTCATTATTGCAGTAATGTGCCCTGTGACATCTAGAACATGTTCTGGGGCCTAAACAGCCACAGACACTACGGAAATGAGTGCCAGACTTGAGCCAGAGACACACAGATTTTCCTGCCCCGGGCGGGGAGGATCCTCGGAAGGTGGCTCATTTGAGTAAAAGTCTTTTTTTCCTAGGTAGCTGGTGTCTAAAAACGGGCAGACGGCCTCGACACGACAGCACCTGGCAGCAAGGGAGGAACCGGCGGCGATGGAAGGCGTCGGCTCTTCGGGACAGGGGCGCCTACAGCCGCAGCGCAAAGGCCAGCAGAAGGCCGCACGGCGTGCAGGCTAGCTCCGTGGGCCCAGTCAGCCCTGCCAGCAGCGCCCGGCCATGAGGGCCTCCAGGACACCTTGCTGGGGAACTGCTGAATGTGCTGCAACCACGCCGGCACCGCCTCCGCGAAGGCCAGCTGTGCAGCAGGGCTGTGCACGGTCGCCATGCAACACGGGATCCGGCTGCCAAGGCTGTATATTTTTGAGGAGCAAATACTTGATTTGGTGTCTAGAGGCAAATGCTCAGGTCTGCCAGTCATACCACATGATTGTGTGACTTTGGGCAAGTCACTTATTCTCTGTGAGCTTCAGTGTTCTCATCTGCAATACTGAAAAGGCCCTATTTCACTCTGAGTGGGATAATCTTGATGGGGAAGGAATGTGCAGTAAAGCACTATACAAATAAAGCATATGCTCAACTGCGAGGTAGTGAAGACACAGGATTTTCCCTCAAGAAACTTACAGTGTAGTTGGTGAGGCATATTTGGTAGAACCGTATGCAACTGACATTTTTACATTGAAATTGCCAATAAAAATTGTTCTAATATTGGCAATTTCTTGTGGTTCAAGTTAATAGACACGCAAAGCAAACAGACCAAATCTAAAATATAAAACAAATTTAACAAATATAGAACAAGAGAGAAATACAAAACAAATATAAACATAAAACAGGAGAGAAAAAAATAACACACTTAAATGTCGAATTAATATTAACCACCGTGGCTTGAGGTTTAAGCAGAAACAGACATGAGGGAGGACATGCCTAGAAGTACATGTCAGAGGAAACTGATGTTAGAATCCAATTAACTTATCCAAAGGGTGGAGTCAGCATTTGAATTTAGGCCTGACTCCAATTCCTCCATGCCCTGGGCACTGTAGGGATGTATGGATAAGCAAGGCAGAGTTTTGGCCTCCTAGACACTCACAGACCTGTTTCTATGCCTTGGCTCTCTCTACCCCTCTGTCTTCTACCATCAGGCTCAGGAGACAGTAAGGTTAGAGTGGGAGACTATGTCACTCAGGTTTGTCTATACCTAAGGGAGGCTAAGGTACACTGCCCAGATCTTCCCCTCAGAACAGAAGCATTCATTTCTTCCATTTCCTGTGGCTGTTAGGGATGCTGCCAAACGACAGCCCTAAGCTCTCCATTCTCTTGGGACATGCTTTTGTCTTGTCAATGTCACAGACCCCCCCCAGGTAACCTGTATCCAATGACTGATTCACATGAGAATACCCTCGCCTCAGGAAAGGAGCATCTATAGATAGATAATCCCAGTCTCAGAGTTTCCTGCAGGGTCAGCTGAGGCCTTTCTGTGTCTCCTCAAACCCTTCTTCTGCAGGTGTGAATCCTTAAAGCACGCCCTGATAAACTTCTCTCAGACTCATGTCTATCTTAGAGTCTGTTTCCTGAGGAACCCAACCTGTAGCACAGTCCCTATGGGCTTCATCCTTCTCTGTAGAACATTCCTCTCTTTCTCCCTGACACAGCTTACATACCACATTTATTTCAAATTTTGCAAATTAAATCAGGGGCAGTGATCACTTCCAGAAGAGGATGATGAAGCTGGCTTTCAAAGGGTTCTCAAGCATTTGAAAAGGGCCCCTTGGAAATATGGAGAATTATCCTAACAGGATAGACAGATAAGATTAACATCATAGATTAAGTCGCTAGGGTCCTTTGGTGGTCAAGAAGCCAGTCTAACTTTTGCATGAATGCAGCAAATGTAAACATAAAGAGAATGAGGAAACCAGACAAATCTTTCTTTGATTCAGGCACACACTGGTGTCATTTACTCCTTCAGCCCTATCCATTAGACAAGGCTTGTGGCCTATTATTACTCACTGGAGCCACTTCCCTAGAGAGCTAGTAGGAGGAAGGTGAGAAAGTGAACAATAGATCACTTGTCAGCAGCTTTGAGGGAAGTCTCAGAGAGGGGAATGTTGTGCAATCTTTTTTCTGCGGATAGGTAACTGTCAACTAACATCAACCTGTTTGATTTTTAAAATATAGGTGGCCATTTTTCTTGACAAGTTGTTTCTTCATCATTTAATTTCTACATGTAAACATTTAATTTAGATCATAAACTAAGTTGGAGTGGAACTTAGAGAATATGCATGGTTTACTAACTGGCTATGGTTTTACTAAACCTTTCTCGGGCAGTGTTTTCCTCCTTAAAGTTTGGATTAAATGAAGTCTAAAATCTCTTCTAGCTCCACAATTTGTTTATGGCTATAAAGTTAGTTAGAATAAAAATAAGTACCTGGTTTTACTGATTCTACTTTTTAAAAATTATACCAAGTTATTTTCCTGAACATTCTTTTCTTTTTTCTTAGAGTAGTCTTGTTCCTCCTGTAATCTGATTTTAAAATATGCAGTAACCAACTAATTTAAAAAATTGCTTTATCTAATTTTGTAATATCTCACACTGGTAGTAATTATTCTCCAGATTCTGTCCCCATCCCCCTTTGATGGAAATGCAAACCTTTTACATGGAAGGAGTTACTTGTATTAACTGTGCTCCAACATTTTTTAACCCCACCTCCCATCCTCGCCCCCCCACCCCTCCATATAATTTTTGTTACTGCGTTTTGCCACAAGGGGGCTTAAGAACCCCATCTATTAGGTTGCTAAAGAGAGCTTACGAAATTGTGAAAGCTCTTGATAGATCGTGATTCTGTATAAAATATATGGATAAAACTGTTCATAAACAATTAGAATTATGCATTATCTTTCAGTCTGATCTAAGAATTTGTGGGTCGGGGACTAGGGACAGGGCCACAAGTTTAGTTTTGTGATGCAAGACTGCCATTAAGGGAAAAAGAAACCTCTTTGTAGAGGAAAAAGGGATATCTTTAGTGGTTTGATTTTGTGAAGTCTTCTGACAAGTTTTAAGAACTGCCAAGACATGCTTACATCATATATTCTCAACGAGGGGCAATTTTAGCCTCCAGAATAAATTTGGCGATGCCTGGTGTTTCTGTTCTATCTTACTTCCACATGTATCTCGCAATAAGATATCTTGCAAGCCCTGATAACTCGACATGTTTAAAATGCAACTGATTATTACAACTCACCTCTACCACCACCAACAACCAAACAAAATGAAACAGAATCCTTCTTTTTCTCTATTTCCTATATATGCCTGCTGCCTAGAAAGTCTTCTGCATCCCACACCCACTCTTCTTTACCTGGCAAACCAGATTTTCTGCATGGTGTTACCAGACATAGCTATAACATTGTGCATGTCCCTCATTTTATTTGTTTATCTGTTTATATGTTTTGTTACTCTATGTGCTCACTTATCATTTATTCAAATAGACCACTGAGAGAGCACTGCCAGTAAGGCACATTCTTTCAGGAGAAAGTAAATGCAGGTCTGAAGGTAGAAATCATAAGGTGGCTTGTCCCTGGTAGACCCCAGCAGAAAGTCTGGCACCTGTAGCTTTTCAGGAAATGCTTCAGTTATGCATGAATAAATGGATCACTGGTGAGGGCTACTGAGAATTCATCTAATTAGGACTGTAAAGCTCTTATTCAGAAATATTGTTTTTCTGGATTAAGTGGTGAAAATTGTTCAGCTCATTCTCCAATTAGAAGTTTGTTGACTTTTTGTTTTGTTTTGATTTTTTAAAAATAACTTTTAAATTACAGTTGACACACAATGTTATATTAGTTTTAGTGATATAACTTATGAAATGATCACTCTTAAAAATCTAGTACCCATCTGAAACCGTACAAAGTTACTACAATATTATTGACTTTAATCCTTATGCTATACTTCACATCCCAATGACTATTTTGTAACTACTAATTTGTACTTCTTAATCCCTTCTCCTCCCCCCACCCCGCCCCGCCGCCCCTGCAAGCCCTCTCCCATCTGGCAACCATCAAAATGTTCTCTGTCTCTATAAGCTTGTTTCTGTTTTCTTTGTTTATCTTGTTATTTATATTCCAAATGTAAATGAAATCATATGGCATCTGTTCTTCTCTGTCTGACTTATTCCACTCAGCACAATACACTCTGGGTCCATCATGTTGTTGCAGATGGCAAGCTTTCATTTTTTTTTATGGCTGAGTAATAGTTCATTGTGTATATGTACCACCTCTTCTTTATCCATTCATTTATTGATGGACACCCAGGTTGCTTCCACATCTTGGCCATTGTAAATAACGCTGCAATGAACATATGGATGTACTTGTTTCTTCAAAGTAGTGTTTTGGGTTTCTCTAGATAAAAATCCAGAAGTGAGGTTACTGGATCCTTCTTTGTCTCTTGTTATAGCCTTTGTTTTAAAATCTATTTTGTTTGGTATACGTATTGCTACCCCAGCTTTGTTTGTTTGTTTCCACTTTTATGAAATATCTTTTTCCATCTCTTTACTTTCAATCTCTATGTATCTTTCGATCTGAAATGGGTCTCTTGTAGGCAGCATAGATAAAAGTCTTGTTTTCTTATTCATTCATCCACTCTATATTTTGATTGGAGCATTTAATTCTTTTTAATTTAAAATACTTGTTGATAGATATGTCATTGTTGCCATTCTTTATTCATATTTTTAATATATATATTTTTTCTTCTTCATAAAGGAGTCCTTCCAACATTACCTGTAATACTGGCTTGGTGGAAATGAACTCCTTTAGCTTTTTATTTTCTGGGAATCTCTTTACTTGTCCTTCAATACTAAGATAGTTTTGCTGAATAGAGAAATTTTGGTTGTAGGTCCTGGCTTTTCATCACTTTGAGTATTTTGTGCCAGTCCTTTCCAACCTTCAAAGTGTCTGTTGAGAAAACAGCTGCCAGTCTTATAGGAGCTCCCTTATAGGTAACTAACTGCTTTTCTCTTGCTGCTTTTAAGATTCTCTCATTGTTTTTAACTTTTGGCATTTTAATTATGAGGTGTCTTGGTGTGGGCCTCTTTGAGTTCTTTTTTGGGACTCTCTGTGCTTCCTGGGCTTGTATGCCTATTTCTTTTGTCAGGACAGGAAAGTTTTCCATCAGTATTTCTTGAAATAGGTTTTCAATTCCTTGCTCTCTCTCTTCTCCTTCTGGTATCTGCATTGTGCAAGTGTTGCTAGGTCCCAGAGGCCCCTTAACTTATTCTCATTTTTAAAGAGTCTTTTTTCTTGTTGCTATTCTAATTGAGTGTTTTCTGCTACTTTATCTTCCAATTTGCTGAATCAGTCTTCCATTTCATTTAATTTGCTGTTGATTCATTCTAGTTTATTCTTCATTTCTGACTGTTTTTTTTTAATGTTTTCTATCTCCATTTTTATATTTACTATCTTTTTGAATCATTGAGCATCCTTATAACCAGTGTTTTGAACTCTGCATCTTGTGTATTGCTTGTCTCATTTTGTTAGTTTTTTTTTTTTTTTTTGAGATTTGTTCTGTTCTTTCATTTGTGACATAGTTCTTTATCTCCCCGTTTTTGTTGCTTTCCTGTGTTAGCTTCTATGTATTAAGTTTGGCTGTGATGTTTCCAGGTCTGAGTACAGTGGCCTTCTGTAGTAGGTGGCCTGTAGGACCCAGTGGTACAGTCTTTTTTGGTAGCCTGAGCTGGGTGCTCCAAGTATGTCTCCTGTGTAGGTTGTGTGTGTCCTCCTGTTGTAGTTGAGCCTTGGTTGCTGTTTGCACATCAATGGGAGGGACTGACCCTCAGGCTGATTGGTTGTGGTGGTCGGGACTACAGTGGAGAAGCTCTTGTTCAGGGTCTGACTCTATGGAGCAAGATTTACTTTAGCAGGGCTGTGGTGCCTAGGCATCCAGTCTGCCCTTTGGCTGTGTTGTCTTGGAGGCAGGTGGGTGGTGCTCCAGCTTGATCTGAAGCTGGCTTCTATGACCTCCTGGGAGGGGCCCCACTACAGGCCAAGTTCAGCTATGTCCTGTGCCTTGCCTGGAGCCTCTTGGTATGAACCACTAAGCAATTTGCAGATGGCTGGCTCTTGTACGGGCTTGGAGGTGTCTCAAGAGGCCAACTTGCGAACTGAGGCCAGCTACCACTAATGCTAAGCTTGGAACTGCTCAGCAAGAGATATGGGGCACGCCGAGGCAAGATGCTTCTTGTTAAGATTTTGTGAACTTCTGAGAGATTTTAGGAAAGTCTGTGCATGATTTGTTTTTTTTAATGGTTGATGGCCAGAAAGGCATTTGCCAT
>NW_011888799.1:11476591-11478455 GCF_000151845.1 Pteropus vampyrus
CAGCAAGCAGTGTCCTAGAAATTGTTTATACTGCACAAATGAGTTACCTTTTGCCTATAAATATGTCTAGATTTGCTAAATCTTTTGGTAATAAATGAGATGAATGATATCTGAATGAATATAGGAACAAATTCTTAAATGTGGATTTTAAAAATAAAGCATTGTACTTAATCCACTGCTAATATTGAAATTGTTAGTTTAACTATATTTAAAGTGGTTCTCAAGTGTGATTTGAAGATATCTGGAGGTCTTGGAGACACTTTTAGGGAGATGGAGAGGTTAAAACTATTTTCATGATACTAAGATGTTATTTTTTTACTGTTTTGATATTTCCACAGATGGCAAAAAATAATGGTATGCAAAATTACTAGTACTTAAGCATGAATGAAAGCAGCGGCACTAAACTATACTTAGTCATGGTATTTTTCACCACCACACACTTGCAGGAAAAAAAGCCAGTTTTACTTGATAAAGCCACAAGAATTGTTAATTTTAACTATTGATTTTCTCCCATACATATTTTTTAAAAAATATTCTCTATAAATCAGCATGCTAAAATGAGATGATACACAAAACACTACTGAAACCTGATGGTTATCTCAGAAAAAAGGGCACTTTTGTTATTGTTTGAATTGCAAACTGAATGACAACTTTTTTTCATAACACTCCATTTTTACTTGAAACAAAAATTGATATAAGGTATGGTTTTTCAGACAGGTAGTGACAATTTCTGAAAAATAAAAGAAACGAGGCTGTCATTTCTTTTAGTTAAAGGAGTTGACAGTATTTGTTGGCCATAATACATTGTGAGTTTTTAAAAACTTAGAATTTCAGAAAGTCTGTGTCTGTCACTGTAAACTTATTAGTTTACTTATACTTCTCAAGGCTTTTCTGGTGAGATTGACAAATACCCTTTTTTATATGATAAAATATGTCAACATCTGGAATAACTGCATAACTGTGAATCAATATTCTTCTTATGAACAAAGTACAATGTTATACGATCACACATGGGTAAAAGATTTACTCAAAGTGCAAGATAGACTAATGGATTTTAATGTAACAGAGTACAACAAGATCATTCAATGTCCCATAGGTATTAAAAACTTTGTGGTTTATAAAATCTCTAATAAAATGTGAATGGTCCATATAGCCTTTCTGCTTTAACTCTACTTTTCTCTAGTCTGTCTACCTGCTAGCAAAACTTAGCTGACAGTCACAGTCAAGCTTTATTCTTTGTCATATTATTTGCCTCAACTGAGTGACCAACCTTTTGCTAGGTTGGAAGCCAAAAACTATACAGTATAGGCAGTTTCTCAAATGAGTATCTCTGAGGTCATTCATGACATGAAACATGCTTCCATGGTTGTTCCCAGGGCTGCATACCATCCTTGTTTTCTCTGCTATTCAAAAGAGCATAGCAGAATACAAGGAAATAAGAGGAATGAATAAACTTATATCTGATTAAATTTACTTAAAAGATAAATTAATATCCTGCTTTACTAATTTGTGAAAAACTCATAACTTTCACCACACTGCAATTGAGAACTGTTGTAACACACTGCGAGCTTCCTAGGCAGGAATCAAGCCTTCCCTATGCTTGAAGCACTGCACTTGGCATGGTGCCCTGGGCAGGCACCCCCAAATGCTTGATGACTTGAGTATTGTAATATACGTGAATAACCACAATCATGTAGTTTCTAGGGCTATTCTACAAAATATTTTAACCATGGATGATAATACAGCTGACCTGAAAAATTAGTACTAGCCAGAATTTTAGGTTTTGAGAGCCATCTTACAGAAAAGAAAACTTTTGATTGTGTATAGACTGCGTTGTGGATAGCATTTTGAATGAATGAAGACT
>NW_011888799.1:11478505-11478923 GCF_000151845.1 Pteropus vampyrus
CTTCCCCACTTTCCAAATATTTTAATTTCACATATTTTAAATATTTAGAAAAATAGTACAATGAACAACTATGTACTATTCACTTAGATTTATCAATTGTAAATAGTTTCCATATTTGCTCTCTCTTTTCAGATATATATGTATGTATTCTTCTAAGTTGTTTGAAAGTTAGATAACATTTTGCCTAAAACCACCCTAGCATGAGTCTCCTAAGCAAAAGGACATTTTCCTAAATAACCACAATATCATCCTGACATTCAACAAACACAACATTAATACAATAATATTATCTAGTATCAAATCTATATTTAAATTTCTCCAGCTGTCCCTAAATTGTCCTTATATATAATTTTTTGACCCATTATGTATTCAAATTTCATATCTTTTTTTTTTTTTTTTTGTCATGTGTCTTTAGATT
>NW_011888799.1:11482072-11490508 GCF_000151845.1 Pteropus vampyrus
CAGAATTTTAGGTTTTGAGAGCCATCTTACAGAAAAGAAAACTTTTGATTGTGTATAGACTGCGTTGTGGATAGCATTTTGAATGAATGAAGACTGCCTTGCATGTAAAACCTCACTTTGTGTTCTGCTTAATGCCCATCTTTGGGTCCCCAGAGGCCTCTATTGATTGAATACTCTTTCTCTTTCCCTGCCCCCTGCCCATGTCCTGGCCCCCTTAAATCTGGGGAAGAGGTTATAGTGGTGTGTGTGAGTATGTGTGTGTGTTGTCTATTTATAAGTAAGGAATTTTGTTGAATTTATGTATAATACACATTGTTCGTTAATCATCACTACTATTGGCAAGTGTGACTTGATGTTTTCTTAAAAAAAGTGCACAAGAATCCTGCATTTGATATCGTCTTTGATTCTTCTGTCTTTTCTACATATATATATATAAAGAAAATATATATAAATATATATTTGACACAGATGATGTATCAGAAAATCCTGTTAGCTACACTTTCAGTTATAGCCTGAATTTAACCATTTCTTGGTTCTTTCTCCACTGCTGTCTTGGTTCAGCCTGCTATCATTTCTCTGCTGGATGACTAGATTGTCTTCCTAATATGTCTTCCACTTCATTCCTGCAACTCTCTACAATTTATTCTCTACTTAACAGCCAGAAGAATGCTTCAAGACCTAAGTCACATCATATTCTTCTTCTCAAAGTCATCCAACGGCTTCTCAATTTACTCAGCATGAAAACAATGTGTGTATATTAAACATACCAGGACCTTTGCATTTTGCTATTTCTTCCACACAAAATCTTCTTGCCCTAGTATGCATATGGTTTGTCCTCTTGCTTCTTTCAGTTCTATTTAATGTCACTTCATATCAGAAAGAACTATCTAGATGATACATTAACCACCTTCCTCAATCAGATTTCTCATTTTCCACAGAACAAGAAAACAATTTAAATGACTATTTCATAAACTTCTCAAAGATGTACAGGACTGATATAATTCTAGATGAATAGAATAAAAGTTAATTAATTGCATGCAATGGATACCTTGGGCTATAAAAAATTAATTCTTTCACATTAGCTTGGTTGCAAAAAACTGAAAAGACAACTTCCCTCATCCTTAATATTGCTTCAGTTATTTCTGTGGAATTATATTACCATCTAAATGTGTACGTGTATGTATATATATATATATATATATAATTGTTTTTATAAATAGAAAATATATAAAATTTTACATACACACATATACATTTTTTTGGCTTGTGTGTTTATAGTCTGTCTCTTTCCACTGGAATGTAAATTTTATAAGGGCATGGAATTTGCTTGTTTTGTCTGTTTTGTTTATTGTTTATTCACTACCTAGAGCCCTAGAGCCTAGAGACTTAAAGACTGCTTTGTAAGAGTTGGGAGCTTAATAAACATTTTCTTAATGTATCATGAAATGAATGAATTTTCATGTTTCTTGTAAGTGAGTATAAGGGCGATATGATTGCTAAGCAATTGATAAAATGACCTTGTTTAGTAATTCTTCTCTCTGACTTGTTTTTCCCTCAAATTCGGAATTGAAGTTTTGCCTAGGAAATTTGACATTATAACTTAGAGAATGTAGCTTGAATTATGCAAATTATGAAGCTCTTAAGCTTTTAAGACGACATTATTTTAATAATGCTAACTTTAGATCATATTTTGACATTTTGTTTTCTATGCTGTTTTGTAGCCCTTTGTTTACATGTGTAACAGACAGCAGAGTCTTAGAATAAAGAAATCATATTTGTTTTATCTTTGAATAAGTTTGCTGTAGCACATGCTTGGTACTAAATAAAAATAATTATTACACGAATAAATGAAACATACAAAAATATACAGAGTTGAACAGAATTCTGTTCTGTTTTGGTGTTCTCCAGCTTGAAAATTGTAAAATTATTTGACCAAGAACCTCTTAGACATCTACATAGTGTAAAGAGAACTAGACTTGGAGTCTGACTCTCTGACTTATGATTCTAACTCTGTTTTTAACTTGCAATTATGCATTTTGGCTGAGTCACTTAGCAGCTCTAGGTCATAACTTCTACATGAGAATGCCCCCCTTTATATAAACTCCCTCTAAAAGTATAGAAATGAGAAAACAAAAGTTGTTTTTAAAAAGATTGCACATTTGTTATAAAACTATAATAGTTTTATAATACTTTAAATAATTTTTGATTGTTTAAAATTCTTTGAGCTTCCTCTAAAAAAATAAACAATCTATATAGTAGGGATATGATAACACTACATCCATGGTTAATGAGGTGATGAACATGCCTGGTTCATCGTAAGCAATCAGTATATGGTAGTAATTATTGTCATATTAGCTATGTCATAGCTTGCTCTTCCAAACTTTAAACTAAATACCTTCTTTCCTCTGTCCCCATTCCCAGGGGAGGATTCTGCTTTTAAAATGTTAGGTGCTCATACTTTTCTTCTCATTTCAAAGGAAAAAACTGCCTTCCTTTCAGAATTTTATAAAACCTCGAGTACATCCTTTTTGATTAAGACTATGTTTACATCCTATGTGACCCAATATACTCCTTCTTATACTTTAGGGCCCCCACATGAAATTCTGGCTCTCCTTCTAAATATTTTGTTTCTACTCTCTCTCTTCCAAAGTTAGCTTTTTTGTTTTGCTGTGGGAAGTGATATTTTTATACCTTGCAGAACTACTGATAAGTTCAAAGGAAAATAAGGTCATTTAGCAGCATGTAGGCAACACAAGAAATTCGTCAATTATTTTAATTTTTGGCTTGTTGTTTTGATATTTTAATAGATACAGATTCTATTCTAACACATCAATTACAGAGACCAGATGCCACAGTGTAAACTTGTAATATCCTTAGCACTCATAACTATCATATGATTCTGTAAGAAGCTCCAATGTGGAGCTCAGATGGTTAGAGAATTCAAAGATTTCACATTCTGAGAACCTGGAGAATCTAAAAATATATAATAAAAGGTAGATTGCCTACTCACGAGGGTATAATACAAAGAATTCATCTATTGACTTGGAGCTGTTGGTCTGCCGAAGAACGCTGTAATCCGTTTCATATTGAACAAATAATCCAAATAAAACAATCATGGCAACCTCCAGGCTAATGGCCATGAGAGGGAATTTGAACCTCATGTTTGTGGCAAAGGACAGAGGCACACTGAGGGCTTCACAGGCTGTGGGAGATTGATAAAAACAGAGGTACTGCTCTGTGTGTGGAATTAGGCTGTGTGTTAAAGACACTCCAATGAGATTGCAAAAAAAAAAAATGCGCAAGACTGGTTAAAATGTTCCACCCATTGAGGAGAGTTATGCTCTCTAATCAAGTTGTTCTAAAATGCTGGTTTGAAGAATGTGCAGGCTTGATGGTGGTGGAAGTTATCTATGGCACAAAGTGTATAGAATTCTATTAAACTTAATTTAACACACTTCTTGAGTGCTTCTTGTATAACACAAGAAAATGTAAAATGTGTCTATAACTTTCTTGAGGAAGTTAAGAATATAGTTGGGAAGACAAAAAATAGAAGTAATGATTGTGTAAAACAGATAAGTAATATAATAGTGATTACAGAAGTATTAGGGAACATAAACAAGGCAGCAATTTTGTCTTGGGCCAAGAACACTAGCACATGAAATGATATTGATGAAACGTAAAAAATAGGCTTTACCAGTAAAACAGATAGATCAGCATAAGGCTCTGTAGAACATGGCACGTTTGAAGAATAATGATTAGTTAAGTAAATTTGGATTATAGGAGAAATGAAGAGGGAAAGCTATAATTGTGGCTGGGCTGGGTTGTAAAGAGCCTTGAATTCGATATTAAGGATGCTAGATGTTGAATATTAGCTCATGGGCAATGGAAGAATTTAAAGAACTACAAGAAGGGTAATGTTTTTCTTGAATTCTCACTTTGTTTTACACAAATGTAAATATATGAGTAGACAATATATTTTTTTAGTTTCAAAAACAAGAGTGGATTTAAATAGGGATATAGCTTATACACTTGACAAATAGTCACCATTAAATAAGATGCTAAGCAATTCAAAACTACTATGACAACTTTTGCCTTAATTCTGGAGTTGTTCTCAGAGAAGAATAGACCTATGTTTGAGAAATTATAGCTAGCAGTTAAATAACATTGTTATCACTCAAACTCCACTTTCAAAAGATTCTATTTAGAAAATAAAGGAGGGAGAAAGTGCAAATGACTGCTGGGCCAAATTCCACATCAAAGCAAATGTTAATAAAAGAAAGCAGCAAGTATTTTGTTTTGTTTTATCTTGTCTTTTCATTCTGGTATATTTTTCCACACTAGAACATGACACATTATTATTAAATTGCTCTCTGACATTTTATAAATCTACAATTCGAATATTTTGAAAATAGCTATTTCCATTATTCCTTACAGGATGGCCCAACAGGAATGGGTTCACGTGCTTCACTGTTGGAATACATGTGTATGTTCCACACTTTGATTTCTGGTATTGCAGTGGCCCAGAGACTGCTCACGAGAACTCCAACAAATAAATGTAAAATCTTTATGTTGATAAACTATACATTAAGGTTGTAAAACACCAAGTAACATTGCGAGACTATCTAAACAATATCATAAATAAATGTGGTTTAATTTAATAAAATGATAAAATAGATTAGATATATTGGAGTAGTAGACATTGAGGAGTTCAGATTTGTTGCCCTTCTGAACAATTGACCTTCGTACTGAAATTAGCTGAATCATGTACAATCTGGGAAAATGTTTATATCTCTCTTTTAGCTCTTCAATCAAACTGTTCTCTCTAAATGGAACACCCTTTCCACACATTCTCTCCCCATGCCCTACAAGAATCATCCTTCACTTCTCAGATAAAATGTTACTTTCTCAGCAAAGCCTTCCTTGACCATTTTAATCCATTTTAACCCAGCTTCTCACTCTTATTTCCCATTAAATCATGATCTTATCACTTCTCATAGTTGGTTGTATGTACTATGTTTATGTGGTGTTTGTTATTTATATGATATTTTAAAAAATACTTGTTTTCCTCAATGGCCTATTGCTCCCTGAGGGAAAAAGCTGTGCTTCTTTTATTGTTATTTATTATCTAGAGTCAATACCATGCCAAGCACACAGTGGACATTTGATAAACATCATTTGAATGAATTAAATTAAGGCAGTCTTGAGGAGGGAAAAAAGCTCAGAAAGAAGTCCAAATGGTATGAGGGAGATAAGAGCAGCCTTACTGTATTGTAACAGATTGCATTTAAATTATCAATATGTAGAATTCCTACAGTAACTTTAATATTGCTCTTTGCTCTCTCATTCCAGTCACTGAGGGCTTATCATCAGGATCTCTTTGGCTTGAGTAAAACTGACGATCAAGCTCAAATTACGAAGCTGGGAAGGAACAAAGATCTGGTACATCCTGCAAATAGCACATGGCACATAGTATATGACCTTGAAGGTTCTAAGAGTCTTTAAAATAAACCTCTCTCCTGACATTTCTTAACCACGAAAAGAACAGGCTGGAGAGTAGGGGAGTTCAAAAGTGAAAATAATTAGAGACAGTTAATAATTAGATATCTCATAGACTTTCAGTAGGTGAGGTAAAATTTAAAATGTTATGAATGGGTAAACTATATTCTCATCCCAGGTTGATCCTTAACTTGTTGTTATCTTAATTTATAAAAATATGTAAAATTGGATAACAGTTATTATTAGAAACTTTCATTGGAGTTAGCAATGATTGATTTAAATAAGACCATTACTGCTTTTAAATTCTCTCTCTCTCTACCTTTGAAGGATATTGGTGGATGTAAGTGCTAAAAGATTTGCAGCATTTACTATGTTTTGTACCCTGGGTCAGGTACCTATTTATCTACCATGCTTAATCTCACAACAGTTGGGTATATTTTCCTATTTTACAAATATAACTTACTCCATTGCTTTTAAATATGTAAATAGTTACTCAAGCACACACCTGCCATACTGGTACTAAGTCCCTTGACTCACTGTCATTGCTTCTCTAATGTCTAATTTCCAAAGAGACTGTGGGCTTTTTTCATCTAATAAGATGGCCAGTTTAACCTCTTTTTTCAAGTAGAAAGAAGACTGGAAGAATTTTTGGTGACATATGGTATCTGGAGAAGAAAAGGTTCTTCTTGTTCCCACAAAGGCTCTTTTCACCTTCTCAGGGCGATTGCTGAATGACACTGTGCTCTCCCCGAGGATTTCCTCTTTAGCATGCATGGCTGTGTTCAGCATTATTTCCCATAGCCGGGTTACAGGACCAGAGGGGTGAGCACCAGCATATCCAAAGCAGCCGTCTGAAGCTCAGGACCTTGTCTTAAACCAAGGGTTCTTAACATTTTTTGTGCTATGAACACTTTTGGCCATTTGTTGAAGCCTCTGATTCCCTTATCGAAATACTTTCTAAATGTACAAAATAAAATACATAGAATTACCAAGGAAACCAGTTATAATGAAATTCACTGATAAAAATATAAGAAAATCCAAAAGTCTGATATAGGTTCTTCTTCCTAATGCATAAAATAACAAAATCTATATAATAACTAGTGCAATTTCAAAGTAGGAGTAATGAGCATAACCAATTATTATTCATTATTTTAAGATATCTGGAACAAATATAATTGAAAAGAAATAATTTGTCATTTCTATTGGTGACAAAGTTATAAAAGTACTAAGGATCGTTGTTTACTATAGTCACAATGGAAATACTAAATTTCAGTAAAATGCAGTTTTTTCTCTATTGAAATAAATAGGCCATCTGAATTCTACTCATGGAAACCTTGGTTAAAATTTTGTTTAAACTGTGGCCTTAATTCCCCTTTTCTTCAATGTAATTTTACCTCACGGGTCTCCTTATCATTTCTTATCCTTGGAAATTCTCACAGACACCTTAGTTTATACTAATAGATCTCTTTAACTCTTAATCCCAGAAAGAAGTGGAAGAATATTAGTTAAAATCTTTCTAAGAGACCTTGTACTCCTTAGACAAGTTGATTCAGCACTCATATCCCCCATATGATCAGCCTTGCATAAGAAGAACTAGAGGGCCTATGAAGTGATCTTTAGCAAAGATAAAACAAACAGTGCCAAGTTCGAAGGGAATGCTACCGACCGATGATAAACCTGAGGCTAAGAGAATTTAAGCAACTTGCTCAAAGTTGCACGGTGGATAGGAAGCAAAGCTGGAGCAAACACAAGTCTATCCAGTTTCCTAAATTTAACTTCTTTCAGCTATACTATTTCATTTTTCTATAAGATAATTAATATGCACATTGATCTCAAGGTACTGAAAGTACCGAAGAAACTTCTAAAACATCAAAGAAAAAAATTAAAAAAAATTTTTAGTTGTATTCTGTTTATTTCATTTTATTTTACTTCAATTTTGGATGTGCTACCAAAGTAAGATAGTTGTCAACTTTCTTACCTGAAGTATTTTTTTCCCAATGAGAATACATCTAGATAACAGAAAACATTTCGTGTATGCATATAGTTATTTAATAGAAGTCCCCAAACTTTGTCCCTGGGTTGTAGTGGCTGTAGCATCCTAAAATTGCTATGAATTTTAAACTTTGAAGACTAAAAGAAAATGTCCAATACACTTTTCAAATCGAAATATATGGAAAATGCATCTGCATTTTATTGGGGATGACCACATACATGTCACAAAAGAATTCGTACTATATGATTAAATTCATGTGAAAGTCCAGAATAGAGAATTTGGTAGAGACAGAAAGTAGATTAGAGGTTACTTTGTAGGGGTAGGGGGCTGATTACTAAGAATATGGAATTATTTTTGAGGTGATAAAAACGTTCTAAAACTGACTGTAGTAATGGTTGCACATGTTGGCGAATATACTAACAACTATTAAATTGTACACTTTAAATGAGTGAATGATATGTTTTGCAAATTATATCTCAATAAAGCTGTTTAAAATTTTTTTAATTTAAAAAAGTTATCTCTCATCCTGGGCCAGATCAGGAATTAAAAAGTGAATAAAAGAGCTGCCTTCCCTTAGGAAGCTTGAATCTAGTAGAGGAGGTAAAAGTTAATAGCAGATAATTATGTTAGAGCTGTCATCAGGAGTTCTAATTCTTAAAGTAAAATTTTTGTTTTAACCACATAATATGTCTTCGGTTAGGTAGCTCAGTCAATTTTCAAATCAATTTCAAATCAGGAAAGCAACACTACATGCTGTATATAAGATCCATTTCTTCAGTCTAACAATACTAAATCGAGATGACAAAAGGGGAGGAGGAGACACTAGAAACTTACCTAATTAAAAGCTTACCTCAACAACAGTCTTTGTGCTTTTAAGGCTCCTACCTTGGTTACAGTCAAGACCTTTCATTCTGAAAAATTTGAAAGTATAAATAGCAAGGAGTGAC
>NW_011888799.1:11492763-11493988 GCF_000151845.1 Pteropus vampyrus
AATATCAAAACCATCAGAATATAATACTCTTATTAAAAACTTACATATGTATTGGAATATCACTTTTATCTCTTGATTTTTAAAGATGGTAAAAATGTTTCATACTATAGATGAGCCATATGGTCTGATGTTTTAATAGTGGATCACTAAAGATTCCAAGAGGATTATAGCCCAAAGGATAAAAACTGTACACTGAAACATCAGGCACCATGACAAGCAGGGGAGGAGATGTTCGGAAGCATTTCAGAGCATGTATAGTATAGATCAACTTCGTACCTCAAACTTTGAATCCCATCCCAGGTGCAATGTTTACTTTGTATGTGAATTTATGTAAGTCAAATTCTGTGATTGGTTTTGTTTTCTAAAAGATGGGGATAATAATTACTTCATAGGGTCATAATGAGGGTCCTAATGGCAGTACACATGAAAGACTTAAGCAAAGCCCAGGAAAGAGTAGAGACACATTAAAAGTAACTATTACACTTATTGTCATTGTTGGCTACCCACATCTGAACTCCATTTTGAGGAAATTTTTAAATAAAGGTCATGCTTTCCATTGCAGAAACTCAAGTTGGGTGGGTAGTCTAATCCTTCTCCACCTCCCTTTGGCAGTTTCGGCCTGTGACCTCGGTTTGGTCAACTGGAACTCATTTCTGAAATCGAGAGAATTTGGGCGCTGTTATACAAAATACACAGAAGTTGACACCCCGGGGCTGCTTATAAACAGCAGTAGTGATAGTTTTCTAACTAAGATGTTCCTGTGCTGCCATCTACCTGTGACTTCAGCTTGCCTTGGTGGGACTTGTTTTTGTGACCTGCCTGGTACCCATTCAATAAATCCCATTTTCTCTTTACAGAAAATTTGATTTCTGAAGTTTGCAACTAAGAAACTTTATGATTCCTCTCTGTACCCTTCTTCAATTTCCTTATTCACTCAAAATATTCACTGGGGACTTTCTGTGTACTGACAGAAAAGCCAGAGTGTGTAATACTGCTCCTCCTTAACAAATTCAAGGGCATGCCTAGAAAAAATGCATCCACACACTAAGATACTCTGACTAAACTGCAATGACTTTTTTTATCTGTAGCTGGGTTTGGGGCATTTTTAAAAGTCAGAATCACGAGATTGTTTATCTGCAAAAGTGTTTTCCACATACTTCTGGGGGAAAAAAGAGTCACTTTAAGGTAACCAAGAAATTAAGTGGCTATTTATAATGTTTTAAAA
>NW_011888799.1:11494038-11495594 GCF_000151845.1 Pteropus vampyrus
CAACAACAGTCTTTGTGCTTTTAAGGCTCCTACCTTGGTTACAGTCAAGACCTTTCATTCTGAAAAATTTGAAAGTATAAATAGCAAGGAGTGACTCACTTAAAAAGGGGGATGTTTTTATAAAAAAAACGGTTATGGCTCAATACTTACATGTGATAACATTCAGATTTGAAGAATCTTCGTACATGATCGTTGGTTAATGAGATTTGGTCATTAAACTGCATGTAAGGGTAAGATCTCTACTCTTTCTGAAGCAAAGACAACATTTAAATAAATATACAATTATATTAAAATAATGCAATATACACTATATACTCCCACATACATCATTTTTCTCATCTTTAACATGGCAGTGAGGACTCTTGTCCATTTCAAGCAGTAGTTAGTTATAAAGACTAGATGAGAGAGTGCATAAGATGGTATTTTACAAATCGTAAAGAGATAAGAAATCTAGGTTATTGAAGAGCTAACCAGGTGACATATGGGACAGTTTTTTGGAAAAATTGAGTTTCTGTGTAAGTACAATAAATTGTAAAAATGAAGGCATACTGTTTAAATAATAAAGTTGTAGAAATGGTTAGATCTTATCAACATTAGAAATCAATAGAAATTTAAAAGTTTTTTTTTATTTTGAATAATTTTAGGCTTACAGAAAAGTTGCAAAGATAATAGAGTCTTTACTACCCTTCATTCAGTTTCTTCTGATGTTAATATCTAAAATAATCATAGTACAATGATCGAAACTAGAAAATTAATGTTGATACAATACTATTAACTAAACACCAGAGTTTTTCACTACTGTCCTTTTTTTTCCCCGCAGGTTCAATCCACTATCCTGTACTATGTCAGTCATCACATCTTCTTAGTCTCTTGCAATCTGTGGCAGTTTCTCAGCCTCTCCTTGTCTTTCTCGACCTTGATGTTTTTGAAGCGCACTAGACAAGAAGAGTACTAGTCAAAAAGAGTGCAGTCGAAGAGTTTGTCTGATGTTTTCTCATGATTAGACTGGGGTTATGAATTTTTGGGTTAAATACTATAGAGGAGAAATGCCCTTTTCATCCTATCATATCAGAGAATACATGATATCTATATGTTTTATTACTGGTGATGTTAACCTTTGTTACTTGGTTAAAGTGGAGAAGAGTTTTAATGTTTAGAAATATTCACTCTGCACAGACTTATCAAAAAAAGATATGTACCAAACATGTTTTTTTCTCCACTAATAATAAAAATAACTGCAGTAGCTGCTATCCTACGGTACACAATTAAAATAAAGAACGCAAGATAAGGAAGAAAAGGTAGAGGAGGGGGGCAGGGGACAGAAAATTGCAACTGGTTCAGAGAGATCCCGCCAGATTATTGCTGTGGCCATTGCGCTCAGGGGACTATACAAATTAAAGAAAAGGAAGTCACATAAGCCAGGCACGGTCTTGAGCAAGCTGCTTTTCAAAGATAAGGTTGGAAGTGAGGATCTCTCAGAAAATATGACAGGCCTTTCTTTCTTTCTCTCTTTCTCTCTTTTTCTCTTTCTCTCTTTCTCTCTTTCTCTCTCTTTC
>NW_011888799.1:11495644-11512220 GCF_000151845.1 Pteropus vampyrus
GAGGATACTCCTAATTTTAGAACAATTCCATGCCTTGAAGTATAACTTGAGTCATTATTGTATTTCCATTCCTACAATGTAGTTTACCTGTTATACAAACAGGTAAACCCATGAAAGTTATTATGTAATATTTAGACTTATGGATACCTAAGATTTTGTTTTCATGAACTAGAAGAAAACAGAGGTTGTTTTATGTTTATGACAGAATTCTTTAGTTGCAATGTGACTTGAATCATCATTGACATAACTAAATGGATGGTATTGTCTTAGAAAAACAGATTTATATCATCTACTTTACTGTTATAAATGCAAATGGGATATCAGCATAAATATAGAGACTTTGGACAAATCTCTATATTTGGCTTTTACCTGCTATTAAAGGAAGAGTCAAGTATTTGGGAAATAAATAAGAGGGTGATGTAGAAAAGTGAAATGTTCTCAAGCAATTTATAAGTCAGGTAAAAATCAGATAGTGGATGTAGACTTGGTAAATAAGGAAGAGACTGTCCTTGTATATATTATTCATTAATATTTTAGTCCATTTTTTAAAACCTATGTAAGCCAAATGAATATTTTTGAGTTGATCCTTTCTCAATCAAGGATGTCCCTATTTTAGGTTGAAAGTTAAGAGATTAAATATATTGTTTTGTTTTCCAATTAAAAAAATTGAAATTAAAATATCAGGATTCTTTATCCATTGATTACATAAGGTTCACACTTAGTTTGCTTAATTTAATAAGCTATTGGAAAACTTAAAAGTTAAAAAAGATCAAATTAATTATTTTAGAAAAATATTACAAAGGTAAATACATTATTCCTTTTAAAGTATGTGTTGGGTTTGTTGCAGGACTATGAGTCAAGGTACACTTGTTTGCCTAGTTTTCAGCATTCTTTGCAACTTTATCATTCCATGTCTTGAAATAAATACAAACACTTGGAAATGAAATATGATGCTTTCATGATATAATCATGATGCATATGATTACATTTAAAACAAGGCTTATCTGATGAATTATTTTCTAGTATTTCTTATTTTTCCATTTTCTATCAAAAGATAAATTTCTTGCTTTCCTAAATGACTTAATTACCAGGACATATCTTTCTACATGGGGTCACATATTAAATATTTTAGGGAAAAAATAGCCATCTACTTTCTCAGCAGCAAAATAAACATTTCAAAACCAAGGTATGCTCTTTTTGATGGATAATCAAAATTTTGATTTACATATATATATTTTATACTAGCTTGGGAATATAGTTATTTAATTAGAAATGAAAACTAAGTATGTGCTGTTACTCACCCCCTTATGTCTATTGCATTTACAACAGTCTTTGTATATATCAACTTATTGCTGGATGCTATAGTAAGCTTAAGTAATATTTGTTGTACTAAATGAAATATAACATTTCAAATATAACATTTGAAGGACAAAATGTATGAGAAAATAAATGCTTATCCTATCTCACATCCAAAATAGAAAAAATATAGGAAAATCAGTGCAAATGGAAATTAGTATTATCATAATTCAGACAAGTTAAGCCAAAATTGCTAGACACTACTTTCAAGAAAGAAAAGAAAAAAACAGTTCCAATCTAAAATGAGATGTTCAGAATAGAGTAGACATCTTGTATTTTTGAGAATGCAATATCAATTACTTATTATTATCATGAGGTATTTGGTCTGTACATTCAGCACAGTTTTCTCAGAAATAAATCTAAACATATGGATCAGCAGAAAAATTTATTCTTATAGCCTAGATTAAACAACTTTCATAGAGCCTCAGCAATGGAATGAACCAGAAAGATAACAGATTCTATTTCTCATTTATTATAGGGATCGCCTCCAAAAAACACATATTTTTCCTATAATTGAAGTATATGTTTAGTACCTCCTGAGACAAGCTCATTGTAGCACTAATTGCTAAATAGATTTTTTTGATCTCTTGAGGTATAGTATAACAACCAATTAGCTATGACTTACTGATTCTGACTTAGCTCTTTGAGAAAATTCGGAACAAATCTAATTCATCTGTCATATGATAACACTTTAAAAACCTAAATTGGGAAGAGTAATTAACTTATTTTTTTGAGTATTCCATATGTCCTTGGCATTTTATTAACATTACTATTTCTCTACTAATCCTCACAAAGATATAGTAAAGTTTGAATTATCATTTCTAATTGTCAAGAAAGCTGAGGCTCTTCCTGATTAAATAATTAGCCTAGAGTCAACTATTTTATTTTCCTGGGATATTCTTTATTCAGTCTAATTATCTACTATTTCGTCATGTTTTGATTTCTGGGCTCCCCACCATCAATATCTTCTGTATATGCTCCTTCTATTAATGTGTTGTCCAACTCTGTATGCATTCTATAGCACATGATCTGATAGCTGAAGACTGGGACTCTCATTATTCAGACCTATACACCATATTTTATTATACAGTTTAAGTTTTTGTTTGCAGTTTGGCATCTACTTACTCATGTAATATAATTTACAAGGTTTCTTTCACGTAATCTGCCCATTTATTATACCTTTATTCTATATCCATAGAGTTAACACATTTTTTCAGTTTAAATGCAGTATGTTACATTTAAATATCAGCCAGTATGGCAAATTTCTAGTGAAATAAACAGATTATTTTACTTATATAGATCCTGGTTTAATGTCCGTTGTTAAATGGTTAGATGTTCCTTGATAATGACTTATTGACAAGACATGGCTCACCATTTTAAGCATATTGCTGCCACTGGGACTGGCCATCCTTCTTAAGTCGTTGTGCTTGTTAACGATCTCCATCTGGACTGATGGGTATTGGGTCAATAAAGACAACACTGAGGTGTCTGACTTTAGAATGAAGCAAAAAGTAAGAACAGTGTTAAAATATTGAAAATCAAAGTAACAAAACTGATTTATTTCAATATAGAAGTTAATAAAAATGTTTAGTTTTGTGTTCTTCGACTTTAGCATCAAACTCATCCAGAGGGCTTGTTAACATATAGATTGCTGGGCTTGACTCCCCCAGAATTTCTGATTCAGAAAGACTAGGTGGGGCCAGAGAATTTGCATTTTCAACAAGTTCTCAGGGACACCCTTTGCGAATCAGTAGTCTAAGTCACAGAATTGTTGTGGGGAACTTGGGAGTATTCTTTTGAGCATCGCCGTTTTTTTTTTTTGCCTTTAACGATAGGTACATTTGATCCATGAGACCTGTTTACACATGACCTTATCTCACAATATGCAGGAATTTAAAGCCCTCAACAATGGTCTAAGTAGTAGTGGAAAATTCCAATAAAACAAAAAATTGTGCCTGAAATTCTGCAAAAACAGAATTTAAGCCATTTGCTATCTGGCAAAAAATATTTACTCAAACTAGGATTTCAGTCTTCAAAAAATATAAATATGTATATGTGTATGTGTGTGTGCGTGTGTATAGTAAAATAGAAAAAAACTATCATATATCTAGATATCATTTAGATTAAAAAATATGAGGTCTATCTGCCAACTATATTCAGCATCTTATAAAGATTATGAATTGTGTGCATACTTATGTTTAAGCCAAACTCAAAAATTGTCTTTTTCTGTCTTAATAAGAGTGTAATTAGAAGGCAAGACACTTTTTAAAAATGGAAAAATTACTCCTGAAAAAAATTATGGACAATTAACAATGAAAGAAACCCAGAAATCATTTAGTAAATGCTGTCCTGGTTTTCTCTGTTTGCTGTACCATCCAAGCTGTGCACTGTCCACCCTTCTCTGTCTTGCCTTGTGTCCTGAAGCTGAGTTCTCTGACCTGCACCATCTGGGCTCCCTTGTCTTGTGCTTTCTGGATGGATTAAGCCAAAGGGAGGCACTGATAGGAGAATAGAGTGTGGGAGCAGGTAGAGGTCACTCCCTCTACCTGCTCTACCTACACTCCATTTTGATCCCGCTATTTTTCTTTTCTTTTGTCCGGCAGGCCTTGTGGTTGCTGCTGATCACTGTCTTTGTTCCTTTAACACCATTCCTTCCTCTGTAAATATCTCTTCATTAAAGCCCATTCATTTAAAACATCTCTGTTGAAAAGAGAACTGGTAATTATGTGATATGATGGCGGTATTAGCTAAAGATATGGTAACAATTTTGCAGTATGTAAATATATCAAATCAACACTTATGCACTTTAAACTTACACAATGTTATGTGTCAATTAAAGCTCAATAAAGTTAGAACACAAAACAAAACATCTGTGTTGAATAATGTTCCCTATCTAGACTAAGTGGAAAAATCTTCTTTATTTTATCCATTAAAAAAAACGGAAATTCAGAAAGGTTAACCGAATTACATAAAAATCTCTTTTTTTAATCATATCTAAAAACTTTTGAATTTGGAAGTGCAAATTAATACGCAGATAACATATTCTTTGTGCTTATAGGCTCTATTTCAATAAATAAAGCAGTATATGAAAGCTACCATTGTTCCTTTAGAAAATAGCTTACCACGTTAAGCATTTTGTTATCAGTCACTAATGTGTCTTTCTTATTAGCTGGATTTATTAATTTTTTTTGATTCACTTATCAAAACCAATTAAGAATTTGGCAAAACAACTAAAAACATTCTAAAATATAATTTCAGAGGTTTCATAAGCATTTGAGTTTAAGTTCATCATTAAAGTGACAAGGTTGTTTAAATGACTGAATTAGTATTTAATTTCTCTGTTTATTGTAACCTTTTACTTAGACATCACCTCACATTCACTGTCTCATATTCACTAGTATTGCCTTTCCAATTATATCATTACCAAGCACAAAGCAACAAAAATAGTCACTTATGTTTTAAAATACTATGTGCATAACAAGAGAGCTGAGTGCCAAATACGCCTTTAGAGATATAGCCTACACCATCAAGAAAAGAACCCTAAAGCAAGTAATAAGAGATTCTTGAAGGGTGTAATGGCTCCCCTGGAAGCCAGCACTGAGTACTAAGTAGCAGATCCATTACAATCAGCCTTGATGATACTCATAATATTCATTAATACATTGTCACATTTTCTTTCTTTACATCTTAAAGAAGCTGTGAGATAATTTTAATTTCTATATTTTATGGAAGTACTATTAGATACTTTAGTACTATTATATACTTTATTATCTCTACTAAAAATTAAAAAAAATAAGGTTTAGAGATATTCCAGACCAGATAACCTACTTCTTAATAGGCATTGCTCAGAATAAATGGCTATATGGACTAAAACTCTATGCCCATTTTATAGATGTGGACTCTGGAAATTAGACATGTTAAAAATCTTCTATCTACACATAAAATCAATGAACAGAGAAGCCAGAACTTGAACCAAATTCTTCAACACTAAATAAATCCTAAGGTTTTTTCAAGTCAACACACTGGCACCTGGAATGCAGCCAGCACTTAGGAAACAGCACTTCTAAACTTTAGTTAACACTCTTCTTCCCATATGTTGATACTAATCTATCTACATGGTTCGCAAAGATCCTAACAAAACTCTGTAGGCATCTAACTCAAGGAAACTCGTTTTACTTGTCTTCTTTTGAGAAGTATGAAAGTTGCATTATACTTTTTTGGTTCCCTCAAATGACTTCCTAGTCTGTAAAATGCTTTAGTTCTGTAGAAGTAAACACACTATCCTTTTAAATAAATATAGAAGTCAAATTTTAATAATTGCTCAGCTTCAAGGGTATAAAATTACTTTCCTTTCTCCTAGTACACATCCTAACCTGCTTGATCTTATATGAAGTTGCCAAGTTTTCTCTCCTAAAGAAGGTAAGAGGCATTAGAAACTTATGGGCCAGAACTTGCCTTTCTGTTTGAATTTCCCCCTTTCGTAAGAGAGGGATGTATCTTCTCTCAAAGTTCATCTTTCTCTTGCTCACTTTCTACTTGCTTTCAACCTACAGCACTTGCACTCTGTCTTTTGTCCTTGACATCCCACTGAACTGGCATTTGCAAAGACCATCACAACCTCGTTAGTGGTAAATATAATGGGAACTTTTTACTCTTCATCTTACTTGTCTCAGGAACATTGGGAAACGTTGCTTACATTCTTGAACCATTTTCCACTTGGCTTTATGATGCTCCTACTTCTCTTTCTTCTCAGTCTCCTTTCTTTTCAGCTCCCCTTCCTCTGGCTCACTCTTAAATCTTGGTAGACTTCACAATTTTTCCTAGACCCCTTTCTCTTTTCACTTTATACATTTTCCACTTTTGTAGTTTCAGCGCCACTTATATGCTGATGATCCCCAACTCAGACCTTATTCATACCTCACCTGAAAACTATCTGCCCCAGATGAATTCATCCTTGGCTCCTCTCAGAGCCTGAACATCACCAGGTGCTCCCTATTCTAATGAATGGCATCACCATTCTCCTCGTGATACAAATCAGATGTTGCCACTCTCTCATCAATCCAGGTCTAACCAGTCTCTAAGTCCTAGAGCTTCTACTTTGCAATTAGAACCTCACTCCCATCCATAATCAAGTACAGGCCACTATTATAATTTATCACCTACATTATTGAACAAGGTCCCAACTAGTCTCCTTGATGCCAGTCTGCACTTCTGCCATATGATAGAGTGATCTTTCTGAAATGCAAATCTGCCTGTATCACTCTCTGATTTGGACACTCCCTGATTGTACTTAACATTGCTCATAAGGCCTATGGGACCTGGGCCTCGTCTTACTATTCTAGCCTCATCCAGTTGGACATCTTTTCTAATCCCATCAAACATAATTGTCTCTTAATTCTTCACACTCCAAATTGACTTATTCTCAAACTCCCATGCTCTCCCTCTCTATTATTTGTTATAATTCACACATGATGTAACCTTTTCCTCAAATACTTTTCCTTCACATCTACTTTCTCTTTTCGCTGGTCTAAATCCTACTAATTGAATTATCATAAAAACTAAATGAGTTGAAGAACACAAAATACTTAGAATTTTTTAAAATTAGTAACTGTTCAGTAATATTCTTTAGAACCCCATATTTGCCCTCACTGTATATTTATCATACTTTTGAAATTTCCTGTTGACTCATGAATCTCCTACTATTCTGAAGTGTTATGTGGGAAGTTACTATGTTAATCTTGCACTATCCCTAGCATATAGCACTATGTCTGGTGTCGTACACACAAATAAGTGGTTGTTGAACAAAACTAAATTGAAATGTGTTGAGCTAAACTTTGGAAGTCAAATTATAGTTTCATGTTTGAATTGTCATTGATTAGGACTTTGTAATATCAAATACATACTTTTGTGGGTGTAGAAACTAAATCTTCAAGCATATGTTAAACTTTTCAACTGAACAACCTATTCATGATAGAAATGAATTCCTATAAGGCAAGTAATGAGTTAATTTTATACTCATTTATACTATACTTGTCATCTGATGTTCATTGCTGACCCATTGTCTTACAGTTTAGTAGAGTTAATCATTAAAAAGTTACTGATTACTATAAAGATATATATCGGTGAGAACCAAGATGCATTATGTGATGAGAGAATATTTTTTTGCTTCCCATCTCAGGAGATTTGTGACCATCATCTCTGTTGATGTAATAGTTATCATAAACTATGGGTAAGGCAGCCCTCTTGGTAGATCTTAAAATCTATTTCATAAGTGAAATTCTTACCATGCTTGCAGCTTGTTGCAGCAGTACCATGAAGCATATGCTCACCAACATCGTTGTCTCTGTGAAGAAATGAAGCATTTACGAGACTTATAATTATGTAAAAATAGCTACTTTATGAAAAAATGAGTATGTAAAAATTTTAAGGAATGGACTAATATAGCTTTTTATAGATTGAAACTTTCCTATAACAGTAGATTTTCTTGGTCAGACGAACAACTTTTCTTAATAAAAATCAATCTCACTTTTTACTTACAAATGTAGGCTTTATTCTTGTGTTACCCATTTCTACATTGGAACCCAGCAGCAATTTTTCTTAATACTTTATAAAGACTAGAATTTGAGATCTAACCAAAGGACAAAAGTAAAACATTGATCTGTAATAATTCATATCAATCTTCAATTGTAAACAAATTAGTTTAAAAACTTAGTTTTTAAAATTTTTCTGGGTCATAATAATCATTAATATACCACTGAAAAAAAGTAAGTCATAAGGTTATACACAAAAGTAATAACAGTGGATATCTTTTAAAAGTGATGGATTTATATTTTCATTACAAATTTACCTTTTGTTTCTATAATTCTCTACTGTTATTATTATTATTAAACAATTGCCAAGTGTTACTTTTATAATAATTCCCTCCTTTATTTTAGAAATTATTTCTTGAAACTTTTTCTTGCCATTAAATTTTACTCTAATTCTCCTTTAAATATTAAAATTGGCTATCTTTGCTTCATTAGGGATCCTGTCTGAAAAGCTGTCTCTTTCAACTTATTTATATGTGTGTGGTTTTGAGTATCCTGAATACCCTAGCAGCTTTACCTTGAATGTACTCCAGTTTATCTATAACCCAATTAAAAAGTGTTATGTCAACTATAAACATAATATTTTATGCATGATCTATCTTTTGGCATATTTAATATGTTAGAACAAGGCAATGCTGAGAAAATATTTGAAATAAATCCTAATCATTAATACACTCTCATCTACGAGTAGTAAAGTTGAGAATAAAATTAAAGGCTATAAAAGTTTTTCCTCCCAGCATGGATAGTTCTTATTAAATAACACAGCAAATGTTTTACCTGAGTTAAGCAGGTGGCAAGGATAAGATATTCCTATGTCCAAAAGAGATGAGCATATTTTGATCTTCAGCATAGCAGTATATATACAGAATATATACAATATTTAGGCATTTGTTCCTAATCACTTCTCTTTCCTGTTTGGTTACTCTGAATTACGCAAAGTGGTAGTAATATGTTATGGTGAAAATGTACTAAAAGATTTTATCACCTGCTTCAGTAGTAAATAAGCCCATTATTTAATTTTAAAAAGGAACTGAGTTAATTGTTATTCTCCTATAATTAGGTATAATGTTAGTAATGATGGGTTAGGAAAGTCCTAAGCTTTCCTACCATGATCTAGAGAGTGTAATTCTATTTAGCTAGGTAGGGATTTATGTGTTTTTGTTCTAAATAGTATTCCATGGAATCATTTACTAATTAGCTTTCAGTAAATTGCCTTTATGTAGTCCAAAGATTACAAAATCCAACATTATGTTCCATTATTAAAATTAATCATACGACCTACTATGAAATTAAAAAAATACAGGAAATTATTTTTTTACCTTATTTTCATTTTCAAATGCCTAAATATTGAAACAAAATGTTCAAATAGTTTTTTAGGAATATAATATTATAAGTTACTAAAAAAAAAATCTCCCAAATATATAAAAAGGGAAAAAATGAGCTTAATATATGTAATTCGTTTGTTCTAAAAACTGTTCGTTTCTTATGCTTTTGTTAAAAAATAATTTTCTTCCAAGACTGTGTTAACCTAGATTAGAAAAGTAGTCACATCGTGGTTTGTGGAGTAAGCTTGGGAGCCAGTCACCATTATTCATAGCCTAGCTTCACCACTCACTGAGACAACTTGTAAAAGAAATACAGCCTCTTTGTGCCTCAATTTCCTCATTTGTAAAATAGGTAATATTTATAACCATTAGATGTTAGGGTTATTATTAAATAATTTAATTCATTTAAGACACTCAGTGCTTGTAATATCAGCACTTAGTGATTGTTATTATGTTTTACTAATTTTAATCAATTAATTAGTCAGTAACACTGGACAAAACAGTATACTATGGAGTACGTAAAACAGTGTATGTGGAAAGGGCGATAGCAAACAGCATTAGATGTTCCTCTTTTTTATTTCCTTTTTTAATAAATGGAGTAGACATCCACATATGAACCAAAACACCTTTGTGGATATTGTGGCACCTAGCACTTTACTCCAAGAGTCCTATGAAGAATTTTCACCTATCAGCGCATCTGGTAAGACAGATATAAACCTTAGTATGAACTATAAAAAAATAATATAACAAAAGCCACTTCAAAATAGAGTTTAAGATGCCATCTTAGAGGAACTGCCTGCACATCTTCTCAAACCTTCAGAATTTTAAAACTGGGCAAATCACTTTCTGACTAGGCCTAAAGCAGCTGATGCTACTCCAAACACTTGTTTGTAAAAGTAAGAGGAAAGCAGACATTTTGACTACCAGACTGACAAAGACAATCTTTAGAATTAGCATCACTATATTAATTTATGTGCATTCATAGAAATTCCTTCCTTTTATTCCCCTTCCTTTTTCCATAAGTACCTTTTATCTTCACCTCCTAATTCAAACACTATTTGGACTTCTGCTTGAATCAGTGTTTCCTGAATAGCTGTTCTTTTGAATCTCAAATAAACCCTTGTTGCCTCTCATTTTGGCCTTTAATTTTTAGGTTAACAGAGCTGTAGAAACAGTGAAGCCTGTGAAGCTGCTTTGACCCCTCCTGACAATGTCAGGCAAAAATTCAGGTGACTTTTATGTCTAGACAGGCACTTACATACTAGAGAATACTTGCAGAAGTCCACCCTTCCTGAAGGGAGACTCCAGCACACTACAGGAAAGGGGGCGGGGGGGGGGGAGGAAAAAAAGAAAGAAAGAAAGAAAAAACAAATTGGAATTTAGACAGAGTGAAGTTGGTAAGAGAAGCTTTCCTAGCACTATACTTTCCTCTGGGAAACACTATACAGGGCTGATTTTCCAGCAGAAGCAATCTCTATCAGAGGGGAAAAGGAAAGCTATGCATTACAGCCTGGCTACCTCAGCTGGGCAAGATGAGGCTGAAGAAACCCATTTCTTCCCACTAGCATCTGGAGTACTAAGGTGAGAATTTTACCCCGGGGTTAGGAAAGACGTTGGCAATGAGGCAGATAAGAATTTTGAAAGGTATTAAGGAGATTGTGTACATCATAAAGTCTATGCATGAAACTCTGAGCATGCCACCCCTAGAAATCTTCCTACCAGGTTTATAGGCACCCCAAAGCACAAAGTCCTGAACAATACGTTTCCCTCCCCTGACCCCACTCTACTTCTAGCTCCTTGTGCATGCTTCTGAATGAGCCTGTGAGAAGGAGCTTCCATAAATAGTGAGCACAGTATGAAAGGAAGCCACAGTTGACAAACTACAAACTTGAGCTCTAACACTACTTTCTGGAAAACACAAGAGAAATATCCAGCAACCAGCTGGGTGAATTAAAAGAATCACAGTAGACACAAAAGATTAAAAATTTGTGCACAACAGAAAATAAGAACTGTGGAGCAGATATACTTTCACAAGACAGAAAAAGAAAAATGTCTCCAGTACTAACACCACCATAGAAATAATATTGCATCTGCTGAAGGCAATGCACAAGTTAAGAAGGTATCTCCTACTTCAAATGCAAGAGCAGATATGCATAACTACAAGTAATATGAAAAATCAAGGTGATATGGCATCACAGAGAAAATGATAAATGTCCCAAAACTGAGTTCAAAGACATGGAATATTGTGATCTAACTAAGAATTTAGTTAGCTGAATTCTTAATAAATACAGAACTGAAAGAGAAGAAATAAAAATAGCTATGATGCAGGAACTTGATGAGTCCTAAAGAAAACTCAGAAAGACAGTTCAATGAAATCAGGAATAAAATATATGAACAAAATGAGTTCTTTGCCACCGCCCCCCATCTCCAGATTAAAATTATAGAAAAGAACCAAACAGAAATTTTGGAGCTGAAGAAATCAATGAATGAGATGAAAAATGCAATATAGAGCATCTATAGCAGGCAGACCAGATGGAAGAAAGAATATACGACTTGAAGTATAGGAATTTTGAAATAACACAATTAGAAGAGAAAACTAAGATTAAAAAGAGTGAAGAAAGCCTACCAGAGCTATTAGATTCCATGAGAAAGATAAATCCTAGAATAATTGAAATTTCAGAGAAAGAGAGGGAGAAGGGGCAGAGAGTATATTAAAGAAATAATAGCTGAGAATTTCCAAAATCCAGGGAGAGACAGACTTACAAATCCATGAAGCTAACAGAACACCTTGTTATTCTCAATGCAAAAGGACCTTCTCCAAGATGGATTATAATGAAATTGTAAAAAATTAACAATAGAGAAAGAAACTTAGAGGCAGCTGAGAGAAAAAAAAAAAGTAATTTACAAAGGAACCCCCCATTAGACTACAGGTGTACTTTTCAGTAGAAACTCCACAAGCCAGGAGAGAGTGAAATGACATATTCAAAATGTTGAAAGATAAAAATTGACAGCCAAGAAGAATATTTTCTCTGGCAATTAAATTTCTCTGTCTCTCCCTTTCTCATACGAATTAAATCCATGTATGAAGGCAAAATAAATACTCTTCCAGACAAACAAAAGCTGAGAGTTCACCACCACTAGATCTACATATAAGAAATGCTGAAAGAAGTTCTTCGAATTTAAATAAAAAGATACTAGTCAGTGACATGAAAACATATACAAGTGTGCATATATTCACTGGTCAAGGTAAAAAATATACAGCCAGACTTAGAAAAATGTAACTCTATTTTAGGATACTGTATTAACCACTCAACTATAGTCTAAGTTAAAGGAAAAGAGTAACGAAAAAATATAGTCACTGTAAATTGTTAACAAATACATGACACAAAAAGAGGCAAATTGTCACGTCAATAATATAAAAGAGAAGAGTAAAAGGCCAAAGCCTTTATGAGCAATTGAAGAAAAGTTGCTACTAGCCTAAAATAGATTATTTGATTTATAAGATGGTTTATGTAAACTCCATGGTAACCACAAAACAGAAATCTAGAGTGTATCTATAAAAAATAAAGAAGAGGAAAACAGAGCATACCACCATAGAAAAATAACCAATTTACAAAGATAAGCAGTAACAGAGGAAAAAATAAACACTGGAAATACAAAATAATCAGAAAACAATTAATAAGATGGCATCAGTAAATCCTTAGATATCAGTAATTACTCTAAACATAAATGGATTGAATTCACCAATGAAAAGGCACAGAGTGGTTAGATGAATAAAAAACAAGACTCAACTATATGCTGCTGTAAGAGACCAATTTTAGAATTAAGGATGCAGGTAGACTCATCTGTGGATGAAGGGATGAAAAAGGATATTCCTTGCAAGCAGAAATCAAAAGAAAAACAGGATAACTTTAAGTCTAAAATAGTAAAAAGATAAAAAGAAGGATATTATACAATGATAAAAATATCAATCCATCTGGAAGATATAAAAATTATAAATTTACATGTACCTAATATTGAAGCACATAAATATATTAACCAAATACTAATAGATATGAAGAGAGAAATAAACAATACAATAATAGTGGCAGACTTCAGTGCTCCACTTTTAACAATGAGTAGATCAACCAGTCACAAGGAAACATTAAATGTGAATCATGCATTAGACAATGAACCTAACAGATATCTTTAGAACATTCTAACAGCAGCAGAATATGCTTTATACTTAAGAGCATACAGAGCAATCTCAAGAGTAGAATGTATGATAGGACACAAAACATATCTTGGCAAATTTAAGATTGAAATCATACCAAGTATCTAGTCTGACCACAATGGCATGAATCTAGAAATTAGTAACATAAGAAAAAGTGGAAAACCTATGAATATGAGGAAACTAAACACTGGGTTAAAGAAAAAGTCAAAAGGAAAATCAAAGTATATCTTGAAACAAATGAAAATAGAAACACAACATATCAAAACCTAAAGGATGCTGCAAAAACAGTTTTTAAAGGAAAACTTATAGTGATAAATGCATATATTAAGAAATTAGAAGGATCGCAAATAAAGAACCTAACTTTACACCACAAGACTCTAGGAAAAGAATGAATTAAATCCAGTGTTAGCAGAAAGAAGAGAATAATAAAGATCAGAGCAAAAATAAATAAAATAGAGACTAGAAAAACAATAGAAAAGGTCAATGAAACTAAAACTGGTTCATTGAAAAACAAACAAAAGGGACAGCTAAAGAAGAAGATTCAGCCAGACAACTAAAGAAGAAGATTCAAATAAATAAAATCAGAACTGAAAGAGAAGAAATAACAACTGACACTACAGAAATAGAAAGGATCGTAAAAGACTATTATGAATAATTATACAACAACAAATTAAATAACTTAGAAAAAATGAATAATTTTCTAGAATCAAACAACTTTCTAAGACTGAACCAGGAAAAAATATAAAGTCTGAACAGACTAATAATAAATAAGGAGATTGAATCCGTAATCAAAAACATCTCAACACAGAAACCAGGACTAGATGGCTTTACTGGTGAATTCTACCAAACATTTAAAGAATGAACTCCAATCCTTCTCAAATTCTTCCAGAAAATTGATAAAGAGGGAGTATTTCCAGATTCATTTTATGAGGTTAGCATAATTGTGATACTAAATCCACATAAAAACACTGTAAGCATGGAAAATTATTGACCAATATTCCTAAAGAACATAGATGCAAAAATTCTGAGCAAAATATTAGCAAACTGAATTTAAGAACTTATTAGAAGGATTATACACAGTGACCAAGTGGGATTTATTCCTGAAATTCAAGGATGGTTCAATATGTGTAAATCAATAAATGCGACACGCTACATTAATGAAATAAAAGAAAAAAATTATATGATCATCTCAAAAGATACAGAAAAAACAATTGACAAAGTACGACATCTCTTCAAGATAAAAACCGTCAACAATTGAGTATAGAACAAACACCTCAGCATGAAAAAGACCACGTATGACCAACTCACAGCTATTCTACTCAATGGAAAAAAATCAAAAGTTTTTGCTCTAAGATCAGAAACAAGATAGGGTGACTCCACTCTTATTCAACAAAGTACTGGGAGAGTCCTAGCTAGAGTAATCGGGCAAGACAAATAAATAAAAGTGTATAAATCTGAAAGGAAGAAGTAAAATTATCTCTATTTCTGGATCATATGATTTTATATATTGAAAATTCCAAAGATTCTAGTAAAAAACTGTTAGATCTAATCAATGAATTTAGTAAGGTTGTAGGGTATAAAAATCAATAAATCAATTACATTTCTGTGCACTAATACGAAACATTTGAAAAAGAAATTAAACTATCCTATTTACGATAGCATCAAAAACAATAAAATACCTAGGAATAAAGTCAACCATGTAAGTGAAAGATATGTACAATGAAAACAATAAGACTTTGCTGAAAGAAACTGAAGAAACAAACAAAGGGAAGGACATCTCACATTCACAGCCATCTATAGATTCAACTCAATCTCTGTCAGAATCCCAATGACGTTTTTTATGGAAATAGAAAAAACAATCCTAAAATTTGTAGGGAGCCACAGAAGATCCCGAATAGCCAAAGCAATCATGAAATAGAAAAACACAACCAGGTCTACAGCCATGCCACCCTGTACAAGCCCGATCCCGTCTGATTTTGGAAGCTAAGCAGAGTCGGGCCTGCTTAGTACTTGGATGAGAGATCACCTAGGAAGACCAGGTGCTGTAGGCGTAAAAAATAAAAAATGTAAGGGATTATAAGATGACAAGGTCTTTGCAATCTGTGAGGTCAATAAGGGTGGCCTTGCCTAAAAAAAAAACAACAAAAAAAACCAACCAGAGGCATCATACTTCCTGATTTATACTGCAAAACTATTTTAATTATAACAGTATGATACTGGCATAAAAATAGACATCTAGGCCAAGGATACAGAATAAAGAGCCCAGAATTAATCACCCACATATATATTCAACTAATATTTGATAAGGGAGCCAAGAGCATATAATGAGGAAAGGATAGTCTATGCAACAAATGGTGTTGAAAAGTGGATAACCACATGCAGAAAAATGAAATTGGATCCCCATCTTACACCACTCAAAATAGATCAAAGACTTAAACATAAGCCTTGAAATCATGAAGCTCTTAGAAGAAAACAGGATAGAATCTCCTTAACATTGGTCTTGGTAAAAAATTTTTTAATATGACACCAAAAGGACATATGACAGAAGAAAAATTTGACAAGTAGGACTACATCAAACTTAAAAGCTTCTGCACTGCAATAAAAACAATCAACAAAATGTAAATGCAACCTATGGAATGGAAGAACATATTTGCAAACTATGTATTTCATGAAGAGCTCATATCCAAAATTGATAAAGAACTCACACAACTCAGTAACAAAAAAATCTCAAGCAATCCAATTAAAAATGAACAGAGAAACTAAATTTACATTTTCTCAAAGAAGACATCTAAATGGCTAATAGGTACAAGAAAAGGTGCTCAATATCACTAATCATTAGGGAAATGAAATCAAAACCACAATGAGATATCACCACACACATGTTAGAATGGCTATCAAGAAAAAAAAAAATGAGTATTGATGAAGATGTGGAAAAGGGAACTCATGTATACTGTTGATGGGATTACAAAGTGGTTCAGCCACCAGGAAGAATAATTTGGAGTTTCTCAAAAAATTAGAAATAGAACTACATACAATTCAGCAATCCCACTTCTGGTTATATAGTCAAAGGAAATAAAAACAGGTCATTGAAGAGA
>NW_011888799.1:11513155-11527501 GCF_000151845.1 Pteropus vampyrus
GCAAGGAATTTGCAGTGATTGCTATGTGAACAGTTACATCCCGGGTTTTCCCAGCGCTTTACAATCTCAACTTCTTACATTGTTGCCAAGTACACAAATATCCTTGTTCCTTGTTGTGCGATTTCACATGTCCATAAGTGACTCCCCACAGAGCACAAAGTAAAGTCTCAGTAATATCAGCTATTATAGTTCCCTCCTTCATCCTTCTCTTCCTTTTCCTTCATCTATTGGCATTACTGTTATATGCAGTAACACCAAAGTTCTAAGGAGATTCCCAGGAGATATTATTTATATATGTCCTGATAATCATGAGAGAGGACCATTGAGACATTTAGTTTAACCCCTTCCCCCAACATTCTTTAGGAACAGAGAATGCAGAAAGCTAAAATTATCTGGTCAGGTAGTATAGAACTATCTTTTAGAGATCATGAGATCTCTAATTATCTTATCTAGTATTATTTTCACTTTATGAATGTACAAGAGTAAATTGAAATAATGTTATCTACATTTCCCACTTTATAGAGTTTTCTGAGATAGTAGAAACAAAACAGCATTGCTTAAATGAAGATGCTAAGAACTTCAGGTCTCATTATTTGTAGTTAAGTGATTCTTCTCTTAGTCAAGAAGAGTTATTTGGCAGTGGGCTCTGCCTCCATGAGAGCCTGCACACTATTTTTTTCCCATATGATCTTACTCAATATTAGTTTTAGAAGGAAGATTCTTATTCTTAACCTTCTATGTCTGATAACTTATCTGCTAGGCTTCACAGTTAGCCACGGAGGGACAAATCTTGTCTCCCTCTAAGAAATATATTCTTAATTGTTTGGTAGCTCTGGCAATTTATTTTATCCTCCGTGTCTCTTGACATTTGGTGGTATGTATGCAAATATAGCTAAAAAAATAACAACAGCAAACCCTAAATTATAGCAATAATAAATTTATCTCCTCATGAACTTCCAATTCAGTACTTTACTTTTAAAATCTTTCCTTATGTGAGAGGTTTTCAGTCTCATCATCTGAAGCAGCTTTAACCACAAAATAGTACTGAGCATTTGAATACTTTCCAAAGAAGTTCATCTCTATGGGAATCGTTTCCTCTTACGATTATATTTGGTATTCATTCACCTTAGCGTTTATATCAGATACCAAGAACTAGATCTCTAATTTCTACATAGGTAGGCTAAACACAAGTTCTCTTCCATATTTTTATTATTGGTGAAGAATCGAAATCTCAGTTTGTTATTTTAGTAGCAAATTGACCAAGTTTATTTACTCATTCTTGTCTACATAAGACACTAATATTTTAAATTTAATTAATATTTAAATAATTAATTAAATTAAGTACTTGAAGTGAGTACTTATGTGATGGATAATATTTTAGATGCTCTTGATAGAGTTTACAATATAGTCTGAGAGCTAAGACTTGAATAATGAAAACAATGAAGAAAGAAATATGAAATAAGTGGCACTTTAATACAGATGAATATTTGAAGAGAACTTTCTTCTTCTATTTGCTATAAAATACACACTTGAATGAGTCAGGGCTGTGTAAATTTGGGAAGAAATTCGTTAGATGGAAAACATTGTGTTTTACCAAGAAAGCTAACTTGTGATATTGGCAAAAGCTACAGGAGATGTTAGTCAGAGGGGGAAATATTTCAAAGATAGCAACAACAAACAGCTCAGGAACAGATACCTGCAAGCTAAGAACGAATGATGACTAACAAATAGAGACAAGAGATGGGACAATAACTAAGCTTACGTTAAAGAAAGAAAATTTAGAGATGGGATAAAGAATAAGGGAAAGATGATGTCTTTGATTTTTTGCTTTGTCTTTTAAAATAGCTTGACTAATTTAGAACAAGTATTTTATAACAAAATATTCATGTTACTAAACATGAAAATTTAGATACTATATAAAGCTTCCTGATTCATCTATATTTAATGGCTAAAAATGGATGTTATCAAGAAAGAAGCAATCACATAAGTGTGCATAGCCCTGTGTCACACTGTGGAGATGAAATGATAGTTTTATCAAATTCTCTAGTGAAGATTTCCACAAACCAGGCAATTAAAATGTGTCTCCTTAAGCCTGTTAGCCATTCAGGACAAGATTGCTTAATACTTCTTTTGAAAGATGGTGTCCTTACCCAATCTTTTGGAAAATACCAAAGACATTTTTATTATTTTTGTTTACTGGTTTGATAATATAACTCACAAGTCAGGTTTTTATATAATATATATTAAATAACTTTTAGCCCTTATGTTTAATATAAATATATATTAAATAACTTTTAGCCCTTATGTTTCAGAGACTGCATATTTTTTAGAGCTTTTGTACAAATCTGTAAATATTTACATAATGAGATGACCTATTAATTGTAATTAAGATAAGCTTCCGGGTACAAGCGAATGAAGGAATGGTGAAAAAGTTGGCACATGTCATCGCATAAAAAATATTTTTTGTGTTTGTTAGATAGGTGCAAAAGTCCAAAGAAGAATGAATATAACTACCAGAAAAAGTAATGAATTATTTTCTTCCTCATGTTTAATTTGTATATGAAAGGAAATGTAAAGTCCAGAAGGTTTTTTAGTAATACTGTGATGATTTATGACAAAAAGGCCATGACAACCTATGCTGTTGGGTTTCTGCTTTAGTAATTTAAAAGTATCTTTAATTTACAAATGTAAAGTACCTCTGAAAATAATTTTCATGGATATCATAAGAAGATATCTTTTCTAAAAAGTTTATTTTCCATGGCTGTCATCACTATCATTGTCTTTATTATATTGGAAACAGCATGTTTTCTTTGCCCTCCAGGTGAAGATGGTCTTCCATCCATTAACTGACAGTCCCACATCATTCTTCACCAGTATCAGATAATCTTTGTGTGTAATTCCTTATGGATAAATTTCCCTTGACCTCATTAACAAATAAATGTGTCATTGTTTCTGTGTTCTCAGTTGCTATCGTTAAATAAATTCATATAGAAATGATGGGATTTTCTCCTTTTTTTTTTTTAACCAAGAATGATTGAAAAGAGCTGTTTTCATTGAGATATCATTTTAATAGTGGACACTGTTGGTGCCCAGATCCTTTTCACCAGCTGGTGCACCCATCTCTCAGCTGCTGTGAGTGTTGGTTTAGGAGTGCGTGATTAATGGTTCAGTTGCCTTTTTTTTCCACACAACTGCCCTTGCCCTTGCCCTTGTCCGGGATGTTAACCCCTCTCCAACATTTAGGAGTACTCAGGAGCCAATGATAGCACCATAAAAAGGCCTGTTCCCTTGTTTCATGGTGGGATTAGTTTTGCTATACAATTTGTGCTCTAGTAAGATCAGAATGAAGCTAGTCTCCAGTGGAAACAAGTTCTTGCATCCTGTTTTCCTTATTCTCTTCAATGAATCACTTAAATCAGAATCCCCTTCTTGGTTTCCCTTCTGGGAAACTGACCCAAGACACTTGTTTTTCTCTAGGTTAACGTTAGCCATACGATGGATTTTTCTAAGCTATAGTCTCATTTAATGTTCAAACTCATTCTTAAATTTAAAAAAAAAATGAGAAAGAGATATTTGACCATTTAAAAATTCCCTTGAGACCATGGAATTCAAATCTAAGCAATTTTATTTGGTGTCTGATTTATTAATAATGTTACTATACACATGAATTATCAGGTAAGAGAGTATTAAAACAAAGAAGCAGCATAACTCTGAAATAATCAAAGGAACTAAAACAATCAAAGAAATTGGGATCAAAATTCCAGATCTAATTTAAAAGGTATGTAAAACCAGCCATGGCAAAAAATTTTTCTAACTTCCAATATTCTGGTGTGCCAAAAGACTACCTATTTCTCAATTTAACTGGGAGGCTAGAATAAGAAAATACACATGAAAGTGCCTGATACAGAATAGTTTTCAGCTCTTTTGATCCCTTTTTAGGACTCTGGTCAAGCATTTACTCACTCTTTTGCTATCTCATATATTCAAGTAAAAAAGTATAATAAATGCCCATCATGTGTATTTTTAACTAAGTCCAATAAAAATATAACAGAGGCATTGCCGTGATGTAATTTGCAGTTTACAATCTGAGAAAGACATATATTTATGTAATAATTACATAAAACAATCTGGCCTGTCATTCTACAGAGAAAATCTGCAGTTCACTTAGCAATTAATTACATAAGGTAGTTGATGCTACGGGGCTTCAAAAATCAGATATATTTTTAACTTTATCTTTCCCACTATCCAGCCTACTTCCATACCCCTTTCCATGTACTTTCCTAAAAACTTTAATTACACATTAGGCATTTTTGGTAAGAATTTTTTCTAAGCTCAAGAATTTTTTCTGTTTGTAGAGTTCTACCAAGTACCGTAAGAGATTGTCACCAACTTCAAACAAACTTTATGACTTCTCACAAATAATATCAACACTGATAGAATAATCTATTAGGAACCTGCTAGTCATCTTAGAACCATTCCTAAGGATGGTTTGTGTCCCATAGGGCAGTTTTAGTTTTTGAGCATTTTATTCTTCCAAATATAGTTTTAAAATCTTATGTCTTTTGAAAAATATTTTTATAGACAAAATATCATCTATATTTTACCTTAAACATGTAATGTGACAAATGCTTAAATAATTGTAACCAAAAATGCTGTGTTAGAGTAGAAGTATAATAAATTAATTATGATGAATTTGGAAGGGATTAGACATTACTTTCTGGATGAGGTACTATTTTTTTTTTGAAGATTAGAAGATTCATACAGAAGTGGAAGGAATGAAATAGTGAGCTTTCCCTCAGAAGAGTACTTAATCAATAGCTTAATTTTTTAAATTGGTTTTTAACTCTACTTCTTTTGGTTTAATAAAAGTTTTACAATGTAAATTAAATAATATAGGAAACAAAACACTTGCTTAGTCTCTAAATTTGTACAACAAATATAATTAAGCTGTTAACAAAACTATTGTTAAAAAATTAAGTCACCACTTCCTGGTGTTTTCTTTGCTCAGCTTTAAGCCCTGAGAGTCAGTTTGGGGATTAATAAGGAAAATACTGAAGCTGCAATTCCAAAGCTTATTTTGATTCTTTAATGTAAACCTAGTGTCCATTGTATAAAAATAGTAGCTACTTTTTCTTTTCCTTCCCTTCCTCCTCTTTCTCTTTCTCTTTAATTTCATCTTTTTATCTTCCTCCTTTTCATTCACAGCCACAGATGTCACGTGCATGGGAAAGATTAAGGCAAGGAGAGTTCACTTTTTCTGCAAAATAAACCAACAGGAATATTCATGTTTCCTTAGTGACCTGGGAAAATTTGTGTTTATGTTGGCAAAGGGATAGAAGAACATAAGTTCTGAAAGTAGTTTATATTCATGATATTGTTTAAATTTAAAAGGTATAAGACTTAAAGACATTTCAATGACACATTACTAAGTGAAATCAAAACAATTCAATTACCTGCTTACTATGATTTTGACTCAATCTATTCATGAGGCATTTCAAAGAAAAAAAATAGTATATAGCATTTAATAATATATAGATAATGGAAATAAAAGTCTCTTTTTGTGTTCCAGGTTGGGTGTTATTTAATAGCCTTTAGATTTTAATAAGAGATGAGTGCTATGGGAGTTATTCTATACTTCTGATGCTTATATCCAGAAACAATTCAATGATTTGATATTTATAATCATGTGTATATATTTATCTATAAGATATTTCATGCAAAAATATAATTATAATTCTATTTACATATTTCACTTGACCAAACTAAAGGAAAAAAAATTTTTTTTTAGATGTCTAAGGTAAGCACCAGCAAACATTTTTGGTGTAGATATTCTGGTCCAGTTTTGTGTTATACTCATATTATGACTAAGATTTTTGAAACACATCAACTTTGTAAATAATTTTTGATGATTTCTCAACGTCTTGTTATCCTTCCTTCTTCCCACCATCCTCATTTCTATTTGGGGTTTCTTGTAGTTCTGGGAAGTATGAGTCCACACTTGACTCCTGGCAAGTGAGGGAAGAACATGTGACATCAACTAAGCTAATCAGGCCATTATTCAGGTCACCTTATTCCATAGTGCTTGATAGATATGTGACTTAAGCAGGTCCAGTTCAAATGAACTTCAGAGAATATGCTAGTATAAAGATATTACTTTTCTCTCCTTTGAGTGTTGTGTAACCTGAATATGTAGCTGAAAATCTATAGTCATGGTTGCCACTGTTATACTCACACTCTTCAATACTTTCTTAAACTTATTAATCAAACTTTTGTCCTCATGACTCCATGAAAACTGCTTTTCTCAAGGACATCATTTACCTCAATTCTTGGTTCTCCTCTTTTATTTGATGTATTGGTAGCTTCTCCTTCATGCGTAAAACATTTTGTTTTCCCACATGGCTTCCAATGAAGTAAAATTAACCCATACTTCAAAGACTGCTCTTTGGTTTTCTCCCTAAACTGTTTGTTTTAGTATTCTAAGGCTATCTTTAGATCTTCTCTCTGCCTATTTTTACTCACTCTGTGATATCTATCAAATTTCACATCTTTAAATACCTATTTTAATATGCTGAGGATTCCCTATTTTATATCCTTATTCTGGAGTTCTATCATCTCTAAACTCAAATATCCAATTACCTACTCAACATCTCTACTTGGTTACATAAAGGGCATACATAACTTATTCACTACTAAACTTCTGATCTTCCCACCCAAATCTAATCATCCTCTAGTCTTCTCCAACTCATGAAGTAGTAATTCCCTAATTTTAGTTGTTCAGCTCCCAAACCTCATAGATATCCTTGATTCCACTCTTTCTCTTACATCTTATATCAGATCCATCAGCAAATCTTTATAAGCTTTCCATTCAAAATATATTCAGAATCTTATACTTTCTTGTCACTGCACAGCAAACATCTGTCCTATCTTTATCTCTTATCTGTAATATTTACCATCGCTTCCTAACTTCTATACTTCAGTTCTTGCCCCCATTTAGTCCAATCTCATAGCACTAGAATAATCCTGTTGGAACATCAGTCGAATTATGTCATTCCTCTGCTCTAATCCTCCAATAGCTCTTCCAATAGTTCCCCCCGTTAGAGGGAAATATCTCACTGAAAATAAATAGAAATTCTTACAATGGCCCACAAAACCCTATATGATTTGGCTCATACCTGTTACTTCTCTGACCCATTGCCCACTGTTTTCCACCTTGTTTACTTAACTCTGGGCCTATTACTATGAATCATATTATATTTTTTCCTAATTTATCCTCTTAATTGTCTAACTCTTTCCAGTAGAATATAAGCTTCACAAGGGCAAGGATTTTGTGTCTTTGTTTACTTATAAAATTTTAATACTGGTCATAGTGCCTGACACGTAGTAGGTACTAAATAAGCTTTTGTTGACTAAATGAAATGATAAAGGGTCCAAAGCAAAACAAACAAAACAATAACAACAACAAAAACTCCTTGTGATTCTTGACCTTGCTTATTTATATGTATAACTTCAATAGGAAACACCTCTTTGATCTATCAAAGTGTCCCCTCAACTATTTGAAATCTTTAGGTCTTAAATTGAATAGAGGAGGACATGCTCATTGTAAGATAGAAATTATAATTTAGTATCAAATGCTATTTAAGATGTGACGTGATTCTTAAAATAATTTGGAAGAATTGATGGGTCATATGTTCACAGACAGTCTAGTTTACTAATGTCAAGCCATTCTTTGCAAAAGCTGTGATAATACATAATTAGTTTTTAAAAGATGTTTCCCCATTGGCTCCTTGGGGAAATTGCTTCTCGGCTCCCATAGCTCTTTCCTGGGAAGTCTGAGGCAGCGGAAAAGAACACCCAGTCCCATGTCACATTTGCTAACATCCACTGATTAAATTTTTTGTCCCTTGACTAGACAGAGAAGTCTCAGTTTTTCAGAACCAGTAGGCCTTGCAAACACTCACCAACCTACCTGGCTCTCTGCCATTCATTCTATGCCCTGCCTGGAGTGGGGAGAAGTTATATCCCTTCACTCCTGCTTGAGTTACAGGTCTTCTTATTCCTTGAAATTTGGCCTAAAAAGCTGGGGGCGATGGCGGGTGGTGACCTTAAATGTTACTTTTTATTTATTCCTTGCTGTTACATAAAAATTCATTCACTGAGGAGATAAATACCTTGCTTTTAGTTCCACATTTAAAATTACAACATAACTTGCAGGTAAAGACAATACATGGAGGAAGCCAAAATTGAGAAGACCTCAGAGAAATGAATCTGGTAACTTGAAAACATTGAAAACTTTTGGCTCCAGCAGTCTGCCTACTTTGATTCCTTTTTAGTCATACAACTCAGAAAAAGACCCTTTATTATTTAAGTCATTTTGAATTTTTAAAAAACGATTTGCAATAAAAGAGTACTGATATACTTACATAGTTAATTAAGGATATGCACAAAAAGCAGATATTTTGAAATTGTACACTCGATGAATAATATAAGAATAAAAAATTATAGGCTATTTACTATATATCTTGGATTTAGTAGGTATGTATTAAATGCAAGTTACCTTCTACATACTGGTGGCATTGATGCCATCAAGAGAAAAATAAAACATCACTTTCTTTCAGAGATGAAGTAGAATAACTTGGGATACTACAGTAAGAGGAAACTCTACTTATTCTTACTATACTCCCTTCTAGGAACTCCCAAATAGTTTTATTATCCTACTGGGAAGGGAAAAAGATTGGGAATAGAGTTTATAGCCAATTTATTAAGGGTCATAACATTTCATATTAAATGCTTTCATTTATAAGAAAGAGAATATGCTGAAAGACTTTTAGGCAGAAGGGAAACATATAGTATATTGTAGGAAGTATAGTTTGGTAGCTGTGTATATGATGAATTGGATTTGATATGATAAGTTAGGACACTCATAATTAATAGTCCAGCAAACAGAGTTTAACGATATTCAAGTTTGGCTATCATATCCCTACAGTCTCAATTTTTTTGTTGTTGTTTCAAGAATTTATAGTAAGTTATGGTTTTTAGGTATTTTTTAAAACTTTTTAAAAGTTGTTTATTGGGATAACATCGGTTAATACAATTATATAATTTTCAGGTGTACATTATAATTTGACATTTGTATATTCTATTCTGTGTTTACCACCAAAGTCCAGTTTTCCTCAGCTACCATATATTTGGTCCACTTTACCCACTTCACCCTCCCCCTACCCCCTTATATTTGACCTCCTTTACCCTGTCTACCTACCCCCTCCTCCCCCACCCCCTACCCTCTGGTAACCATTATTCTATAGTCCCTGTCCATGAGTCTCTGTTTGTCCTGTTCATTTGTTGCTTTTAGGTTTATATTCCACATATAAGTGATATCATGTGATTTTCAACATTTTCCTGTCTGGCTTATTTCGCTTAGCATGATTATCTCGAGGTCCATCCATGTTGTTGCAAATGGCAGTATTTCATTTCTTCTTATGGCTGAGTAATATTCCATTGTATATATGTACTAGCTTCTTTATCCAATCATCTATCATAGGACACTCTGGTTGCTTGCGTGTCCTGAACACTGTGAATAACGCTGCTATGAACATTGGTGTGCAAATATCTTTTTGGATATGGGTTTTCAAGTCTTTGGAGTAAATACCCAGTAGAGGGATTGCTAGATCATATGGTAGATCAATTCTTAGATTTTTGAGGAACCTCCCTACTGTTTTCCATAGTGGCTGTGGTTCTTAGGTACTTTTAGACCTCTTTCTCTAATGATAAAACATGTGACAGTGTCCTCAGGCTGGAGTCAGAAAGCTTGGGTTTAGAATCAGTGTACGACTTGTAATTATGTCTGTAACTTCTTCTTTTGAGGTTTCCGTGTTCTATTCTCTAAAAAGAACATAGGTTGACCCTGACATGCCTAATCTCATCTGATCTTGGAAACTAAGCAGTGTCAGGCCTGGTTAGTACTTAGATGGGAGACCACCTAGAAATACTGGGTGCTGTAGGCATTAAAAAGAATATAGGCTGTAGAACCTCCGAAGGTCCTTGTGAGCTCTAATAGCTCATACTTGCAGGGTGAATATACTAAAAGTGCGCCCAGAATTTAAAAACAAAAATAATTTAAAAACAAAAATAATTTAAAAACAAAAATAATTTAAAAACAAAAACACTTAAAAGTGTTTAGAAATAATTCAATACAACTAATATTTCCTGAATATCAAATATTGTTCTACAGCAAGCTAAGTGCTTTAGGGGACACAAGAGAAAAGCCATCCATGACTCCAGGAGGTTATATAACCTGATTGGGTTGATAAGGCATACACAACCTGCATAAGCACTGCTGTGTTCCAGTTTCAGCATCGGGCCACATTTCAAGAAGTGTCAGTCCAACAATAGGCTTTGCTTTTCTACAGGGATATAACTCTTCTGAAGTTCTGGGGAATAAAAATTTCCACCTGATGACATCTTTTCCAGAAAAGATCTTGATAGATCTGTTGCATGCGCTCTTGCTCTCTCTCTCTCTCTCTCTCTCTCTCTCTCCCTCTCTCTCTAAATCTGAGAAGTGGAAGGAAAACAAAGTTAGAGAAGACATTCTCTCCAAGCAAGAAAAAGCCCATTCTTCTGTGCATTGTGAGGAACACAACCAGAACACTATAATCTTTTGTAATGTCAACTTTCAACAGGGTGTTTAATCTGGTGTCCAAAGGACAGTTTCCAGTGAGGTTTACTGTCTCATATCATAACCAACTCCCGCCTTCCCTCGCCCCCCTTTCGTTTCTTCTTTGTGGCTGTGATATTTGTAACTGTGGAGGGGCAAACATGAGCATCAGGATTTAAAGTGAGGAAGATAAGAGAGCAGAGTCTCCAGCCTGAGGTCAATGTCACATGTTTTACCATTAGAGCCAGCCCCACCCATAATCCTGCAGTATGCGGGATGCTGCAGAATTGGTGTCTTGATGACTCTGAGGATGATGTGGTCCTGAAGGATGATGCGGTTTTAATATACCTTACCTCCCTATTACTGTCCTTTGGACACCAGTTTAAATACCCTGTTAAAAGTCAACATCAGGAAAGACTATAATGTTCTGGTTGTGTTCTCCACAATGAACAGATGAATGGGTCTTTTACTTGCCTGAAGTGAACTTTTTCCTATAAATATGCTCTAACCTTATATCAACACAGTGATAATAGTGTCGTACTGTTGTCATAAATCACAGTTATAATTAATGAAAAGCTTTAGGTCTTTTTCAAATAACATAAGTCATGTGCAAAGTATGTTCAACTTGTTCTCCCACAGTTGATTTTTGAAACTAAATTCCTAGTTACTGCCACATTCCAGCTTTTTAATGCTTGCTACCCTTGATTCTGTCACTCACTTAAAAGTATTAGCCATCTGTCTAAGGTTAGCATGATTATATTCCCCATTAAGGGCTCCTCTTTTATAGTGACAGAGTAATTAGAAGGTCAGATATTCAATAAAAATGTTGCTTTTTGAACATAAAATGAGAGCAAAAGAAAGAGCTTTGACGGGCATTTCATTCAAGTCATGATGGGGCTAATGAAAGAGCCTTGCTTCACGTAGAATACTGTTCCCTGAAGATTACACTTGAGTCTGCCAAATTTAGTGTTCGTCTTCCCTATTCCATATAATAAGCTAGTCAGTCTTGACCTTTAGTGCCCTCTAGTGGGGAACACATTAAACCACAGATTGCTGGGTCTTACCCCAAGTTTCAAAATCAGCGCATTTTCACAAGTTGCCTCGTGATGTTGATTGGGGGACGACTGTTCAAGGGCCACTGCTTTACACTGACCTGCCCAGCCTAATTACACAGTCTTTCCTTAGTATGTTGCCATTTAAGAGTTACAATTACATTCCAATCTTATCTCTAGGAGACTAGATCTAGGTTAACTTGACTGAAGTTTTGGGCTTCCCAAACATTTCACTTGACATTGATAACATCACTTGGTTTAACTAGGAAACAAAATGTTATTGACAAAGTCCTGGGAGGTTGCTCATTGTTGAACCAACACACTGCCTATTGCTCTCCTTCCTCATCATTTTTTCGATTCACTGATAGTAATTTCATGATGACTAAAAAGTTTTCATTATCTCTCAAGCATCTAGATGATTTGTTACTGTCTCCTCACAGATTTAATTATTTTTTTCTTTTTGATAATTGTGCTGGACTGTAGAGTTTAAAGATTCATCACTTTTATAGAAAAATTTAAAATAGGACTTATACAGTAATTTGTCTCTTTTTGACACTTTTGATGGACCTTTGCATCTTATATTAACAAGCTTCAGCATATTCTTGAATTTAGCATATTGCTTCACTCACTTTCTAGTAATGTAATATACTATCATGACTTTAAGTATCTTCTATATAGTGATGATTCCCAAATTTTTATTTCCATTCAAGACTGATTTCTCAACTCATAAATTCAACTGTCACTCCATACTTCCACTTTTAATATGCCCCAAACTGAACATATGATTTTCCCCCAAACCTGTGCCTCTATGCCATGTTGTGGTAATCTTCCTCTCTTTTCCTTTTTCTTTTCTTTTTTAGATGTTTCTTTTTCTTCCCTCCCTCCTTCCTTCCCTCCATCACTCTTCCCTCCCTCCTTTCTTTCTGTTCTGTATCTATTCTTTTTTAAATTGAGACATAACTTGTATATAATATAGTGCACAAAACTTAAAGGTATGTAGCCAATTTAATTTTTACATGTATGTATGTATATAGCTATGTAACCAGCACTCTAGAAGTCTTCCTCATGCATTCATCCAATCAGTACTCTTTAAGGTTTGATTTATTTCTCAACATCTTTTTTTTTTTAACATATAATTATAGACCAAGATTTTAAGGTACTAGAAATGGAAGTCAACAGGATTTAGTCACTATGTGATTTTATGAAGTTATAAGGAAATATTTTATGCCTGACTACCATCGAACTACAAGTCTTAAAAGTCATATTGTCAAAAATAAACACGTCTCTGGGGACCAGTCAAGATGGTGTAGAAGGTAAATGCTCTACATTCCTCCTCTCGTGACCACCCCAGAATTATAACGAAACTACAAAGCAACCTTCACTAAGAGTTGCCTGACGTCAGGCTGAACAAAAGTTCTACAACTAGGGACATACATAAGAGGTTACCTCTAATAGGTAAAAGGGGTGGAGATGCAAAACAGCTTGGTCCTACAACCACGTGTGGTGATTGAGAATCAGGTGAGTTATCTTGGCTGCAGAGCCCCTTCCCCATCAGAGGAGTGAGAGGTCCTGGCCGCACTCTGGGAAGAGAAGTCCTTACAACCTCTGGCTGTGAAAATCACTGGTAGGTTGTGGCTGAGTGACATGGAGGGCTGGGGGAATGACAGGCTTTCTTCTTAAAGTGCCTGTGTCTGGACTTACTCATTGACAGACTCACTTGCTCTGAGCTCCAGCACTGGGGCAGCAGCTCAAAAGGTACCAGGGACATACAAGGAGGAACTGAATTGTCTGCAGGGTGAGAACTGGAGAGGTGGCTTTCTCCTGGACAGAAGTGCTGGTAATATCCATTGTTCCTTTGTTGAGCCCTCCCCCTCCCAATGTGTGGGTACAGGTGGCCACCATATCTGAACTGCCATCGACCTAGATAATACAAGTGGCTCTGCCCAGGGAATTCCCTGAGACTCTGCCTTTCACAACTTGTGGGCCCACTCAAGCCACTTTTAGTGGTTTATTCCATACAAATTGCCTGTCTTGGCTTTTGCTACAGACTTCTAAAATCTCTCAAAGGCTCACAAAACCTAAAGAAGCAACATTTGGCTCAGAGTGTCCCGTACCTCTTGCTGAGCAACCTCAGGCCCCACACTAGTGGCAGCCAGCCTCAGTTCCTGGCTTGGCCTCTATAAGCCCAGTATGGGTGGCAGTCATCTGTGGATTGCTGGGTGACTCTTACCAGGTGGCTACGGAGGTGCACAAGCTGTGGCTAAACTTGGCTTATAGCTGGAACCCTCCCAGGAGGCACTTGGGCCGGCACACCCTGTAGCCTGCTTTGAATAACACTGGAGCCAGAGCACCACCCAGGGCTGCATCTGAAGAGGACACATCCAAAGGGTAGACTGAGCAGACACCAGAGCCCTGCTAAAGTGAATCCTGCTCCATAGGGTCAGCCCTTCACTGGCCAGTCCTCACAACCAATCAACCTAAGGGCTAATCCCATCCATCGGAGTCCGAAGAGCAACCAAGTCTCAACTATGACAAGACGATATACACAACACATCCAAGGGACACATATGTTGAGCACGTCGCTCAAGTGACCAGGGAAGACTGTGCCACTGGGCCCTACAGGACATCTACTACATAAATCTA
>NW_011888799.1:11529411-11531350 GCF_000151845.1 Pteropus vampyrus
TGGCTGAATGGATAAGAAAACATGACCCTTATATATGCTGCCTACAAGAAACTCACTTCAGATTAAAAGAAAACAGAAGGAAAATGAAGGGATGGAAATATATATTTTATGATGGAGCTAGAGGGCATTGTTCTGAATGAAGTTGTCGGATAGAGAATGACAAATGCCATATGATTTCACATACAAGTGGAATCTAAAGACAAACTAAACCAAAAAAAAAACCCAAAAAACAAAAAAACAGAAACTAATACGTAGATATGGAGAACACTTTGAGGGTTACTAGATGGAAGAGGAATTGGGGGAGTCAGTAAAAAAAGGAATTAAGAAGTACAAAGTGGTAGTTACAAAATAGTCATGGAGATATAAAGTATAGCATAAGGAATATAGTTAATAATATTATAATAATTACATACAATGTCAGAAGGGTAATAGATTTATTGGAATGATCATTTAGTGAGTTATGTTGTACACCTAAGATTAATATAACATTATATGACAACTATAATTGAAAAATAAAAAATATTATTAAATCTTAAAAAAAACCTACATCTCTATAAATGTAGAATAGGTAATCTATCTCAGAACTTAATATAAAGGAACATTTTCCTATCAAATTAAATAGTATAAATACATTTTTAATCCAAACTGTCAATCAATTTTAGTCTAGTTCAGGAAACCTCATTGTGTAGTGCTTAAATCATTAGGCTTTTGTCAGACCACATCTGGGTTGAGTTCATATTCTGATGTTTGCTGGTTGTTAACCCTCCTATCCTTAACCCTCCTACCCTTCTTTAGTTATCTGCACAATGCAGACACAAGACTATTAAGAGGATAAAGTGCAAAAATAAATATAAAACATTCAGCATAGCACTTGGAATGTGATATATTTTTAATTAACTTTGGTAGCAGTAAGTGGAAACAGATAAGTAAATAAAAATTCATTGAGCAACATTAGTGTCTCTTACTGATAAATATCTTAAGTTATTTCACTTAATCAAAAAAGAAAAATCATCTCGATTTGAGATAAAGAAATAGATATCTGATGACATTTTAAAATTCTATATACAAATCAAAAGTACCTTTTATTATCATCTCTCTCAACATTAGGGATTTTGGTTTTAAGATAGTCCCCATTAATTGTTTTCATATGTGCATGTGCGTGCATGTGTGTGACAGGTAAAGGTAGTACTCTCCTCTATCTGCTATTGAAAGAGCCATAACCCTAAACTTTTCACCCAGTCACTACTGCATACCTGTAGACCCCTGTGGATTTTCTCATGTGTACTAACAGATCTTGTCACCTGCCCCATAGCACCTGATCCTTTCCTACTCTTCTATTCAGCCTCTCTTATAGATTTGGAATGTTTTGTGTTCTGATGCCTGGGAACATTCAATGAGCATGTTGCCAGTAACTCCAGACCTCAAAGATGAGTTTGTCTACTGGATACTGAAGCCTCCAGTGGTCTCTCTTCAGCCATCACTGTCTTTGTGGCTGGCTTCCAATGTCACAGTGATAAGGATGAATACTTCATGCAGACAACATAAAATTGTGTTTTCTGGAACTTTCTTTAATTCAAACAAGACGCGTTCCCTTTAAAAATGGTTAAATTGCATTCTTCCCTTTGGTGTCACATTTTATATCATTTTATAAATAATTTTTACTATCCTGAAGAACGTTTTGTGTCCTCAGTGGCTAGGAACTCTTATGTTCTTATCTCCCACATGCACTCATGAGTGCAAGGATTCCTTCTGATTTGTTCACTGATAGTTCCCTAGTATCTTTATCTACCTCTATATGTTAAAAACCATCAATTCATACCAATATTTCCAATCTCAATATAATAACACGGGATTTATTCCTATATTCCTCCTCTGCTTATATATAAATCCTTTCTCCAACAGTGAGAAAATTGGCCCCCATTATTCATAATATATTTAT
>NW_011888799.1:11532115-11534512 GCF_000151845.1 Pteropus vampyrus
GATCCTTTCCTACTCTTCTATTCAGCTTCTCTCATAGATTTGGGGTGTTAAGTGTTCTGATGCCTGGGAACATTCAATGAGCATGTTGCCAGTAACTCCAGACCTCAAAGATGAGTTTGTCTACTGGATACTGAAAGCCTCCAGTGGTCTCTCTTCAGCCATCACTGTCTTTGTGGCTGGCTTCCAATGTCACAGTGACAAGGATGAATACTTCATGCAGACAACATAAAATTGTGTTTTCTGGAACTTTCTTTAATTCAAACAAGACGTGTTCCATTTAAAAATGGTTAAATTGCATTTTTCCCTTTGTGTCACATTTTATATCATTTTATGAATAATTTTTACTATCCTGAAGAACGTTTTGTGTCCTCGGTAGCTAGGAACTCTTATGTTCTTATCTCCCACATGCACTCATGAGTGCAAGGATTCCTTCTGATTTGTTCACTGATAGTTCCCTAGCATCTTTATCTACCTCTACATGTTAAAAACCGTCAATTCATACCAATATTTCCAATCTCAATATAATAACACGGGATTTATTCCTATATTCCTCCTCTGCTTATATATAAATCCTTTCTGCAACAGTGAGAAAATTGGCCCCCATTATTCATAATATATTTATTCGTTCACTCATAGGATATATAATAGTTTTAGAACTACTACCCTATGTGTCTAAGGTTAAAAATAAATAAGAAAATCTTATTCACTACAGTTGAAAGTTTGTTTACATAAATATAGAAGACATACAGTCCAAAATGGCATTCAAACATTAGTTGAACTGGTTCTTTTTTTTACCCATTACAGTGATTATTTTATGTATTTAAAACATAGTTTAATTTGTTTTTGTGTCTATTCCATTTTTGGCTTTTTCTTACCCCCCTCATTGATTATATTTTATTTTAAAGAATATGAAACATTAACATGATTCACAAACTAAAACTATGCAAAAAGAAATAGTCAGAGAAGTGTCACTCCCTCGTCATTTTTACCTAACCCTTCGACATCCTCCATTCTGCCTTCCTCACTCATTCTTGATCACCCACTGTATATAACCAAAATCATTAGTTTCTGGTACACTCTTTTTATGTTGCATGTATATTTTTCAAAAATGTGAAAGTACATGTATATTTTTGTATTTATCATTTTTTTTACACACAAGATAGAATACTATAAAAATACTTTTGCATTTTGCTCTTTTTCATTTAACAACATACCCTGGAAATCACTCTGTATCAATTCATAAAGATCCTTCTCATTCTTTTTAAAAGATGCATAGTACTACTTTGTGTTAATGCACCACAGTTTATTCAATTAACTTTTTGTGTATGAGTTATAGATTTTTAGAAATATTTTGCAATTACAAATAATATTTCAATAATATTGCACATATTAATCTTTATATTGTTGAAAGAACAATATGGAATTTCTAGAAGTGATTTAAAGTTGAATTCTAGAAAGGCTGCTGGATTAAAATGTAAATGCACATGTAGTTTTGGTAGCTATTGCCAAATATTTCTTCATAAAAACTGTACCCTAATATATTATTTTTGATTTTTTTAAATTTGAGAGGTGAAAATGCTATGCAAGTGTTTTTTTTAATTTCTTTTTATTATGAGTGAAATTAAAAATCTTTTTTTTATGTTTAGTGGTCATTTTAATTAATTTTTGGTGAATTATTTGTTATGTCCTTTGTCCATTTACATATTAGATTACACACACACACATTTTTTTGAGATGATAGTTTCTTGATAGCTTCATAGATAATGGCCAGTTTAATCTTCATCTCTAATAGAGTCAATTTTTGTAAATTCTATTTTCCTTGTAAATTATTTTTTTATCTAGGGTTCCAAATATATTTGCATATTTATTTATTTATTTATTCATTCATTTACTTATTTACTTATTTACTTATTTATTTAAATTAGTTTCAAGTATACAATGCATTGGTTAGATATTTATATAGTTTATAAAATGATCCCCCTAATTGTTCCTTCCCTCCTCGGGTTTTCCACCTAGCCAATATATTAATGCTAACTGCATTCCCTATGCCACGCTCCCCATCCTCATGACCATCTATCAGCTACTAATTTGTACTTTAACCCTTCACCCCATTTCCCAGCCTTCTTGTCCCCCTGCATACAGGTTTTAATAGTACCTTTCGCCCCACATCCACTCTCCCCTCCCCCGCCCCCGGACCCCTCTCTCTTCCTATTTCTTCTATTCTAATAGTTGTTTCTCCTTTGTGATTTTGTTTGGTCAATTTGTGGTTTTATCTTTTTTTTGTTTTTTAAGCTCACTAGTCATTTGTCTGTTTTGTTAATTATAAAACACAGAATTTTGATTTATTAATTATACTTCTGATTTTCTATTCTCTAGTTCATTAACTTTAGTTTATGA
>NW_011888799.1:11534562-11537291 GCF_000151845.1 Pteropus vampyrus
TTCATAAAGATCCTTCTCATTCTTTTTAAAAGATGCATAGTACTACTTTGTGTTAATGCACCACAGTTTATTCAATTAACTTTTTGTGTATGAGTTATAGATTTTTAGAAATATTTTGCAATTACAAATAATATTTCAATAATATTGCACATATTAATCTTTATATTGTTGAAAGAACAATATGGAATTTCTAGAAGTGATTTAAAGTTGAATTCTAGAAAGGCTGCTGGATTAAAAAGTAAATGCACATGTAGTTTTGGTAGCTATTGCCAAATATTTCTTCATAAAAACTGTACCCTAATATATTATTTTTGATTTTTTTAAATTTGAGAGGTGAAAATGCTATGCAAGTGTTTTTTTTAATTTCTTTTTATTATGAGTGAAATTAAAAATCTTTTTTTTATGTTTAGTGGTCATTTTAATTAATTTTTGGTGAATTATTTGTTATGTCCTTTGTCCATTTACATATTAGATTACACACACACACATTTTTTTGAGATGATAGTTTCTTGATAGCTTCATAGATAATGGCCAGTTTAATCTTCATCTCTAATAGAGTCAATTTTTGTAAATTCTATTTTCCTTGTAAATTATTTTTTTATCTAGGGTTCCAAATATATTTGCATATTTATTTATTTATTTATTCATTCATTTACTTATTTACTTATTTACTTATTTATTTAAATTAGTTTCAAGTATACAATGCATTGGTTAGATATTTATATAGTTTATAAAATGATCCCCCTAATTGTTCCTTCCCTCCTCGGGTTTTCCACCTAGCCAATATATTAATGCTAACTGCATTCCCTATGCCACGCTCCCCATCCTCATGACCATCTATCAGCTACTAATTTGTACTTTAACCCTTCACCCCATTTCCCAGCCTTCTTGTCCCCCTGCATACAGGTTTTAATAGTACCTTTCGCCCCACATCCACTCTCCCCTCCCCCGCCCCCAGACCCCTCTCTCTTCCTATTTCTTCTATTCTAATAGTTGTTTCTCCTTTGTGATTTTGTTTGGTCAATTTGTGGTTTTATCTTTTTTTTGTTTTTTAAGCTCACTAGTCATTTGTCTGTTTTGTTAATTATAAAACACAGAATTTTGATTTATTAATTATACTTCTGATTTTCTATTCTCTAGTTCATTAACTTTAGTTTATGACCATTATTTCCTTCTTTAGAATTTACTCTCCTTTAGATTTACTCTACTGTTTTTCTAGATTTTTGAATTGGGGATTTAATTAATTTATTTTAATTTATTGGTAAAAATGTTTAAGACAATGAATTTCCTTTTTATCACTGCCTATGTGTATTCTACAGATTCAGATAGATAATATTTTTATCATTATTTTTATAGAAATCCTGTAATTTGTATTTGTCTTTCCCTTGTTACTTAAGACTTGCTTAAAAGAGGGTTTTTAAATTTCCAACTAGAAAGGCCCTTTTCAGTTTTGATTTTGTTTCGTTACTTGTTAAAGTGCTTTTTACATTTCTATTTTATAAAACACTTTTCCGTAAACTAATAATTGATCAATTTTTAAAACTATTTCATGCACTTGAGAAGAAAATGTAAATGCTATTAATCTGTCTCAGTGACTCTTTTCTCTTTTACATTCTAATTTTTAGCCACTTGACCTTTCTTGAGCTGAGAGTTGTTATGTTAAAATCTCCTGTCTTATTAGTATGTTTCAGTTTATGTCTCCTTGCATCTTCTATAGTTTTTATTAAATGGCCTTAATGTTATCTGATGATTAGGTGTTTACAACTTTCATATGGCACATTGCAGAGAGTTATTTTTAATGTTAGATATATTTTCGCTTGAATTCTTCTTAGGTTGATATTAGGCTTATAGCCCATGCTTCTTAATTTTTCTATTTCCCTGGAATACATTTGCTAATTCTCTTACTGTTAGTCTTTTTGAATCACTCTTCGATAAAGCATACAGGTGGGTTCTGTTTTGTGCTAAGCTGAAATTTCTTAAAGTAATTGATTTACAAGCCCATTCATATTTATTAAAATAATTAATATGTTTTCAATTCTATTATATAATTTTACATTATAATTATTATGTGCATTGCATTATATTTGCTTTGTTTCTTTATAGATTTTTCTTCACTCTTTTAAAAAAATTATGACTTAAGAAGATTTTTACTTTTTATTTGGGTAGTGCCCTTAATCTTGTTTATTTGTCATTTCCTAGTGGATTTATCAGCTTTTAGTAGAATACTTTAGCTTTAAGTTATTGACTATACTAAAACAAATGAGCTTATTCTACTTTTTTCCTTCTCCATTTGGATCTAAATTATTTTAGAAGGAATCATTTTACTCTGCAAACTTCTTCTCACTTTCAGAATTAAAATATCAGTAGCCTTTATTTCATTTATAAATACTATTAGCACTGACTCTAAGATTAAAACTGTTACTTTAAACTTACATTTAATAAAAAATAATAATGCATAAAATTGAATCGACATACTGAATAGCTTATAAACAATAAAATATTGAAAAATCATGAATCATTGGGATGCTACTACAATTTTATTTTCCTTATGTCGTATTCTGCCAGAGGCGATACAGTCTGTTTCTGATTCTTTTTACATCACTGGAGGCTTCACATGATGCATTTTTCAGCAACTCCTCCTGAATATTTTGTGCATTAGTGTAGTTTTGCTTTAAGTGTATGATGTATAGATTTGCTTGCAGGTACTAGGTCTATTTCTGTTCTTATTC
>NW_011888799.1:11538146-11553270 GCF_000151845.1 Pteropus vampyrus
TCTGTTCCATCCTCTTGCTTATTTTCTCTCTGACATTTATAGTATACAATAGCATGTTTGTGGGCCTATTCATTGATATTTATTCCACAAATATTTATTGAGGCCTTCCTATGTGTGAAAACCTCTACTGGGCACCGGGAATAGAGCTGTGAAGTGAATAAGATCACATTAGAAAGTGAAATTCCTGAAGGCAAGGAGACCATGTGAATGCACTCCTTGAAGACAAGGCCTGGAGCCTTTTGCCACAGGAACTGCCTAGGCCTTGGGAGCTGTCTGGTGCTAATGTATGCTGGGAGCCTGAGTTCATGGGAACCCACTGGAAGCCTGGTGCTATGGGAGCCGACTGGTGCCAGGGTGGATTAAGAACCTGAGATCACAGGAGCCTGCCAGGAGCCTGGAGCCATAGGAGCTGCCTGGGGTCACTGGGGAGCTGCAGAGGGTCTCTGGAGCCCACAGGCACAGGGTGACTTGGGGGCCTGGGTTTATAGAACCCTGCAGGGACCCCTGCAGGGCTGCAGGAGTTGGCCTGGTTCTGGGGTGGGCTGGCTCTGAGGTCTATGATGAAGTCAGGCACTTACTTCACTCCAATTTTCCCACAGAAAAGGTATTTCTCTCTGCAATGGACTGCCCAGGATTGGGAGACAGGAATGAGAATAGTGTGAATCTATCTTTCCTTCCCTCCTCGGTGTGTCTTTTCTTATTTATTTCTATGCTTCGCCCAGTTGCTGTAATCCCTTACCTGAAATTCTTGGCTCTGGTGAAGGTATTTTTGCATGCAGATTGTTCAAAATTATGGTTTTGAGTGGAAGATGAGTGCTAGAAATTCTTATGCCACCATTTGCCGATATCACTCTTCAAACCAACAATGTTATTTTAACTGCTTACCTTTATCATTAAATTTTACCAAATTCCTTATGCAATGCATATAATAATTATACTCATTTTGTAAATGAGTATAATTTATAAATGAAGTCTGATCTGCTTTCTGTCAATATAGTTTGCATTTTCTAGTTTTATATAAATGGAATCACACAGTATGTATACTTCTGTCTTTTTTCACTCAGTTTAATTATTTTGAGATTCATCAACATTGTTGAGAATATGAATAGTTCATTTTCTTATTTGTCATGTAGTACTCCATTATATGCATGTACTGTAATTTGTTTATCCAGCCACCTGTGAATAAACATTTCTAGGTTTCGGCTATTACTAATAAACCTTATATGGATGCTCACATATAAGTCTTCAAATGGACATATGTTTTTTTCCTGGGTACATAAAAATGGAAAGGCTTGATCAGATGATAGGTATATAACTTTTTAAGAATCTGAAGACATGAGTTCTAAAGCAATTGCATGACTTTATATTCCTAAGAGGAGTATATGATGGATCCAGTTCCTCCACAACTTCATCAACACTTTGTATAGTCATTTTCATTCTAGTCATTTTATTACTTGTATATTGGTATCTCACAGTGTTTTAAATTTGCATTTCTGTAATGACTAATGATGTTGAACATCTTTTTATATTCTCACTTGCCATTTGTATATATTCTTTGAAGTCTCTGTTCAAATCTTCAGTATTTTTATTGCTTTTTTTTTTTAAAAAAAAAGCATTGTTGACCCTGTTGTTTTATCAGTCTCAAATGAGAATATGTGCAGACTTATAAATGGTAAATCTCTCTAAAGTATTTATTACTATTGTTTTCTTTTGAGGAGGGAGGTATATTTGTATATGCTGTTAGGTAATATTTTTTTTTTAGATCAACTAAGCCAGTAGGGAGGAGATCAAAATGTCAAAAAGCAAAAAGCAAATAAGAATAGAACTGACTCATTTTTTTTTTGGTTATCAAGATTAATTTTATAGGTAAATATTTTGTTCTGTATAATCGTTTATGTGGGCTGAATCTAGCTAGAGATAAAATTATGAATACTGTAAAATATTGCACAAGAATCACATCCATGTGATTGCTTAGATAAGTTCTTTATTTTAAAAGCTAATTACTTCTGTTAGTCTTTGTATTTATTCTTTATTTATGTAAAAAATCATGTAGTACAAATGACAATGATGTTAATTTTTTTTTATTTTTTGCATATTGTTTCAGGAAACAGGTAATTCTTCATTTTAATTTGAAGTTCTAGTGACCTAAGTCCTGTGGTTAAACAACTTTAAAAATTCCCAACTTGGTTCAATTCATTAACTTTAAAGTACCAAATGTATATTGAAGTCCCAAAGCTGTCGTCATGGACTTCGCTGCTTTTATAAATCGATTTATGAAAGAGATTTGCGTGAAGATCCAAGAGAAAAAGAGGTATTACTGTTCACAATCAAATTTCTAACATGCCTACAGTTTCAGCTCTGTTATGTGTCTATTAAATCATGCAGCCCTTCTCCACTCACTCTTGCACAATGCATGATGAGTATTTCAGTAAATTTTGTTTTCACATTGGCAAGTTGCCTTGCACTTTTCTTTGAGTAGTTCATGGTCACAGCCAGCTGTTGCCTTCAAGGAATCACAGTTACTAAGGAGATCTTCATACTCGCAACTATTGGCTGTAACAAAAGCAGATTAGTTATATCCTTATAATTTTCTTTAGTAGCGGCAAAATAATTTATACATTCAAAGTGCATAGGAGGGTGGATTGGACAAAAAGTCAAGTTTTCTTACTCTATGATGGGCCTTTTACTTCTTGAGGGACATATAGTTTACTCAGTTGAGCTCACTGATTAATCCACCACTTTTTTTATTTTGAAAATGGTGACATGTTTCTAAAATGAATTGACCTACTTTTCTCCCTATCAAAGGCAGTAAAATGAATATAAATAAATCTCTCTACACCTGCAGAGTCTAATATGAGAGCCACTAGCCACATACAGCTATTTAAATTTAAATTATTCTAAATTAGATAAAATTTAAATTTTAGTTTCTTAATCTTACTAGCCACATTTCATGTGTTCAAAGGCCACATGTGATTAGTGGCTATTTTAAGGCAGATGCTAACAAAATATTTCCATCGTTTCATACTATTAGACAGCACTGCTTTAGATGTCAATGTTTTCTTCCTGGAGAAAGTGATTTCTATGGAAAGATAAAGATGCAAAACAGTGATAATGTGCCCTTTTTTCTTCTGATACTTCTTGGGTGTTCCCCAGGGGCCTTAAACTCAACAGATCTCAAACTAGACTCATACTACCCACAACCCTCACAATTCCTGAGTTTTGTCTCCCTGTATGCCTTCCACAATCTTAGTGAAATGGTTCTCCTACTCAGCACTTTAAACTGAATCAATCTGAACTCTTTTTCTACTTCTGACCAGCACTCAACCAGCACAGGTAATGAATACTGGCTATTCTACTTCTTTTCTCTCAACTCAGTCCATTTCTCTTCCTTTATTTTGCCAGTGATGCAGTAAAGACATCCTTTTTGTTTTTCAACCCATATTTTTTCAAAGTTTTCTAGCTGGCTTCTGTCCAATTGTTTCTACATACTATTGCTAGCAAGCTTTTTATAAAACATGATTCTGACTCTGTCACTCTTACATTTAAACTCTTTCAATGGACTGCTTATCCCTAATAGGGTAAATTCCAAGCTTCTTAGCAAATAGCGTTCAGCAGAGATATTAATATTCAATTTTTTTCTCCTTTAGTTGATTTATAACTTTGATGCCATAAATATTCTGAATTATACCTATAGAATTCAGTCAGAAAGAATGTTAACTAAAAGTGAATGCATTTAAAAATCTCAGTGAATAGGCCAACTCTATTGTTCATAACTTTAATAGAAGTATATCAACTAACAGAGGAAATAGCTATTCTTACATCTTTTTATGATGTGTTTACAAATGATAAATATGACATTTGTTTCATTCTCTCCTTTTGTAGCAATATGTTTGTGGGTTCGATGACCCAATACTGTATACAGGTTGGATATTGTCATTAAAAACATGCATAAAACTACTTTCAAATTTTAAGGAAAGTGATCATTAAGTCAAATGCTATGATTCCAATTACACTACAAAAAAGCATGGTAATCAGCATGATGAACTCATTAGCACAAAAGAAACATTGTTTGTCTGTCTAGACCAAGCCATAATTTTATCTCACATCTATATATTTCTACATTTCATTCTTTCAAAATACCTCCTTTGGTCTAATAATACTAACTTTGAACTAGTTACCAGAAACATGTATAGTTACTATTAGTAAGCTCTTCATAGTCCCACAAACATACTGACAACATATGTTTCATTATGTTACATATAGTATTTTTCATTACAAAAACATGTAGATTATTAAAGTGTATAAAAAGATTAAACACATACACTGTTGAATAATCTCTTTTCTTTTGCATAAAGACATTTAAATTGGTAACCTAAGGAAATTTCTTAACATACAAAAAGAAAAAAATATCAATTTTTTATTATAATAGCAGGTTAATCACTTCAAACTTACTGCATAGTCCATTGTCACAGTTACCAGGGCAACTGGCACAGGGTATTCCTTGTTGGTAAGGGGTATTCTTTTTACTCACATTATTACCACTGAAATTTAAAATATATAATGTCAAATATTTTTCACTTGGCTGTTTAATTTATAGTTCAAGGGTAGCATCAGTCACCAAATATAGTTATTCAATTTTTCAGATATGTAACAAAACTGAAAAATTATAATTCTCAATGTGTGATTCAGATAAACTCCAAATTAAGAAAATAACTTTACACATTGACCCATCTCCTTGACTATAATTTTGGAGGTTGAATAACTAAATTGAATAACTAAACTCTAAAATTTTCAACACTATCTTCATCTCACAGTAGACTCAAATTGTTAAGTCAGTATACCCCAGTGTGCTGGCTAGGGGTAGAGCATATTTCCTAGAGAGACAGGAGAAACTCCCGGGGGCAGGCAGTTGCAGTAAGAAAAAGAATACTCGATGTTACAATATCATCTTATATTTGAAAGATGATAAAATACCATAATTTCTTTAATATGGACTAAGGACAGTAAAACTACAGTATGAGTATTATATAGGTACACACACATACGCATAGACTTCTATATAGGAATAGTGATATTTAAGGAGTTAATGGTGTATGTGTATGGGGGCAGGGAGAGCTGGGGAAAGTTGGTGAGATTCTAGAGGCAGCGTGTGAGAAATTTTTGTTTATTAAACAAAGAATATTAGTTTTAAAAAAAGTTTCGAATAAACACCAATATCCAGGATATAATCACCTTACAAGAACTAACTGGTAACTCACTGATAATTATTATTGTATTGGTCATTTAATTAATTTGAAAATGCATGCAAGTGCAGATTTCAATAGTGTCAAGTGGGCTAATGGCCCAAGGCAATACATTTGAATTTCAGTCTCTCTACACAGAATATAGCTGTATGTATGTGAGCCCTTGGAAAATTGTAAAATAGACATTAAAGTGTTCTGAAAGTTTTCTCACCTCTGCTTCTCCTTATTATTCACTCCAATACTCATTTCAGATGCCTGGCTTCAGATGCCTACCCTCTCACAGCGAGGCAGTGAGTTTGGGTGTACTCTCCTAAGACTTTCCAATTCTTTCTACTAAACTCTAATAGATGCAAGTGGGAAAATGACTTTGGAAGTCAATCTTCTCAAAAAGGAGATCCATATCCCCAGGTTAACCATAATCTCAAAATAAATCCTGTGGGAGACTTGTTTTGGGGGCTTCCCTGCCTCTAGTCATAAGAAATTTCAAACACTAAAAAAATTAAGACTGACAGATATGTTGAGATTAGATCTTCAGTATATTCATAGGATTTATTGTAGACGACTTCAAACATTGCTTGACAAAACAGCTTGTTTCCTGCTATAAATCAAGACCTTATGGATAGGTTGTTAATCGAGTTTTTTTTGGTGTGAAAACTGTAGAGAAACAAAGACTTAAGATGTTAACTTTTTCTGAACTCTGAAATATATTAAAGATCTCTTGAAAAACTTTTGAATCTCAAAAGAATGGATTTTTAATGATAAAAATGTTGTTGTTTTTATATAAACAGGAGTGGGAACATTTTAGCAGAAAAGCCTGAAATCACAATTTGCCATCATCTATTTGCTAATCCACTACTACCCCTTGTTTAACCATCAAGCTTCTACCCTCCTAGAGTGTGAAATTAGTGAAAACTGAAGATACCAAATCTAGAGAAATACACACTACACAAGAATAACCTTAAGCCCTAGGGAAAGGCAATAGAAAATATATCACTTTATAATTGAAGAAAGAGAGCTTCAGATTTTATATTTGGACCTAAGAACTTGGTCTTTTCTTTGATGAGTTCAATGTATCTTACCTTAAAGAGCATTTTCAAAGATTTATGCCTTCTCTTTACTGAAATATTTTTTTTTGGCTTGTTTAATATATGAGATTTTTTAATATGAAATTGCAGATAGAATTATGGACATTCAACGCTAAAGTGTATACTTACGCAGGACAATATTGGCAAACATAGTAGTATTTTAGATTATCTTGATTGGGACAATAGGCAATTCCACATCCGACACGGTAAGATGAATACCAAACAACCTATAAATCCATAAGAGAATATATGAGTACATTGAGGAAAAAAAATTAAAAAACAAATAGCAAATAAAAACTTGAAAAAAAATGTTACTACTATAGTTTGTAGCTGTGTATCTAATGGAAATATTTAAATTATTGATACAAAGTCACAAACTTTTAAAATGGTAAAATTTCATGTACATTCACTACTTTATCCATTTATAATGTTGGAAAAGTACAAAATGCACTTCCCAACCAAGAGTTTTGCAGGCCATGGAAAAAAAATGATATTTCTACTTGAAGTATCAGCCAATTGCCAAGGCTCTATTATACCTACTCAGGCTCCTTTCCCCAAATTAAACACTAAAGTTGTTCATAATTTGGAGAAATTTTCTATATTAGAGCACTTGTGGCAGAAATATTTTTATTTGTTCTCTTTACCTGGGTATAATGTCCAACTACTGCACTGGAACTCTTTGGTCCTACGCCATAGACAAAATTGTGGCTCTCATCATACCAGTTTTGGATTGCATTTGACCAGGCAGTAGGGTCACTTGACATATAGAGATTCTCACCACATTTTGTACCTAAGATGGAACAGATCATGAGGAAAGCTGTAAAGCATGCAATAGCAAAAGAAATCAACTATACGAACACAAGAATGTTGCCTTTCATAGTGACTATATTTGCCAGTATTGATTAAATACATTAAAAAGGTGCTTCTATTTCTTCTCAGCTATAAAACTGAATAGAAGACAGATATGCTTAGCACAGCGAGGGTGGTCTCAACATGTAAAACTTTGAATAGGTTGAGAAGATCTTATTCTTTAAAAATTTTTTCCCTCGGGGTTGTCAAGATGCATTCTTTTTCATGCTAAATTCTTTTTCATTCTTTTTCATGTACAATGCCTCATGTGCTCTCAGCTTTGTATTGTAAGCTTGGAAAGGCAGCAACCAACTTTTATTCTTTCTCTCCCCTTCTTTCCCATATTATGAGGTTTTTTTCACATATAGGACCCTGAATAAAATGTTTATGATTATAATTTTGTGTGAACTGTGGGGAAAAAAACTTTATAGGCAATCTTTAAGAACCCAATCATGATATTGGTTAATAAAATTATATAGGTTTTAAGTGTAAAAAAAAGAACCCCAATCAAGCAACCAACATCAGGAGGGATGATAATTTTCAAAAATTTGGATCTTTGTATGAGTATTATATAGGTACACATGCATACGCATAGACTTCTATATAGGAATAGTGATATTTAAGGAGTTAATGGTGTATGTGTATGGGGGCAGGGAGAGCTGGGGAAAGTTGGTGAGATTCTAGAGGCAGCGTGTGAGAAATTTTTGTTTATTAAACAAAGAATATTAGTTTTAAAAAAAGTTTCGAATAAACACCAATATCCAGGATATAATCACCTTACAAGAACTAACTGGTAACTCACTGATAATTATTATTGTATTGGTCATTTAATTAATTTGAAAATGCATGCAAGTGCAGATTTCAATAGTGTCAAGTGGGCTAATGGCCCAAGGCAATACATTTGAATTTCAGTCTCTCTACACAGAATATAGCTGTATGTATGTGAGCCCTTGGAAAATTGTAAAATAGACATTAAAGTGTTCTGAAAGTTTTCTCACCTCTGCTTCTCCTTATTATTCACTCCAATACTCATTTCAGATGCCTGGCTTCAGATGCCTACCCTCTCACAGCGAGGCAGTGAGTTTGGGTGTACTCTCCTAAGACTTTCCAATTCTTTCTACTAAACTCTAATAGATGCAAGTGGGAAAATGACTTTGGAAGTCAATCTTCTCAAAAAGGAGATCCATATCCCCAGGTTAACCATAATCTCAAAATAAATCCTGTGGGAGACTTGTTTTGGGGGCTTCCCTGCCTCTAGTCATAAGAAATTTCAAACACTAAAAAAATTAAGACTGACAGATATGTTGAGATTAGATCTTCAGTATATTCATAGGATTTATTGTAGACGACTTCAAACATTGCTTGACAAAACAGCTTGTTTCCTGCTATAAATCAAGACCTTATGGATAGGTTGTTAATCGAGTTTTTTTTGGTGTGAAAACTGTAGAGAAACAAAGACTTAAGATGTTAACTTTTTCTGAACTCTGAAATATATTAAAGATCTCTTGAAAAACTTTTGAATCTCAAAAGAATGGATTTTTAATGATAAAAATGTTGTTGTTTTTATATAAACAGGAGTGGGAACATTTTAGCAGAAAAGCCTGAAATCACAATTTGCCATCATCTATTTGCTAATCCACTACTACCCCTTGTTTAACCATCAAGCTTCTACCCTCCTAGAGTGTGAAATTAGTGAAAACTGAAGATACCAAATCTAGAGAAATACACACTACACAAGAATAACCTTAAGCCCTAGGGAAAGGCAATAGAAAATATATCACTTTATAATTGAAGAAAGAGAGCTTCAGATTTTATATTTGGACCTAAGAACTTGGTCTTTTCTTTGATGAGTTCAATGTATCTTACCTTAAAGAGCATTTTCAAAGATTTATGCCTTCTCTTTACTGAAATATTTTTTTTTGGCTTGTTTAATATATGAGATTTTTTAATATGAAATTGCAGATAGAATTATGGACATTCAACGCTAAAGTGTATACTTACGCAGGACAATATTGGCAAACATAGTAGTATTTTAGATTATCTTGATTGGGACAATAGGCAATTCCACATCCGACACGGTAAGATGAATACCAAACAACCTATAAATCCATAAGAGAATATATGAGTACATTGAGGAAAAAAAATTAAAAAACAAATAGCAAATAAAAACTTGAAAAAAAATGTTACTACTATAGTTTGTAGCTGTGTATCTAATGGAAATATTTAAATTATTGATACAAAGTCACAAACTTTTAAAATGGTAAAATTTCATGTACATTCACTACTTTATCCATTTATAATGTTGGAAAAGTACAAAATGCACTTCCCAACCAAGAGTTTTGCAGGCCATGGAAAAAAAATGATATTTCTACTTGAAGTATCAGCCAATTGCCAAGGCTCTATTATACCTACTCAGGCTCCTTTCCCCAAATTAAACACTAAAGTTGTTCATAATTTGGAGAAATTTTCTATATTAGAGCACTTGTGGCAGAAATATTTTTATTTGTTCTCTTTACCTGGGTATAATGTCCAACTACTGCACTGGAACTCTTTGGTCCTACGCCATAGACAAAATTGTGGCTCTCATCATACCAGTTTTGGATTGCATTTGACCAGGCAGTAGGGTCACTTGACATATAGAGATTCTCACCACATTTTGTACCTAAGATGGAACAGATCATGAGGAAAGCTGTAAAGCATGCAATAGCAAAAGAAATCAACTATACGAACACAAGAATGTTGCCTTTCATAGTGACTATATTTGCCAGTATTGATTAAATACATTAAAAAGGTGCTTCTATTTCTTCTCAGCTATAAAACTGAATAGAAGACAGATATGCTTAGCACAGCGAGGGTGGTCTCAACATGTAAAACTTTGAATAGGTTGAGAAGATCTTATTCTTTAAAAATTTTTTCCCTCGGGGTTGTCAAGATGCATTCTTTTTCATGCTAAATTCTTTTTCATTCTTTTTCATGTACAATGCCTCATGTGCTCTCAGCTTTGTATTGTAAGCTTGGAAAGGCAGCAACCAACTTTTATTCTTTCTCTCCCCTTCTTTCCCATATTATGAGTTTTTTTTCACATATAGGACCCTGAATAAAATGTTTATGATTATAATTTTGTGTGAACTGTGGGGAAAAAAACTTTATAGGCAATCTTTAAGAACCCAATCATGACATTGGTTAATAAAATTATATAGGTTTTAAGTGTAAAAAAAAGAACCCCAATCAAGCAACCAACATCAGGAGGGATGACAATTTTCAAAAACTTGGATCTTTTTAAATTCTACAAATCAGAATGTCACCAGGTCAAATACTCCTCAGAGAGTTAAGCAAAAAGGACCTTGCAGAGAGTGACATCAACAAGATGGTGGAGTAGGAATCCCTAGGCTTCCTTCCCTCAACAAACACACCAATTCAACAACAGTTCATGAACAAAATTGCCCTTGTGAGAAATCCAAAAGCTAATTGAAAGGCTCCCATACACTGGGAAAATATGAAACCAGACTCATTTAAGCCTGTAGGGAGATTGGAATACCCTCTTGCTAGAAGCCTTATAATTAGGAAGAGACTAAATTCATGCTAAATTCTTCACATGTACAATGCCTCATGTGCCATATAATTAGGAAGAGACTTCCAAGCTCCCAGGTCCTCCCAGGGGAGGGAATGACTTGGTTCATTTGTTCAGCATTTCAACTTTTCCTAGGGGACTCTCCAGAGGGCTGGCTTCTGTCTTACTGGTCTTGGAGCTCTGAGTGTCAGGCACAGGCTAGATACCCAAGGGAGAATGGATATGGTGGCTTGGACTGGTAGATACCATAATTGCTGCTTCTGGTTCAGCACAGAGCAAGCAAATACAAAAATAGCTCTCAGCTTCCCCTTTGGGAGGCAAAGAGTTGATCAGTGTCCAATGTTCCAGTTTCTCCAGGGCTATCCAAAGAACTGGCCTGTCTTGCCAGTCTTGGAGCTCTGGTTGGTTTGGCACAGTCTTAGCCCCTGGGGGAGAGCAGAGAAGGTGCTTTGGTTTAGTAGATGCCATAGCTCTTCTTCCCAGCTCAGCACAGAGCAAGCAGACAAAAACCATAACTGCTTGCTTCTCCTTGGGGAGGGAAAGAGTTGGTCTGGGCATCCAATGCCACAAATTTCCAGAAGCTGCCCCAAAGACTGGCTTATAACTTTCCTGTCTGGGAATGCTAACAAGACCTAGCATAATCTAGCCTGGGGCTAGTGAAGACACAGGAATTTGGGCTGGCAGTTGCCATAGTCTCTCCCTTCCAGTCCAGCACAGAGTGAGCAAACAAAAAACCTCAGCTCCTAGACTCTCCCTGGGGAGGAAAAGAATTGGATGGAATGTCCAAAGTCCATCATTTCTGGGGGCTGCCTGAGGAATTAAGCATCTTTTTTGACCACAATGGACTTGAATAGACATTTCTCCAAAGACCATGTAAAAATGGCCAACAGGTATATGAAAAGATAATCATCAGGGAAATGCAAATCAGAATTACGATGAGGTACTATCTTATACCTGTCAGGATATCTATTATAAAACAAACAAACAAATGAACAAAAAACAAAAGACAACAAATGATTGTGAGAATGTGGAGTACTAAGTAAAATCCTAGTACACTGTTGGAGACGATGCAAAATGGTGTAGCTGCTATGGAAAACACTAAAGAGGTTCCTCAAAAAATTAAAAGTAGAACTACCAAATGGCCCAGCGATTTCACTTCTGAGCATTATACAAAAGAATTGAGCATTATACAAAAGAATTGAAATCAGGATCTTGAAGAGATATTAGCAAACTGATGTTCATTGCAGCAGTATCCACAATAGCCAAGATGTAGGAACAACCAAATGTCCACCAACAGATGAATGAATAAGCAGAATGTGATATATACATACAATGGTATATTAGTCATCCTTAATAAAGGAAGAAATTTTGCAACATGTGACATGGATGAACCTTTATGATGTTATGCTAAGTGAAATAAGTCATACAAAGAAAGCTACTGCATGATTCCACTTTTGTGAAGTATCTAAAATAGTCACATTTACAGAATTAAAGAGTGGAATGGCTGGGAGGAAGGAGAAATGGAAAGTTGCTAATCAATGGCAAAAAATTCAGGTAAGTATGATGAACAAGCTCTTCTTGTACAGTAGAGATCTTCTGTACAACATTGTACCTATAGTGTATTACACACTTAAACACTTGTTAAGAGGGTAGATCTCATGTTGTGTTCTTAAACAATAGCATTAAATAAAAAAATAATAAAGAAGTGCCTTGTACCCCAGAAACTTTTCCCTATATTTTTCAAGCCCTCTCTTAGTACTTACATTTTGATGGCTTGAAATTTATTATCTCCTTTAATAAGGAAGAATAAAAACTAAGCATCTAACAGTAGACTTGGATCTTTAAGACCATTTGTTTCAATCTTCTACTGAATACAGTCAACTCTCTTCATGATTTTATTATAACATTAGCATCAACAACATAAAGAATAATAGTTCTAATGAAATCACAGGTAAATTATTCATTACCTTCAAATCAAGCTTACCTATATGTATATCATGTTTGATAATGTAAATAAATATTTTATGTAAAGTTTATGCATACAAATGTTTTTCCTCATAGCTTTTTGATCCTTGATATGTTCTTATGACATGTTTTTGAATTTATTATTCTATACATATAAGCACATAGTCCACATAAAATACTTTTCTGCTATTTTTTTATACTTTTTTACCCCAAATATTCATCCTGATTAAAAGTTAAATATTTTTAGAGCAAAGTTTAGGAACAACTCAACATAATTCAATATATTTTATAAATACAAAATAAATAGATTTCAGAACACCAAATGGCTATACAATATCACAAAAGGGCAGTGAGTTAGAAATCAGAAAGCCTTGTTATCTTTCCAATATATGTTAGTACTTCACGTTGTATTCTTGGTTAAGTCTTTCCTCCCATGTTCTAGTTTTCTAATTTTTAAAACTTGGAAAATGGTGATGCATGACCTGTTTACTCATGAGCTGGTTGAGAGGAACAAATGAGATACTGCTTGAGAAACTGTGTAGCATAAACAATCAACACACATAAAATTGCACTTATCATAATTATCTCTCTATATACAGTGATTTCAAAAAGACAAAAGTATAAGCAACATTTATTCAAAATGTCTTCTTAATGCAACACCCTAGAATGGTCTGTTCTATTTTATTTTCCAGTGTTACTTTATTTGTTCATTTGTTCAATAAATATTTACTAATTTACATACTAGTTTTTCGGTCTTCTGCACTACTGTGTTCTAAAGTGCACTTGTTTGCCCACTTTTGGGCATTTGCTGTTGCTTCTCTGCTCCATTCCTAAATGTCAGAAGAAAAAAAATACACTTAAAAATTCAACTTCAACAAAGCATTTGCATTATAATCTGATTGGTAGATTGATTTGCACTCCTTTAAAACTTCTGTAAATATATTATCTGTCACTGGTATTAAAATATCTTCTTTTTTTCTTTTTTTTGGTGTGTCTTTCTCCCCCCAGTGCCAGTTTCAATGAGAAGATAGTCCATAGGTAATGTGTCTAATGAGAGAAATATCTAATACAATAATATCTGACTATTTATGATAGCACAGAAGCCACACCTAGGATTTTTAGTAATGATGCTACTCTAAATACTGATCAACATCTCAAGTATTATATTTCAATAGTAATAAGCTGACCTACATTATTTCCAATTCCATTTGCAGCCCATTGCATTCCTATGGTAGATATTTGTTTTTTAGGGACTATGCCCTGGAAATTGGGCTATTTACCCTAAATGGCACTTATCTTGAAGGAAAGAGGATTTCTTTCTTTTAGACTAGGAAGGATAGTGAACAAAAAATATAACAGCTTCATATTTAACGTCTGAAGATTTAGCTTCTAATTCTGCCTTCTCAACTTAATAGGCCTGTAATCTTGACAAGTTATTTAACCATAACCATTATAAAGGAAAATTGAGAACTTATGCTCTGCTCATGACACAGTTCAAATGAAATAGTAAAATAGAGGCAGAACTTTCCAAGCCACAAAGCACTTACAAGATGCCAGTTACCAGCTGCCTGCTCATACCACCACTGGTTCACACCACTTTCTTGATATTACTCCCTCTTACCATCTTTAGCATGTTGCTGGCAGGTGGAGAGACTGATTTCCTTAGTTCATTGTGTTTATTTACAATCTCTCTTTGGACTTGTGATTGAGTGGTTAACAAAGCAGTAAAGGCTGGATCCTAAAAAGAAATAAAGTTGAGGTATTTTTTAACATTTTTGAAAATTGCATACGAGAGTAAGTTAATTCAAGGGAACAAAGATCACTTTAAAAAGTGTTCAGTTCAAGCCAATATTAGTTAAGCATTGCCAAAAATTAAGCATTGACAAACAGTAAAGAAGTAATTTGAAGATTTGAGAATGCAGATGTAATTCATGGCATGACAAATTAAAAAATCCTTTGAGGCCACAAATGCCAATTTCCAGTTTCAAGGGAACTTTTAATATGACATATGAATGGTAATATTTTATAATAAAAAAGTTGGATAATAAGAACATTAAAACGTATTCATTCTTATTTAATAAGGTTGCAGCAGGAGGAATAAGGGTAGAGCTCAAGATTCATCCTAGACTTTAATGAGAACTTTGACCTGACATGATATCTATATTTAGAGAAAGAATGTATTTAAAATGAATTAAGAAAAGAATGTTTAGGCCCAGTAAAAGTGCCTTCAATATTCTAGAAAAATTACTCTTCTTATCGTGGGTGGATTTTATGGAGCCACTCAAAAAACAATTTTACAATATTAAACAAATCTCCAAAACAGTATGAGGAGAGCAAAGCCATCTAATTAATGGACTAGTGCTGACTTTATTCCTTTTAGTAACAAAAATATAATTAAGGTATTAAACAAG
>NW_011888799.1:11554106-11582183 GCF_000151845.1 Pteropus vampyrus
TTCTAGTGTGTTTCAAAGTCATAAACATGGGAATATTTATATTATCTATTTTAGAAGGAAATGTAAAGAATTTATTTAAGTTTCAATTTGATATAGTGAGTAAAAGAGTAAAATTAATAAGATAATTCTTTCAATAAAAAGTAGTTTTGAAGATCATGGATAGATTTATTAAAAATATTTTACCATTGGTGAAAAACATGTTCACATTAAAATAAAGGAGTTATCACTTACTGTTGGTTCTCAGAGCACGATGAAGTATCTGTTTTATTTCTAGGAAGAAGGAAGGTGAAAAGAAGTTTAGAGCACAATATGTATTACACTTATTTCTGTTTTAGCAAATTCTGGTTGTGTAAATAAACCTCTGAAATAGAATTTTTTATCTCATTATCTTCAAAATTCATTGCCAGTTGTCTAACATTGTTTTTGACATCATTCGGTTCCAAGACAGCTTTTAACATAAGTAAAGTTTGCCCTCCTTCCCTAACTAGCCCTCTCCTCTTTTAAGGCACATTAAAATCTGTATGCTGCCTTTTTGGCCTTTTTGGTGTTTTTTTAATAACCACTGAAGACTGGCTGGTCACCATGAAGGTAACCAGGGTCCTAACCTACAGATAAACTCCTGTGGCTCTGCTTTCTATGATGCTTGATTCCCAGTTACCAAACTTCTGTAGCTTATTGGTTAAGAGCATAGCCTTTGGAAACTTCAGTTCTGGGAAATCCTCTCAGATATTCAATTTTCTCTTCTGTAAAATGTGGATTATCATATCATGGGTTTGCTTTGAAAACTGAAAGGTATAATATGCATAAAACATCTATTACAATGCCTGGCATATAATAATAAATAAAAATTATTAATATTTTTATTATCTTTTGCAACATGTGGTAGATTTTGAGTTCATAAGATCATTCCATAAATGCATGTTGTTTGATTGAATTGCTAATTCTAGAAGTGTTTATAAGAACTGTTGTTACTTCCAGGTGTTATAGGGAAAAAAAATCATTCATATAGGAAAAAAAAAGATTCAAATGTTTAAAGGCCAGTTCTAGTAGAGACCTTCTGGCTAGCTTTAGAAAAATGATGTACCCTGGCTGTCGTATCCTCATCAGCTCATTAAAAGGCATATACATGGGCCTGAAGATTTGTATAGCTTATTCAGTAGGTTTGCATTAGATGACCCACAATTTCATAATTCAAAAGACCATTATGCCACATACTCCTCCATCCTACTCTCCTCTCCCCTCCCCACTCACCCAACCTATAATTATCTTTGTTGCAACAATGAAAATGATAACAGTTTTGGTGAGAATATATTCAAAGAAAAAAATGATCATATTTTATTCATTTAAACCTATATTCATACATAGTTGAAAAGCTGGCTACCATTTTTTCCCTTGCTACTTACTAATACAAAAGTACTGTGCCCTTTCTTGCAGGTGTTTTAAAACCAGGATAACATGGTTCTCCTAGAGTGTCTATAGGAAGAGCATGGTGTATGGTTTCATAATCCTAGAAAAGAGAAAAGAAGATATTTAAAATAAAAATGTGAAGGATAGGTTGAAAATAATGTCTGTCACAAACTTAAAACTTGACTCTAATATTTTATTTGTTCTCTAATACTTTATTTATTTCAACTCACCATTAAGACCATAATTCCCTTCTAAGATCAGATTGTTTCGATGTCCTGGTATTTCATTTGGACACTAGCAAAGAAGTGGGCTTCTTAAAGAAGTTCGCTTTATTTGTTGGCTTACTGCCTTGGAATGTCATAACATATTTTCAAGACTCCCAATTCCTTATCCAGGCCTTTAACCCACACAGTTCTTTAGAAGATAATTTCTGTGAGTAGTTACCCACATAGTGAGTATTTACTACAAGGATCTGGGATCACACCTCTTTCTCTTTATGTCTTTTTCTAGAAGCCAGTAGATGACACAAGTCTAGAAGATTCGACACCCACAATTCTAATCGTTTTAATATACAATTTCTAATAACTGCATTCAAAACATAAGCAGCTAAAATTTTTAATTTAACCTCATAAGAGGCCAGATTTAGACATGACTTCAGCCTTCTGCTATGACTCAGAGCTTTTCATGTAAATAGAATGATTTATCTTTTAAGATAGGTAAAGAGTTTCGATAGGATAAACGTAGAGAGGCATGGTCAACGGTTGGTGGATCCACATTAAGCAACCCAAGGAAACACTCTATCTCTCTGCACTGAATCAGAGGATGATGTGCAGAGTGCCAGAAGCACATGGTTATCAGAAGGCCCCTCTGCTCATAGATCTTTCTCTCCCCTGTCTTCACCCACCTCTCCGGCCCTGGTCATTTCGTTTCCCAGTCTGCTCTAATTCTTACCCTGACTCCAGAGCCCAGATCTTTCCGCGTTAGGGCGGAAGCCAGAGACTGGCTGCAGCTCATCCCTCCTACAGTGTGTGTGAAATACCCAGCCATCTGCGCACGCCCGCAACGTCATAGAGTTTTATGCCATCAGCGCAGACAGCGGATAACTGAATTCTTCCTGCAACTTTTCCATCACCCTCTAGGGCTGCACCAGAGAAAATCTTACACATTTTCCCTTTGTGAAAAGCAGAGTACTGCTTACTCTCATTACCATCACTTGATGAGGAAGGTAAATGTCTGCTCAAACACTTGAAAAGTATGAAGGAAGATGGAGATAGTATCAGGACCCGAAATGCTCAGAAGGTGGCCGAAAAAGAGGCATTCCTTTACAGACAAGATCTGAGTTAACGCGGGTCAGATTTTAAAGAGCGGATTGAAGAAGTCCATAGATATTTAAGTTTTCAGTTCAACACCAGTGTGGTGCCAACAGTGAACTCGGGGTTACATAAAGTTGACATTTTGCAGGTTTGCTCATAAACGCTTCGCGTTCTTGCCTTTCTTCTTCTTTCCATAATAGTTTTGTGGTTAGGAAATTCAAAAAGAATAACAAAAACAAGCCTTAGAAGAATGCCCAGAATTCCTGATCCAAGGCTACTGGCTTCAAGATTGGCAGGTGTATCCAGGATTGGTTGAAGATGTGTTGACTCTCTTTACACAGGGCAGATGAATAATTGATGTGTTTTCTTTTGTGTTGGGTTGTTTTCAAGATTTAAAGGAATGGATTAATTCATTAGCTAGAGGACAGATTAGGTTAAAAAATGTCAAACCAAGAGTTAACATCAATCACACACTAGTGCTGTATACCTCAAGCAAAGACGCTTGAAATTTCTCATTCCAAACCTTGAGACTCATCTGGGAACAGCTGTAACTATAACTAACTGCCATGTTTCATGGTGCTGAGTGCCATTTTCCCTTAGCAGTGTTAAAAGTCCAAGTGACCAATGCACAAATGTTTTAGTTTTCCTGTATTGTTATTTCAGTTCAACTACCACTGACTAAAAAAATCTTGGAATTTAAAAGTCATCCTAGACTGCTTTACTCTTATGGTTACAACCAAAGTCAACTCTTGACAGTTTGCTTTTCTAATTATTTATGAAATCTATTCCCAGATCTCTCTTTCTCACTACTACATTTATGTTTTCATCATATCTTGCTTAGATTATTAATTTAACATTTTTAATATTTATATCCACAAAATTACCGCTCACCCTTTTATAATTTATTTGGTACATTTCATCTTTCTTTAGGGCAAAACAATTCATTGTTATCCTATAGTAGTCTATAATTTACTGGGAATATTCCTATTTTTCATTCTTGGAGACACCATATCTGTAATTATTACTTGCTCCCACGGATTATGTCAGAATGAGAGCAATCTGAGTATTGTAGTAATAGATATTGTTAGTAAACATGTATTTGAGAAATTGACAATATCTCTCCTGATGATTGCTATAGCTCCAAATTCTAGAACAATACTAGTTACATAGGTGGCAGTTTGTAAATATTAGCTGAGTGAATAAATATTGACATGGCTTAGATTCTTAGGGAGTGAAGAGAAAAGAACACATCATTTCTTTCCTCTAAGACTTATAGCACTGTGGGAAAGATATATACATATGAACATAACCAGGTAGTGCAGTTTAGTGCTAAGTAATTGGAAAAGAAAATATATACAGCAATTGGGAGTTCTGTGACTTGATAATATTTGGGTAAAACCTAGATGGTAGAGTAACATTTGAACTGGTTTGAAAAATATATATGACTTGATCAGAAAGAAAAAAAAGAGTTTGTACACTTCGTTAGAAGAGCAGAAACAGACAAATCAATGTCTCACAAAGGCATATTTAAGTCATTATAATAGGCCTTTGAAAATGTTGGGGAAGCTTTGCATAGAAGTCTAAGGAGATTTGCTTTTCTTGTATAACGTAGGAAAGTAATTTCACTGATGTTCAGAGAATTGAGAAATTATGTGATCAAATATTATTTCATGAAAGCTACCTGATAGCACTCTGCAGGATGTTTTGTGGAGCTGAGAAATTGGTGACAGGAAAAATAAAAGTGTGGTAACATTTCTCATCTTAATTTTAGAATAATAGAAACAGGAAAAAAGGTTGAACGTGAAAAGATAAACAAATGGTGTTGATGATGGATGTAATATGGAAGGTGAGTCCAGAATAAAAGAAAGTTTGTAAATTTAGAGTCTACACGTTTTGGAGAGTACAAGGAAAGTACATCTTCATTATTGAGAGGGAGTACAGGTATTTCTAAATATTCTTGTAAAATCAGAAGTTCTCAATGTGCTGAGCTGAAAGGAGTAGAGTTCAAGATGCCTGAGAGTTGAAAGGACTGGGTTCTTGCATGGACTTTGATGAGAAATCCACTGTAATTCTTGTCCTGTTCCTTTACATGTAAGATATTCTTTGTTCTACCCTGTAATTTTGTGACCTTGCTAAACTTACTTATTTGTTCTAGTAGCTTTCCTATACATTCATTTGGATTTTTTTACAAAAAGATCATTTTAATCTGCAAATAGTTTTTATCTTTCTAATTTATAGATTAACTTCTTTTATTTTATTTCATTGGTTGTAAACTTAAAATGTGAACAAAGTGGTACAAATTGAACCCCTGCCTTATTTCTGACAGTGGATTCCAGATCGAAAATACTACAATAGTGTTTTTACCTATAAAGTAATACAAAGAGAAAGTATTTGGTCATTCACTAAGTATAAGCTTAGTTAAGTATAAGGAGGGTTTTGTAATGTATTCCTTATTAAGATAGGTAGTTACCTTCTATTCCTAATTTTCTGAAAATTGTTTCCACTAAGGGTGCTAAATTTTGTCAAGTGCATTTTTTTCATCTTTTGTGATGATTATGTCTTTATGCTATTAATATGGCATGCCACATCAATTTATTTTTGAATGCTGAAACATCCTTTTATTCTTGTGGTAACCTTCCTTTGTCATGGTGTATAATCATTTTTATATGTTGCATTTATGTTCATGAGAAATAATAGTCTGTAGTTTTCTTTTCTTATGATGTCTTTGGCATAAGATAATATTAACCTGAGTTGAGAAATAGTTCTCTTGTTTTCTGTCATGATATAAACAAAAAATCCTGAAATTATTTGTACATAGATATTATATTTATGTAAATACTCACACATCTATAACCCAGTGCAATTTAACTCTCTCTCTCTTCTAGTCAATAATCTCTTAACTGGTTTTTTGTTTCAGTCTTGTCCTTTTACAATTTAAAATTCATCCCATTGTTTACTTATAATATCCCAATTCTTTACCTGCCCTAGAAGGTGCCATGGGACTAATTTTTTGTCTGACTCCTTTTTAAAATTATTTAAAAAATTATTTTACTCACTCTGCTCTAGCCATTCTAGGCTTCTTGCTTTTTCTTAAAGATACAAAGTTTGTTCCTACCTCATTGGCTTTGTACTTGCTATTCTCTTTGTCTGAAAGTTTCTTGATCATTAAATTTATTGGTTTTCTCGCTTTTTAGTGTGTTCCTAATCCAATTCCATCACCTCAGAGAGAATTTACCTATCCCATTTAAATTAACATTTGTCTGTCTCAGCCTATCCTCATTATTTTCTATCCTCCTGCCCATTTTAGTTCTTAGCACTTGTTACTTCCAACATTGTGTTAGGATTTATTTGCAAAATGCATAATTTTCTTTCTCTCTCCTCTACTGGAGTGTGAACTCCATGAAGTCTGGAACTTGGGCTATCTTGTTAATTACTCTATTTCAAAGTACCTAATTAAATACCTGAGTCATAATTGTTTTCAATGTAATTTGTTGAATGCAGGATTGAATAATATTACACATTGTGATGATTGCTGTGAAAGGAAGTATAGAGAGCTACAAGAGGGAATAGGGGTATGTTCTTCAGATTATTTACTCAGAGGAATCTCTTGGATAAAATGGCATTTAATATGAAAAAGCTATTCTAGCAAATACTAGGAAGATGAGTCTTCCAGACAGAGCTAATAGCAAAAACAAATGCCCTGAGCTTGGGAGAATTTAATAAAATCATTGTGGTTGAAGCATAAAAAATAAGGGAGAGTGGAATGAAGTGAAATTAGATAGGAAAGTATAAAAAAGATCATTCAGTTGCTTGCAGGTCAGTTTAAGAGTGTGGATATTATCCTAAGTACTTGAGAAATCTATGGAAAGCTTTTGAAAGTAGATTAGTTAGGATTAGTCTATCTCTTTAGAGATTAAAAAATGTGTCAGATGGTTACCAGATTTATCTGGGTGATCATTTCATAGGTTATGTAAATGTCTAATCACTGTGTTCTACACCTGAAACGAATACAATATGCCAACTTTAATTGATAAAAATAAAAATATAAAAATTTAAAAAGAGAAAAAAGAAATGTGCTGCAAAGGCAACATCTGGGAGTCACATTCGTGGTCTTGAACCTGTCCCGGTCTTACCTTTGCCTCATGACTACTCATATCCTTGAAATTATTAGTGATGCTTGACACTGGATAAGGATGTGAGTCTGATCTGACAATCCAATTATTGGTATTATCTGAAAGCCCTTAAAAAAGACAAACATTTAGCAATGGAATAGAGAAATTCAAACTTGGAAATCTGAGAAAGAATAACTGGATCATCTAGAGAAAAAGTATGAAGTGTCATGGAGCCATGAAAACAGGATTTTCTTTTCTTTTTTTTTTTTAATGCATTTTTTATTCTGAAGTAGTTTTAGATTTACAGAAATTTTGCTGAGATAATACAGAGAATTTCCATGTACTCTGTACCCAGTTTCAGTTTCCCCTAATGTTATCACCTTACATTACCCCGATACATTTGTCAAGACTAAGAAATCAACATTACTATTAAAACACTCCAGACTCTGTTCCAATTTCACTGATTTTTCTACTAATGACCTTTATCTGCTCTAGGATCCAATTCAGGATACCACATCTTATTTAGTTCTCGTCTGCTTAGTCTCCTCTGGTCTGTAACAATTTCTCAGAATTTTCTTATTGCTCATGATTTTGACAGTTTTGAGGAGTCCTGGTCAGAGATATTTTGTAGAATGTCTCTTAGTTTAGGTTTGTTTGACATTTTATCCCTTAACAACATTTGGGTCACAAAGTTTTGGAAGTAATACCATGGAAATGAAATGCCCTTTTATCATCTTATATAAAGATATACGTGAGTCCACAAGACTTATTATAGGTAATGTTAACTGTGATAACTTGGTTAAGATGGCATTTGCCAGATTTCTCTACTGAAAAGTTACTATTGTTCTCTTTTCATATTTTACACTTTGGATATGAGCAACTAAGTTCAGCCCAGACTCAAAAGGAAGAGGTCGAAGTTTTATCTCTTGGTAGAAAGAGTATTTACATTTACTATATTAAGATTTGTCTATGCCAACATAGGTTTTAAAAAGGAAGGCATGGTCATATTTTATTGTACAATTTATGCAGATGAAGAATGAAAAGTCTTCATTGATTTTTGGAAAATTGAAGGTTGGAGTTACCTTGGGAAGAAAAAAATAATATAATTATAAGGATGGAAGCTAAATAAGTGAGAAGAGGGAGGAATTAAAGCCTGCATATGTTAATACTTCTTTAAAGATATTTAGCTATAAAGTGAACCCAGGAAGGAAGACTATAGTCCAGGATTCATGTGACGATGATATCAAGTTCCATACTTTTTGTACATTTTGTTCTAGGAACATGATTCTCAATTTCAATTCAGATTTCTAGTGACTTTAGTCATAAGAGACTTTCATGTAACTTTCAGAATCTCCATATTTATATCAAAATCCAAAGTTGTTACCTTTTATCCCTTTGTATGAAAGAGATTTCTGTAAAATAAAAAGCAGATCCAAGAGAAAAAGATGTTACTATTTGGAATCAAATTTCTAGCTAGCATGTCTATGATTTCCTTGCTAATAAAAGTCAAGTGTAAGTTGATGATCTGGCTTTCCTCTACTTAGCCATGTTCAGTATGTATTGGTCATTTAATAAATTTTGTTTGAACAATTGCAGGAAGCCTTGCAACTATTCTTGGTGAGAGCATGTTCACATCCCAGTTGATTTTTCAACTGTTTACAGTTACTGTAAACATCTTCATATTCGCAACTATTGGCTGAAATGAAAACAAAGAAATTAGGCACTTCATTATCATTTTCCTTCATAGCAGCAACACAAAGAATAAACTCAATGTGAATGAAGAGTAGGGAATACAGCAAACAAGTTGGCATTCTTCATTACACTATGATGGCCATTTCACATCTTGAGGGATACATAAGGTTCCTTAGTTAAATTCACTGATTAAGCTATCATTTTAAATTTTGAGCTTTTCCAAATATTTCTAAAATGACTGACTTATTTCCCTCCCTCAGAAAAGAGAGTAAAATGAATTTAACTGAATCTCTCTGGAACTTCACTATCCCAAAGCCGCTAGCTATGAGGTTGTTCACATTTAAACTTAAATTAATTAAAACAAAAGACCGTTGAAATTTCAGGTCCTCAGTGATACTAGTTATATTGCAAGTGCTAAACAGCCAATGTGTCTATATGGGCTACTTTACAGGACAGTGCAAATATTGAACATTTCCATCATTGCAAAAAGTTATATTGGACACCGTTGCCACTAGACTCTAATGCCATTAATATTTCTTTCAGAAGTAAGAAGTCATTATGAAAAAGTGCGGATTTAAAAAGTAAAAATAGGAGGGAATTTCACTATAACTATTGGACATTTCCACCTGGATGTCCCTCAGTGGTTATAAACTCAAGAAATTTCAAACTAAATTTATCATCCTACCTATAAGCTTGGCATTTCTTTGGAATCCCTCCCCAACTCCCAACTTGATTCACTAAATCTCAAAGAAATGGCACTCCCAACTACTAAGTTATTAAAACCAGGCACTGGGAATCAACCTGAACTCTATTCCCTCTACTTTTTATCAGTGCTTAATAAGCACAAGTAATAAACACTGGCTATTCTACTTTCTTCCTATCTCTTATAAACTATTTCTCTTCATTCACTTTGTCCTCATGCAAAAAAGACATCGATTTGTTATTGAACCTATGTTTTTTCAAGTCTCCAAGCTAGCTTTGATCCATTTGTTTTTTCATACTACTGTCAAGAGCGCTTTATAAAACACAGGTCTGATCTCATCACTCTTCTGTTTAGAATCTTTCGATTGGCTACTCATTACTAATAGGATAAATTCCAAACTCCTTAATAAATAATATTCAGCAGAGGTATAAGTATTTTCTTTTTTAGCTAATTTATAGCTTTTATATAATCTCAATATTCTATATTATGGCTATACATTTCACTCAAAAAAATGCTACGATTCAGTCAAGTGAATGCATTCGAAAGGCAAAAATTTAAGTTAATGGATCATTTTTATTGTTCACAATTTTAGTAATACAACTCAACTAAACAAAAATACCAACTTTTTGTACCTCAATTCATAGCAATGCTGGAAATGAGATATTATATGACATTAATTTTATTCTCTTCTGCTAAAATAGTTTTGAGACTTCTGTGAGCTAATGATACTATATGCAGATTTGATAGACATTTAAAGAGAACAAAAAAAATCACTAGCAAACAAAAGTGCATGTGGTTATTAAATTAAACTTGATGATTCTAACTATACTATGAGGAAAATGAGGAATTTAGTATGTTATAAAAAATTATATTTGCTGTGCCTGTCCAGAATTGAGCCATGTTCTACAGTCTCACACCTTTATATCTTCTTTTCAAGATGCCACTTTTGTTATAATGGCATTAATTTGGGTGAAAAGAAAATTCACATTTAATTAAAATAAATTAGGTTACAGGTGGTAACAGGCTTTCATTGCAAATAATACATGAATACTGAATAGTGTAAATTTTTGCTTAAACGCATTCTGTTAAAAAAATTTTATTATTGTTTTTTATATGAAAGCATTGCTTAAGTTGGTTCAGAAGATTGTCTAATTCTTAAACAAAAATGTCAGGTCATTTTGTTATACTAGCAAGTTAATGACTTCAAACTTACTGCATAGTCCATTGTCACAGTGATCAGGGCAGCTGGCACAAGGTTTTCCTTTCTGGTAGGGCGTATTTTTTTTGTTACTAATGTTTCCACTGAAATTTGAAATACAACATGTCAAATGTTTTTCATTTTTCAGTTTAGTTTATGCTCCAAGAGTAACATTGATCACTGTATATACTTGAATATTTATTCATTGATTTTAATCATATTGACTGAAAAACTAATATTGCCAATGTGTACTCAAATACCAATGCAAAGTAATCTAACAATTAACACATACACTCACTTCCTTGACCATGATCTCACAACCTGAGAAACTGAAATGGGATTCACAGAATCTAAAGTTTTCAGGGTATATTTCTGTATGATAACACTCTTCATCTCTCAGTAGACTCAGTGAAATTCCTAAGTCAGTGCACCCTAAGGTGCTGGCTAGGGGTAAAACATATCTCCTAGAGAGACAGAAGAAGCTCCTGTGGGGATAGAGGGTTACAGTATGGAAAACACTTACTGTTAAATGTAATTTTATATTTTAAAAGGAAGCTATAATTATTAATAATTTGTATAATATAAACTGGAGAAAGTAAAGCTCTAGGATAATTTTTAGCTTCAAGATGCGGGATGGCGATATTTTCAAGTAGTTTGGGGGGTAGATATATTAGGAAAGATTTTGACTATAGAGATTTTGTGTGTGAGATTTTTATGTTTACTAAAAATGAGAATGTTATTTAGAATAAAAAGGTTTAATTGACATTAATCTCTAATGTATATTGGTCTTAACAGTGACTAGCCTGTACCTCATTGATGACTATTATCCTATTGGCTACTATTTGAAAATAAAAGGGAGTCAAAGCTTCACTTGGACCTAGTGAGCCCAAGACCCAAGGCAAAGTATCTGAATCTCAATCTCCCTGTACAGAAGACAGCTATATGTGTGTGAATCCTTGGAAAATTTGTGAAATAGATATAAAAGTGTTTTGGAAATTCTCTCACTTTTCACTCCAGCTCTTACTACAGATGACTGGATCCACAGCCAGGCAGTGAGTTTGGATTCATTCTCCTAAGACCCTTCAATTCTTTCTTCTAAATCCTAATAGGTGCTTGCAGGAAGGTCACACTTCTTAAATTGGAACCTAACCTCACCTGGGTCTTCTATGGTCTCAAAATAAATCATGTAAGAAGCAAAGTTTGGGTCAAAACTTTCCTTCTCATGACAAGGAATTTCAAACATTAATAACAACCTATTTATTGAGAATACATCTTCAATATGTTCATTGGAATTTTGTGGATAATTCAAACACATTGCTTGAGGAAGGGATGTATTTGCTGCTATAAACCAAGATCTTAATGAATGGTTCCTTTAGAGATTTTTGTGTGAAATTCTGAGAAGCAATGACTTAAGATGTTACCTTTTCTCGACAACTTGAAATATATCAAGGATTTTTTGAAAAGTATTTGAGGCCCAAGATTTAATCAATTCTTAATGATGTACTATAGATATTTTTGCATAAGTAGGAATAGGAACATTTGAATACAAAGGGTTAGGGTTACTAAAATGTCATTTCCATTTGCTACCTCACCTTCACTCTTGGCTTCACAATCAAGCTTTCACTTTATAGAATGTGAACTTCATAAAAACTGACGGTACCAAATCTAGAGAACTACATACTCTGGATATGTGTGGAGTGACCCTGAGCCTTGGGAAAGGCAATTGAGGGGGAAGACAAATCATTTTTGTCATGAGGGAATACAGTTTCAGAATATTATAGTTGAAACTGAGAAGCTGGTCTTTTTTCTGAGAAGGGTTGTGTCTCAAATTTAGAAAACCTTTCTAAAGATTTATCTCTCCACTGAAACATGCTTTTTTAGTCTGTTTTGTCTATTACATGATAATTTTAAAAGATTGAATTGCTGATGGCATTATTGACAGCAAATTTGAAAGTGTATACTTACGCAGGACAATATTGGCAAACATAGAAGTATTTTAGAACTTGTTGATTGGGACAATGGGCAATTCCACATCCAATGCTGAAAGAGGAGGCCCAAGCAACCTATATGCAAATAGGTGAGGATACAAAAGTACATTAAAGAAGAAGGAAAGATGAAAAAAAATTGTAGGAAATAAAAAATCTGAATAGAACGTTATTGATGTATTATGTATTCATATATCTTATGGATATATTTAGTTTATTGAATTAAATTAAAGATCTTTAAAAATATTACATTTTCATGTACATTCATTGCTTTATCCATTTAGACTATTAGAAAAATACAGAGTAGATTTCCCTACCAAGAACCTGCAGGCCTTTTACAAATGACAGCTAACAGCTGAAATACCCACAAAATGCGGATTGTCTTTTGCCTACTTGAGATCTTCCCTCAGATTCAACATTGAAATCAGTAAAAATTTAGAGAAGTTTTCTTTTTAGTGCATTTATGACAAAAAAGGTTTTTGTTTGTTTCTCTTACCTGGGTATAATGTCCAACCACTGCATCAGGACGCTTTGGCCCAACACCATAGATAAAATCACGTTCTTCATTGTACCAATTTTGGCTTGCATCTGACCATGAAGCAGGGTAACTTGACATGAAGAGATTCTCACCACAGCTCCTTGTCCCTAAGAAGAAACAAATTATTCATGGGGAAAGCAATAAAACATACAATGGTTACTATATATATCAGAGTCCCTGTTCTTCAAACACAGTGCCATTGTTGCTAGCTGTTGATTAATCCATAGGAGTTCCTTAAAAGCTATAAGTGAATAGAAGACAGATGTGCCAAACACATTAAGGCTGATGTCAACATGCAAAATTTTGAGTTGATGAAGTCCTTTTTAATATCTACTCAGCCTAGAGTCATTCATTTACATATTAAATTATTCATTAGTATATACCTCATGTGCTCTCTGCTGTGTATTGTAAGCTTTCTGAAAGCAGAAAGCAACTCTTATAATATTCTCTCTTACTCTAATCCACTCTTACCGGAGATTTTTCATATATAGCAACTTGAATAAATGTTTAGAATTATTATTTTGTGTAACCTTTGTAAAAACTTTTATGCTCCATCTTTAAGAGCCTTGAGCATGAAGGAAATGACACCAAGAAGGACAATATTTTTTAAGATTATGGGTCTCCCTTTAATCAGCAAATCAAAATGTCACAACTTAACTTCTCCTCAAAGACACAGGAAAAAAAATTGCTTTGCAGCCCCAGAACATTTCAATATATTTTTCAAGCTTTAAAATTAATATTTATGTTTGGATGATTTGAAATGTAACGTCTACATGTTACATAAAGGGAATGTACACTACTCTTGGATAGCTTTTTAAAGAGAGAAACAAATAAACTGAGATTCTAACTAAACTGGGATCTTCAAAACAATTTGTTTCAATCTTCTACTGAATATAGTCATCCCTCTTCATAATTTCATTAAATTATAATAACAATGGCAGTCCTACTTTCAAAACAGGAGATTTATTTACTACTTGCAAATTGGGCTTTCCTATATCTGTCACTTTTCAATAATTTAAGTAAATATTTTTTCTAATAGTTTATACATATAATATTTTATCTAATTGTGTTTATATTCCTTGATGTAGAAGTTATGTCGTATAGATTATTCGAGGTGCATGTATTGTGGGCATATAGAACATACAAAAGACAACTTACTGTCATCAAATATTAAAAACATGCTAAATATTTTTGAGTAAAATTCAGAAACTTTGAAAAATTCAGCATATTTTATACATTGGCTATAAATAGTTTTTAAAACGCAAACAGTTCCATAATATGAAAAGGGCGCTGGGTTAGAAGTCAGAAATTCTCATTTTAAATTTTCTATATATGACACTAATTACCAATCATTTTCCCTTTGACAGTCCATTCCCTACTCTAAAATAGAAAAAAAGATAATACATGACCTGCTTTATGCATAAGATGGTTAAGAGCTACAAATGTGATATTGTGTGAGACAATTTTGTAAAATATAAAACACTCAATAAGCACAGGTGGTGCTTTCCAGATTTTTTTCCTCACATGGAGACACTTCATCTTGAAAAAGGCAGCATTACAAGCAATATTTATTCACAAAGATTTCTTAATGCAACATCAAAAAAATAGCCCCTTATTATTTTACTTGTTCACCTACTCAATAAATATTAATTTACATACCAATTGCTCTATCCTTTTGCTGACTGTGTCTCAAAAGGCATTTGTTTGCCCACTTTTGGGCATTTTCTGCTGCCTTGCTGTCCCATTTCTAAAACAAGGAGGGAAAAAAATATATGCATTTAGTGACTCAAACCACAAAGGAGCATAAATAAGGTTTATAATGAGATTGGTAGGTTCATTCACATCATTATAAAATTTCTGTATATGCATATAATATACATGCATTATATATTATATATATGTATATAATATATAATGCATTATAATCAGACATATTTTTTTTGATGAACCTATTTCTGCTTGACAAGGAAATATAGATAGTATGGTTACCCTAAGTAATTAAAAAATATAAGATAGTTAATAGTCTATTTATGATAGCACATAGTGGTCCTACTATAATTATTGATAAACATGTAGATAAATGAGATTATTTCTCCTGTAATACTGAGCTGGCATACTTTGTTTCTAGTTCCTTTTTTTGTTTTGTTTTTTCCTACTGAATACATTTGGGAGACATGACTTTCAGTACTGGGTCCAGAAAAATTGGGTTGTTTTACCCTAAATGTCCTTGATCCCAAAAGGAAAAAGCTTTCTTGATCCTAGATTAGGAAAGTAAGTGGAAAAACAATGGCCATTATTGGACGTCAAATATTTGGTTTTAATTCTGCCTCCACAACTTAAATAGCCCTGCAAACTTGATAAGTATATAACCATTATAAAGTGAAATTAAGAATTCCTGCTCTACCCCATGAAGCCAATGAAGCTTAAGTTTTGGGCCCCTCACTTGCATAGGCCCTTCCAAGGTTGTGCTAGGGGACCTCAAAATATGTCTGGCCATTTTTTTTTAATTTTATTTTGTAAAAATTGCAGTAATAAGATAGTTTTGTATTCTCTTCCTTAAAGAGGGTTTCTTTAAGCTTCAAGTCAGCAAAACTTAAATTTCCCCTACTAACAACATGTTTCTTAGAAAAGATCTAGAGTATAAGGTGGACTTAGATGGAGTGGACATTAATAATGAAGATTATATTGATGATGATATTGTAGGTCTGACTCTATGGAGAGGGACTGGACAGGAGAGCTGCATACAGCCAGAAAATTTATTCAAAAGTTGTTTTGGATCAAAATGAACAGAAAATGCCAGTAGAAAGTGTTTAAAAGTCAATTTATCAGGGTCAGAGGACACACGCTAACCTCAGGGCCAGGGTTTTAGCCCAGGGCTTATGAAGGAGTTTCAGGGGCTCCATGGGCACCCTGAGATTGTATGCAGTCTCTATATGTGCATTTTTTTTTCTGGGAACAGAAATTCTAGTCACAGAGTTGGGAAACTCTGAAATGGGCATGATAGTGAATTGATCCTGATAGATTATACTATTCTAGTGAATAGAACATATAATAGTAGGGGGATATACAATTTATAAGCAAAATGGTATATGTAATAATAAAAAAAAGTATTTTTGCCTTGTTGGTAATAAACCTCAATTAAATAACAAAAATAGAACTTCCTCAGTCACAAAGTTCTTAAGAGATCTTATTTACTAGGTGCTTGAACTTATCGTAGCTGGCTCAAGCCACTTTCCTTGTGACTGCTTCTTACCATCTTCAGCATGTTACTGGCAGGTGGAGAGACTGCCCTCCTTAGGTCATTGTGTTTATTTACAATCTCTCTTTGGATTTCTTTTCGAGTGGTTGACAAAGCATCAACATTTGAAGCCTAAAGGAAAGCCAAATTAGAATTATATTTTTGTAAGTTTTGAAAAATGCATATGAATGAATAAGTTAATTCAAGAGAGCAAAGATCATTTAAAAAGTGTACAGTTCAAGCCAGTGTTGTTAAATATTATCAATAAATCTGAGCCAAAGCTATGACTTTTAAATAGGAAAGAAACAGAGTTAAATTTTGAGAGTAGAGATATAATTTATGGCATGACAATTAACAACACCTCTGAGACCACAAATACCAATTTCTAGTCTTAATGTGATTTTTCTAGATATATGTGTGATAAAATAATGGCAAGTTACAAGATAGAAACCATTAAGACATTCTCATTCATAATCAGGCTGCAGTAAGGAAGTGTTAAGAGTAGGGGCAGGTGACTCATTCTAGACTTTAAGAGGAACTTTGACCTGACAAGGTGTCTGTATTTAGAGAAAAAATGTTTAGGACCAGTCCAAGTACATTCAACATGAGCAAAAGATTCTACCTATTATGCAGCAGATTTTATGGAGTTGCTCAAGAGACAGTTTTACAACATTAAACAAATCCCTGCGTCAATTTAGAGGTAGCAAATTCATCCAGTTAATGGGTTATTGTTGACTTTGTTTCTTTTAGTAACAGAAATATATTTAAAGTATTAAATCAGATGCTCATCATTATTCACAATATCCAAGACATGGAAACAATTGAAGTATTCTTCAGTAGGTGATTGGATAAAGAAGAGGAGGTCCATATATACAATGGAATACTACTCAGCTATAAGAAAAGATGAAATACTGCTATTTGTGACAACATAAATGGATCTTGAGATTATCATGCTAAGCAAAATAAGTCAGATGGATAAAAGTCAAGAATCATGATTTCACTCATATATGGGATCTAAAATTGAAAGTAGCAAATGAACAAGACAAACAAAAATTCATAGACTCGGACAACAGTATGGTGGTTACCAGAGGGAAAGGGGTAGGGGTATGTTGAAAAGGGTAAAGTAGATCAAATATATAGTGATAAAAGTAGATGACTTTGAGTGGTGAATACATAATGCAATATACAAATAATGTATTATAGAATTGTACACTTGAAATCTATATATTTTTATTAACTAATGTCACCCCAATAAATTTAATAAAATTAAAAAATTTAAATCAAATATATTTTTGGTTTATCTTTGTATATGTATATGGGGGGGTGGGGTTAAGCCTGGAGGTAGAGTACAGTGTGTGAATTGTTGCATAAAATTTACACAATTTGATGACCTAAATTTACACGAGAATGTGATGTTATATGAACATGAACAAGATTTTGAAGTGTAAGTGTGAAAGACAGGGCCCTTTACAGATTTTCCTTAACACCTGGAGACAAGTTATTCTTTCCTTTCTGCAATACTGAGTTCTCTTGAAGCTCTCCAAATACTGCAGACATAGGTCTGACCACATTCTATTGCCACTATCTACTTATGAGTCTATTTCTCCCACCTGCTTATATGTTCTTAAGGACAAGGACCAAGAATGAATACGAAGGCACCCACAGATCTGGCACTTTCCCAGCTACTGATTCCTAAGTTAGAAAGAATGCAATGGGTTATTATATTAGTGGTGGCCGATCTCTGTATTATGTCGAAGCATAAAATAACAACCCTGGATATGTCCTAATAACCCTCGAACACCTGCTTAAAATAGTTTCATTTCAAAGCAGCTCAAAATTTGGCCCCTGAGACAGGAGAAGTACTTATTTCCTGCTTCTAACCCCATCTTGCTTTGTAGATAAAAATTCTACTAATGAAGACATGGCTTTGCTTGCTTTATAAAATAAGTATCAATAAAGATTTTATTATGTGACGGGTGAAAAATGTTGAATATAGAGTATTGAAAATAAAAAGTATACAATATGGCATCTATCTATCCTTAAAGAGTTTATATTGGATAAGCAATATGATATAAATAATTATAATATCACATGATACATAAAATGATAGGTAGCATCTACTAGATATAGAGAAAGGATGGATTGACCCTTCTTGATTGGGGTTAGACCATCAAAAAAAGATGTTCTGGATTGGGATTTTGAGAGATGAATAATGTTTTCCAGGCATCTTGAGAAAGAAGGTACAGAAAACACACTGGGAAGAGGGTATGTAAAGCATTTTCTCAGCAAAAATTTAGTGGTGCAAGAGGCAAATGATATGTCTCTCTCTTATTTTAATGATATCTCTTTTTATTAATTTTATAAATGAAAACAGGAGATGGACCAAAGAGGTGTCGGGAGATTGGAAAGGGCCATAAAAGGAAATATTTAGGGAAGAAATTGAGAAGACAACAAATTTCTGGAATGAAGCCCTTAGCGATGAAAAAATCATCTTCGATTAAAAATCTGATTGTAGTAACATAATGACTTTATTTACAAATGTTAAATGATGCTTGCCCTTGTATCAGAATTCTCTGGTCTAGGGAGTCCTAGCTAATCTTGTATGCCCAAAGCTAAAGAAGAGTGTGAGAACCTATAGCTCCTTACATTCAGAGGTTTTCTGATTTGAAGAGAGATACTTTCTACAGGTACCTACGAGCCAATTGAAAGAGAACAACTCATTCTGTTTTGAGATTATTAAAGTGAAGCAGCATATCACAAACAATAAGAGCATCTTATCTTATACATAATAATTGTAAAAGTTATGAAAAAATCAAATATTTAATACTTTAGTGAATTTTCTTTTTATACATTAAAAATATAGATTCAATTATCCTCACCCAGTAACTATGAAAATTAAATGTGGTGATATAAGTGAAGAAGTTTTACTAATTTGAGATTATATATTGTTAATTTTGTGGAGGGATCACATTGAAATGGATTAAGTAAAAGGAAATCAGAAAAGATCCTGAAAAAAAGAAAAAAGAAAAGATCTTGTGATAAAAGAAGTTTTGATAGCTTTCAAATTTATAGATGAATACTGTCAATAAAAAAATAAATAAAGCATAATACATAATTTTAATTTTTTGATGGCCACTTTAAAAAGATAAACATTAAATTAATATTGAAATATATTTTATTTAACATATTCAAAATACATGTTTTCATCATGCAATTCATATTAAAATTATTGAGATATTTTATTTCTTTTTAAGTCTTCTAAGTCTGTTGTGTATTACATTTACGCAGAACTTAATTCCGACCGTCCACATTTCCAGTGGTCAGTATTTTCAGGTGACTAAGTGTTACCATACTGGTGGGTCAACAGCCTTAGATTTAATTGTGTTAGGTACCTTGAGTAATCAATGAGTTCTTTGCGATGTACTAGACACTCTAGCCCTTTTTACTTTTGAAAATTGATCTAGTAGCTTGATGTGCCTCAAGAATGATTGAATCATTCTGAAAAGATTTTCATCCTCAACCCTACCTGTACATTTGCAGGAAAGAATGGTAGCAGCACAGGAACCAGAAACAGCAACACCGGGAATAATGCCATTGCTGGGAAAACAAAACAAAGGGGACAAAGACCAGCATTGGAATGTTTAGTGCCTGGACTTTTAAACACAGGGGAAAAAAAACCCAAAATAAAACAATGTAATGATCTCAGATATCTCAAATTCATCAGTAACATAACAAAAGCAGATTTGTTTCAGGGTGCCAGTAGAGTGATAATGGATTCAACGTCAAAAGCAAGACTTCTAGGTAGACGATGAAGAACAAACAGATGTTCTTGACTGGAGCTCTTGAAGTAATACATCTGTAAATGTTAAGGTTACACTACCCAATTCCACCCTAGTTCCACAGTCTTGTCTATGTAGCTCCTCTTTTCACATTCTGGGAGTGGCTTCCTTACACTGACCATTTAGGAGTAGTCATAGATCCTGTTTCTGTTACTGGGGTACTACTGTACTAGGCCTTGATGGTTTCCTTAAACCCTGTTTACTTTTACAAATATCCACTAATTAACATCTCTTCAATTTACCAGTTAGCATATACCATTTCTTTCTGCCCAGGCCTCTGGCTTATATACTTGCCCTTCACAGAACCCTAGGCAAATCTACTAAGAAGTTAGTATTTTTTGTTTGTTTGTTTGTTTGTTTGTTTGTTTGTTTGTTTTTAACACTTTCAACTACTCTCTTCAGTTCTGCATATGCAGCCAGTATCATCTTCATTTTCATTCAAACATTTCTTTTTATTACAATGCTTCAAATTTCAAAAAAAGGTAATACTCTCCGATCTAAAAACAGAAAATTGCTTTTAAAGGATTACTAGCGCAGTTTATATTAACACCCTTAATATGTTCATATGCTTTGCTTCATTAATTCAACTTTTTGGAATCCTGAGGGAATAATATATCCTGAAAACCTTTAGGCATAAATTTTATCACAATATTAATAGGGTAAAACATAATTAATTAATGCTTAATTAACAGGAAGATAAAATGTCTAAATAAATTAGAATACATCCTCTTATTAGAGTATATTAGACATAAAATTATGTTTATGATGGTTTTGTAACAAGGAAAGTGCTTATGTGTCAAAGTTAAGTTTAAAAGAAAAAAAAGAGAGAATACCATATAATATATGAGAAATCGTTAACCTTCTGTTACAACTGAAAGTTTGTACCCTCCCCAAATTCATATGTTGAAACCCTAATCCCCAGTGTGTGTGTATTTGTATTTGGGCCTCTAAGCAAGTAATTAAGGTTGAAAGAGGCCATAAAGACGGGACCTGATCCAATAGGGTTAGTGCTTATATAAGGAGAGATACCAGAGATCACACCCTCTTTCCTGCACACAGAGAAGAGGCTATGTGGGAACGCAGTAAGAAGGTGGCTGTTTGCAAACCTCGAAGAGAAATTTCACCAGAGACTAACCATACTGGCACTTTGGTCTCAGACTTCTAACCTTCAGACCTGTGAGAAAATACATTTCTGTTGTTTAGGCCACCAAACCTCTGTTGTGGTAGCCCTAGCAGGCTATATACATTCTCATGTTTAATATTTGAGGGTTGCAATATTTTCAAGTGTGCTCTACTGTCCATAACATGTAGTAATTTGAAATCTTCTGGAGCTACATATCTGCATTCCAGTGTACATGAGTGAGCAAGGCACTGAGATTGCGGGTTACCTCCAAATACTATCCAGCAAATATATCTCAATGCAGCTCTGCTTTTCTTATGGTTTTATGACAAAAACTCCATGGCATAGGTATTTGGGACCAATTTTAAGATAAGTTAACAAAAATGTTATTACATAGTGGTATTAATCATCTTGATGTGTAAGGACATCTGGAAAATATGTACATTATAATTCTCCTGGAGGATAGTAACAGAAACAGGTCCTTATCCTCTTCTCCCACAAAATGAATGGTCAGACAAAAAGCCAAGCAAAGAACAAATGAGGTTAGACAGAAATACAAGAGAATGAGTTTATCTTCATGTGTTAAACATTCTTTTCTGTATTTTCTGTAAGTCTACATTACTGTAATTACAATAATTAGGAAAAAGAAAGATCTTTATTCCAAGAGAATTGTTAACTCTTGGAAAAGTGCCTCCGACTTTGTCAAACGTGTTACTTTAACCACATTTTTGCAAACAGGTATAGCTAATAGATTAGGCATTATGATGTTCAAGAAAATGGAAAGCAGAGGCATGGAGATAGTGATCTCCTGATCGTCTCATTGTTAGTTAGTGCATAGCTGGGACAGAACCCAAGTTTTCTTTTAACCTCAGTGTCCATTTCCCAATAAACTGTACTATAATTTTTGGAGACATGGAGTTTTGGGTAGAATGAAAGCATTTAATGAATTTTTTGCCTTGACAAAAATAACACATTGCTATAAATCTTTTTGTGACTGGTAAATAGATAATAAATTAGTGAACATATTTGAGAAAGTCAGAAAAAATTAATGCACATTATTAACAGATAAGTCAAACCTTTTTTGTTGTCCTTCAAATATAAAATAAAAGTCCTAAGATTTTGAGAATTCAAATATATTTTCTTAGGCTGTCCATTTTGAGTTGAAAGCATATGCCACAATGATAATCTCTATTTATATAAATGTATTGAAATAATGGGGAGCTTTGTCGACTATTTAATAACGTGTTTTTGTCCATTTAACAACTAGGATGGGAAGGGAGGGAGTTGGAATGGTAATCACAAAGTTGATAGCATGTTCCTGTAAGGGTTTTATAATGAATACAACTTATACAGATGTTCCTACAATGTTCTGTACAATTAAAATTTCACTCATAGCAATAGGAAAAGATTAGTTTTGTTTATATTATAGTTTTTAGGTGAAACGGAGGAAGAGGTAAAAGAACAGAAGGGGAATTTGAAGCCAGAAAAGGAAAAACATGGAAAGAAAAAATAAACTTATTTCTATATAAAGCAAATACATAAATTTAATATCAAAAGGAGTCATTTTTATTTTGCAGAGGTACCTGATCCCCTATTGAACAAACATAAACTTTGGCACCTGCATCATGATAAAAGAGAGCAATGTAAGTGTTAAGAAGCCTGGATTTTTCTTGATGTTATTGGTCCTTTTTTACCCAGCTCATCTTTAACTACATGAAATTGAAAATTTACATCTGTCATATTAAAATATGGTGACATAGGGTTACTTCATAGGGTTTTTGTGACATTTAAGGAGATTAATAACGTTAAAGAAATTTGATAACATAAAACAACCACCATATACATACAAGTCCTAGCATTAACCTTACTATTGTTATTATCATTTGAGCTTACTATCAGCTTGCTCCTTCAGCTGATAGTGAGTGTTTCCAGCAGAAATCTCTCAGCTCCCAGGACCTTCAAGGATTGCCTCTGCTGAAGACAGCCACCTGGCCCAAGGTCATGCTCCCTTCAAATGGCAGCCTCATTTGATGTCTGTCAGATATGGGGTATAAAGGCCTGACCTCTTCACTCCAACTAGAAACATCCCTGAAACATCTTCCCAGTTCCAGAACTACTCTGAAGTAGTTGATTGGCTGAAGCCTCCCCTCCAATGAAACTATATCACAGCTTAATTTCTACTTTTGCCTAATCTTGCTTCCTTCTCCTCCTTTCCAAAGGAATTGATCCCAAGTGCATTCCTTAATAAATTTCCTGTGTCTCAAATTTTCTTAGCATTGCTTGGGGAACACGAATTGTGACATCATTCATTAGATAATCTTTATTCCATAAATCTAATCGAGATAGTCTTTTTATACTTTCATTATCCTTTGATCATATGTTTTTATGCCTTTGATCATGTTAATTCTCAAACCTTGATTCTAATCACATCCTTCAAGAATCTTTCAGTCTCCCTTTCTCCAAAGAAACCCACAAGCTAACTCCAAAAACACTAATCTTATTCCTGGATAGAAGTGTTTAAAGCCCATCCAGTAAACTTTTGATTATATTCAATTTTTCTGATTATGTACAGGATATAATTTCTCTCAGTTTCTTCAGGTACATTTGACTTTTTTCCATAATTAGATTGAGTTTGGAAAAGACAGACTACCATCTCCACATTCTTTTAAATGCCTGATGGCTAAAGCTGGTTCACTATATACTTGCTCAGTAGTGGAGCTATAGAAACTTTCAGAGTCTCCAGAGGACCCTCTCTTTAGCTAGAATGCCCATCCCCCCAGCAATGGCCTGAAGGCCTCCTGGAGAATTTGAGAGCCACAGAGAAAAACAGATCCTTTTTTTTTTTGCAAGTTAATGTCAGTCAGGTAGAATACCTGATTTTTCCTTTGACAGACATTTGTCAAGTTTTACACAATCCATCCAGGATAGCATGTTAGATATTGTTAAATGTGATCAAGTGAACAAAACATGATTCCCGCCCACCCTCAGAGTCTTATCGTTAGGGGAACCCATTATTTAAATATCCACATTGTGAGTTATTTGGACATTCTCATATATACAAAACTAAAAGGTAAAATTTTATTCTCTTTTGACCTGATTAATTTTGATTCTTTTGAAGAAGGATGGGGAAGAATATAGCATAGCACAGGCTCTGGAAGTAAATATTACAGCTGAGGTAAATATAATTAAGATCTACTGTAAGTTGGAAGAGAAAAGCATTTAGCTCCACTCCACTCCTCTTCCCCAGGGGCCTCCCTAAATAGTAGGTGCCGATACGATACAGTTTATTTTACTTTCATTGAGTAGAGTTATACAGAAAGCATGAGAAAGAATTAGGTAAAATAACTGCCTCTTCCTGTCTTTCTCTTGCATGAAAACAATTTCCAAATGTATGTAGTTACACGTTTCCTCTGCTTAATTACCTAGGGACAAACTTGAGATTCTTTTGAAACAATTTCCCTTAAAAATGTTATTTTGTTATGTGCAATTCACCAACTTTCTCCTTTTATATGCTTTTCCACTCTGCTATTAGTAATTCCCCTTTTTCAAAGAGATTAGTAATTTCTCATAAGTGTGAGTAGAGAAAAGCCAAATCCAGGGATTTCAAAGGTTTACAATTTCAGGTATTGATGGTATACTACTATCTAATGACAGCAGAGCAAATTGTGTCTTTCTGAAGCATAAATATATATGCTACAATTAAACTGTATTATAGTGCTCCTTCTTCACATTGATGTTAAGACCACCACTGCATTTGAAATACTCATTTGAAAAATAAAATAAATTATTTTCTCTAAGACATAATATCACTGCTTGTTAATGGATAAAAAACATATAGTTATAAAAATTATACAGGCATACCTTGCCTTAAAAGTCCATTTTGTGAAATAAGGATTTTCAAATTATAAACTAGGGAGAATCTGCTTAGTTGCTAATAAGAGAATTGATAGAAGAGTCCAATTAAAAAGTAAGCTTTTAGTCTTCTATTCCAGTCAGGATGTCAAAAGAGAGAGGCTTCTGATTATCACCCTAATATGAACTCTAAAGAAATGAAAGAAGTGAAATGGAAATATGGCTTCCAGGAAAGTATCAAAAAGATAGTGAGACAAACTGATGAGAATTAAGTCTCTCATGACCTCTAGTATGTGTGTATGGATGTGTGTGTGTGTGTGTGTGGTGAGTATGAAGTGGAGGAAGGTGTTGCATCCTGAGGCAATGGCTGATCTGATCATGCAGTGACAGTAACAACTTTTAGTTCCTGCTTTTGCTTCCAGACAATCATTGTGTCCCCTTTATTGTAAAATTCTGTACCTGTAGAAGGAATCACTTGTTCTGGTGCTATACGTGTTCAAGACAGCATCAAGGAAACATAAAAACCTTCATCAGGTGTGAGGAACTAACAAGAGTAAAGAAATGTGGACTATTCTACATTACTGTTACAGTTATATCTCTATTTCTTCCTACTCCCAAGGATTATATAAGTATAAATTACATGACTACTTACTCTCAAAGGTGTTTCTTCCTAAAATGTAAACTTAGGAGTTTCCATCAGAAGATGGAAATGATTCTGAGATTGATTCCTAAAACAGATGAGGATAATAGTATATAACATAAAGGCCCATTTTATAAATGAAATGTGAAAATCTTAACAAGACATCAATTTACCAATTGCAAAACATCATGATCAAGTAAAGTTTATATCAGGACTGCAAGAATACTTCAAAATTAGAAAATTCATTGGTCAGATTCATCACATGAATTGACTAAAAAAAAGCGGCAAAAAATATTTCACTAAATTTAATCCCTGGTTACAGCTAAAAAGAGAACAGAGGAGAATAGGGGAGAACAGAGGATAATGGCAATATACTAAAGATCTATAACAAATATTATAGTTACTAGAGAAACTAGGTGCATTCCATTTGATATTGATAAGAAAAAATGACAAATTTCACTGTTATTGAAGAGGTCCTGATCAAAGCCATCAGACAAGAAAATAATATATTCATTAGTCTTGGAATAGGTAAAATCATTGTTATTTTCAAATGATATGGTCATCTATCTAGTGAATATACTATAATCAACAAGTTTACTAGATGTAATATCAACCTACAAAAAATACTATTGTCATATATCAGCAACATTCAACTAGAAAAGATTTTTAAAAAGATGCTACCCCTAATAGTAACAAAAACTATAAAGTATTTATGAAATAACCGAGAATAAAAAAATCTTTTTCAGAGAAAACTTTAGAACTCTAGTAAAAAACATAAAAGGAGATCTGCGTAAATTGAGAGATTTTTATGCTCTTAAATGGTGCGCGTTAATATAATAAAGCTATCAATTCAAATTAAACTAATATAAAAATTCTTTAAAATTTAATGAATATCTGATGGGCACATGGATAATTAAGTAAACCTCTTATAAGAAGAACTAATTTGGTATCTTTTTAGTTATTTATAGTAATCTTTTTAGTTATTCAAATTTATGTTTATAAAAATTCGATATTATTGTAAGAACAGACAAATGAACCAAGGGAAGTGAAAAGGAAATTTAAGAGACAGACCAGACAAGGTAGCATAAAAAAGCATTAGAACAGATTATCTAGCATATTGTGTTAGGAAAATTAGCTCACTATATGGAGAAAAGTAAAACCAGGTCCTTTTTAAGCATCACCTATAAACGTGAGTGTAGAAGGATTAAATTTATCAATAGAGAAAATAATTTACATGCAACTTTTCAGGTCCATACCCTTTTCATCTAAGTGAACCACAAATAACAATGCCATTATATGGTGATATGGTGTTTTGTGTGAAGCAACAGTATCACTCTTGGCTTATTTAAAACTCATAACAATCTAGGGAGTAGATATTCAATATCCCAGTTTACAGCTAGGCATTCTCAGGATCATAGATTTAGTAATGAGTTGTCATAAACTTGCAAGCAGGAGAACTGGGATATAAGCCCACACTGCTTGGTCTCAAAGTCTTCACTCCTGAAAGGAGGGAGTGGAAATATTTTAAACAATTATACAGACCTGAAAAGATGCCATTACATGCATTAAGATACTTGTGTGAAATGTGTGCCTTATGGGCATATCAAATTTATATATTAATCACAGCACAGAAAAGTATCTAATCGAATATTTTTGAACTCTAATTATAATATTTAATGTTCATTCTGATCACTTTCTTTCATTTTATCACTTGTCTCTGAGACAGAAAGCAGCCTAGACACTCTAGAAAGTTTGGAAATTTTCTAGACTTTATCGTGTAGGAAATCTGTAATGATAATAATTGCTTTGACAATTCTTCAAAAACAATTTTTTTCTTTTCAAGGATGAACTACCTTCTCTTTACTTGATTTCTTAGCAGTATTTGATTTAAACACTACTTGAAATTTCTGACACGCTTCTTCTCAGTTTATCTCGTACAAATCTGTGCTCAATTCAGAGGCCCCAGTTGACCTTACAACATACCATTATAGAGTAGCTGCTGGGCTTGAAACTTGTCATCAGTTTAATTTCCTTTGATTCTCCTCCAGAGAGTTAGTCATATAGGCAGATGTTGGCTTAGCTTTAACTAGGGGAAGAGGCAACACCAGATTTCTCTGACAATAGAATAAGGCTTCTCTAAGCTCCCTGGCTGACATTCAACCGCTGAGAAGAAAAGCATTAATAAAATATTCTGAAAGTAAAATCTTTCCTCTACAAGGTAAATAATAACTACTTACATGTTGTTGTTAGGTAGCTCCATGGTCTTTTACTATTTATTTATCCAGAGTCATTCTTTATTTGCCAAGGACAAATATAAAATTCTATGTAGAAATTGCTTCCAAATAAAAATATACACAACATATATTATATTTAAATTATTTATATAAATGTAGCTGCCTAGGTAGATTGACTTTTTATTGAAAATCTTCTAAAAGTCTCT
>NW_011888799.1:11582233-11595848 GCF_000151845.1 Pteropus vampyrus
CATTATAGAGTAGCTGCTGGGCTTGAAACTTGTCATCAGTTTAATTTCCTTTGATTCTCCTCCAGAGAGTTAGTCATATAGGCAGATGTTGGCTTAGCTTTAACTAGGGGAAGAGGCAACACCAGATTTCTCTGACAATAGAATAAGGCTTCTCTAAGCTCCCTGGCTGACATTCAACCGCTGAGAAGAAAAGCATTAATAAAATATTCTGAAAGTAAAATCTTTCCTCTACAAGGTAAATAATAACTACTTACATGTTGTTGTTAGGTAGCTCCATGGTCTTTTACTATTTATTTATCCAGAGTCATTCTTTATTTGCCAAGGACAAATATAAAATTCTATGTAGAAATTGCTTCCAAATAAAAATATACACAACATATATTATATTTAAATTATTTATATAAATGTAGCTGCCTAGGTAGATTGACTTTTTATTGAAAATCTTCTAAAAGTCTCTCTCTTTCTCTCTCTTTGATTTGAGTGCATTTCATGGACTCAAATCTTATATCGGTACTCCTTAATAGAATATTTTTTATCTCACGTCAGTACTATAATTTTGTTTTGATTAATTTAAAACTGTTAGCAATAGCTTCCCATTCTTATTTTGATAATATCTGTGTTAACACATGTCCATATATGTGAATATTAGTAAAGATATTAATATATGAAAATACCCACACATATAAGCATAGTTTTTCATTTTTCTATTAAAGGAAGTTTTGATATAATGATCAAAAGTCATAGACATGAAAATGAATTATATTGCTTGTTTAAGAATAAAAGGTAAGAAATTGATTTAAATATTAAATTTGATAAAAGTGTTTTGGGAATAATAGAGCATATATTACTTTCTTAGCTTAAGGAGAATATAATAACTTAAGGTAACTACTAGCAATAAAAGTTATCAATAGACTTCTGAAAATCATAGATTCATTTACTGTGTCTCGTTTTACCACTGACAAGGCATAAGTATATTGGCATAATAAAATGTTCACCTTAAAATAAAGGAGTTATCACTTACTGTTGGTTCTCAGAGCAAGGTAAAGTATCTGCTTTACCTGTAGGAAGAAGGAAAGTAAAGAGAGAAGGTTAGAGAGGTATATGTACATTACGCCTGTTTCCTGTCTTTGGCAAATACCGTTGTGCAAGGAAATCTAAGTCAACAAGGTCTGAAACAGGATTTGTCATACCAATAGTTTCAAATTTCATAGCTGGTTGTCTAACTACAGGTTTGGCTGTACATTGTAATTCTCTTCATGGCTTTTAAAAATAAATTGCTAATTCAAATTTAGCTATTGTACATTTACTCTTTGGAGCTCATATACTGTTACTATGTATCCACACTTTAGCCAATCACTACTTTGACAATTCTTAACCAAATTAACCTTTTCCTATCTGTTTAAATTAAATTTATTGGGTGACACTAGTTAATAAAATTAAATAGATTTCAAGTGTACAATTTGAAGATACATCATATGTGTATTGCGTTGTGTGTTCACCACCCAAAGTCGAATTACCTTCCATTACCATATATTTGACTCCCTTTACCCTTATCTACTTCCCTTTCCCCCACTTCCCTCTGATAACCACTAAACTGTTAACCCTGTCCATGAGTCTCTGTTTGTCTTGTTCGTTTGTTGCTTTCAGTTTTATATCGCATATATGAGTGAAATTGTATGGTTCTCAATGTTTTTCAGTCTGATTTATTTCACTTAGCATGATAATCTTATAATCCATTCACATGTTACAAATGGCAGTATTTCATCTTTTCTTATGGCTGAGTAATAGTCCATTGTATATATGTACAACTTTATCCAATCATCTATTGAAGGACATTTCCATGAAGGTTGTTTCCATGTCTTGGACACCATGAATAATGCTGCTATGAACATCAGGGTGCATATATTTTTACTGATAAATATTTTTAAATTTGGGAGTAGATACCTGGAAGAAGGATTGCTGGGTCATATGGTAATTCTGTTCTTAATTTTTGTGGAAACTCTATATTGTTTTCCATAGAGACTGTACCAATTTGCAGTCCCACCAGCAGTGTATGAGGGTTGCTTTTTCTCCGCATCCTCTCCAAAATTTGTTATTACTAGTCCTGTCGATTATAGCTATTCTAACAGATGTGAGATGGTATCTGATTGTGGTTTTGATTTGCATTTCCCTAATACTAGTGAAGTTGAGCATCTTTTCATATGTCTGTTGGCCATTTGTATGTCTTCTTGTGAGAAGTGTCTGTTCAGGTCCTCTGCCCATTTTTTAATTAGATTTTTGTTGTTGTTGTTGAGTTGTATGAGTTTTTTGTATATTTTGGATATTAGCCCTTTATCAGAGGCATTGTTTGCAAATATCTTCTCCCATTTATTTGGTTGCCTCTTTGTCTTGTTAATGGTTTCTCCTGTTGTGTAGAAGATTTTTAGTATGATATAGTCCCATTCATTTATTTTTGCTTTTACTTTCTTTGCCTTTGAGGTCAAATTCATAAAATCCTCCCCAAATTCAAGGTCCATGAGTTTAGTACCTATGTTTCTCCTACGCGATTTATTGTTTCAGGTTTTATATTTAGATCTTTGATCCATTTTGAGTTAATTTTGTTATATAGTGACAGATAGCAGTCTAGTTCCATTCTTTTGGGCTTTCCAGTTTTCCCAGCACCATTTATTGAAGAGGCTTACCTTTTTCCATTATATGTTTTTGGCTCTTTTGTCAAAAATTATTTGTCCATACATATGGGGGTTTATTTCTGAACTCTCCATTCTGTTTCATTGGTCTGTGTGTCTGTTTTTCTGCCAATATCATGCTGTTTTGATTATCATCACTTTGTAATATAATTGCAAGTCAGGCAGAGTGATAGCTCTGGCTTCGTTCTTTTTCCTCAGGATTGCTTTGGCTATGTACGGTCTTTTTTACTTCCATGAAAATCTGATGATTTTTTTTGGTTACATTTCTTTAAAAAATGCCACTTGGATTTTGATGGGGATTGCATTAAATCTGTATATCGCATTGGATAATAAGGTTATTTTAACTACGTGGATTCTTCCAGTCCATGAACACAAATTATCTTTTCATTTCTTTGTGTCTTCTTCAATTTCTTTTAATAATGTCTTATAGTTTTCAGTGTATAGGTCCTTCACATGCTTCATGAAGTTTATTCCTAGGTAGTTTATCCTTTTTGTTGCAATTGCAAAATAAATTTATTTTTCATTTTTTTTCTGAAAATTCATTGTTAGTGTATAGGAATGCTATGGATTTTTGTATGTTGATTTTGTACTCTGAAACTGTACTGTCTTTGTTTATTATTTCTAATAGGTTTTAATGGAGTCTTTAGGGTTTTCTATACAGAGTCATGTCATCTGAAAAAAGTGACAATTTGACTTCTTTCCCAATTTGAATGCCTTTTATTTCTTTCTTTTGACCAATTGTTCTAGCAAGGACTTCCAACACTATATTGAATAAGAGTGCTGATAGCAAACAGCCTTGTCTTTTTTCTGACCTTGGAGGGAAGGTTTTTAGTTTCTCACCATTAAGTATGATATTAGCTTAGGGTTTGTTCTATACGGCCTTTATCATGTTTAGATATTTTTCTTTTATACCCATTTTATTAAGCGTTTGAATCATAGATGAATGCTGTAACCAAATTATTCTCATTACGACATTCGTGTTTTCAAGATTATTTCTGTATGAATGAAGCTAAGCTTATCATTTTCTTGAACTATAGAGAATACAATATTTTCTTACAGCTATCTAAAATATTCATTAGTAAACTATTGGACCTTATTGTTTTTGAGAATAATTTCATACTTTATCTTTATAAATGCAAGGTCACTGTGCCTTTTGAACTGTAATGGTAAAAGACCCCATAACTTGGTTGTATTTCTAAGTTTTAAATTCTCCCAGTATTAAAATTTATTTTCTAGTTGTATGGAATTCAGCATAACATTGAGCTACATTACATAGTAAATTATCATCATTTAATTCTGTTCATCTATAGAAGGCTTTATGTAATCCTTGCAGGCTCATTTTCATACCTCAAAAATAAAGAAAGGTGAGACATAAGAAGAGATGAAATACTGTCATTTGCAACAACATGGATGGAACTCGAGATAATCATGCTAAGTGAAATAAGCCAGCCAGAAAAAGTCGAAAATTACATGATATCACCTATATGTGGGATATAAACCCTCATGGACGTGGACAATAGACTAGTGGTTACCAGAGGGTAGGGAGAGGGGGGAGGGCAGATATAAATGAGGTAAAAAGGATCAAAAATGTGGTGACAGAAAGAAATCTAACTATGGGAGGTGAACACACAATGTAAATATATATATGCCTTACTGTTAAAATGTACAGCTGAAATTTATTGAATTTCATTAACCAACGTCACCATAAAAATAAATTAATTAAAAAAAAACCCTGCTAAACATAAATAAATAAAATAAAATAAAATAAAAGGGGATGGACTACCAATATCAAGTTCTCTTTACCTCTAAAAAGTAATGATTTTAAATACTGAGTTTGTATAAATGAAGGGTTATAAATTAATAAATCACAATTAGTACATACATAGCACTAGCAGGCATTTCTGGGTACTCATGTTAGCATGTATATTGCACTATGTGGTGCACAATTCAAATAATTACTAGGGCAAAAATGTGCTAAAACAGATCAGTGCCTATGATGTGATATCAACAGAATATCATTTAATGATAGTTAATTAATAAGTTAAATAGTTGAATATTACTCTAAATGTTCTTTATGATAGTTTAAAACTCAGGATAGATTTTACCATAAAATTTTAAAAAGAGTGCTAACCATTCAGCTGCCATGTCTCCAGTTAATCCCTAAAATGTATTTTACCCCATGATATGTGATATGTGACTTCTCAATACGCTGAATTAACCGCTAGGATAAAATCACCTTGGAATCATCACCTATGCAACCATTTTTTCTATCGGAGGATGTGTTTCATGGGCAAAAGCAGATCCAGAAATGCCCACAGCTCATGCTACTCTCTATTTAATGATATAATACTCTTAAGAGCTTGAGATTCATGATATGATGGGCACAAATTAAATTTCTGTACCAAGGTATATTGGGAAATTATTTTTCTGTCCACAAGTTCTTACCTCTATAAATGGTAATAATATTATTTTATTTGTGATAAAATGGGGTAATATATATAAGTTGCCTAGCATGTAATAAGAATTTCTAAAGTGTTAGTTCTCTCCTATTTTATACACTTGTTTTCCTTTGTTTCTAGAAAAATTTGTCTCATACACTTGTAAGCTATGGGATAGCACTTGAATTTTATGAGAGATGGTATGACTAAGTATGAGAAATTACCATAAGAGAAGCGGATAGAAAAGTGTATAAAAGAGGAAAATATCTTTTTTGACTTATTATTACCACTTAGTATATGTTCTCTAATTTTATATCCACAGTTATGACTAAATGATCATTATGTGCACCATAATGCTCAATGCTCTAGATCAAAGTTTTAAAATCTGAGCACTGAATCATCAGTAAAAAAAATAAACTCTTAGGAATTAAGGCATCTAAGGTCAATACCCAAATGAGGTCATAAATTCTGACAAATGAAAATGAATTTGATCTTCCCTCTGTAAATTTTGACATGTGTGATGGAACTGTGCCCGAATATCTGGGTATGAATATAGCTATCACTAGAATTAGTTTTGCAACACTTGGTTAAGTATGTGGAAATTAATATTATGCACTCTATTATCTTTAAATATCTAGGATAATTATAATTGCGTACACAAATTATGAGTAGAGATTAAAATCCTTATTGTTGTTGAAAACAATGAAGAAGGAAGATAAATCTTTTGCTACTTGAGGAGCAAGTTTACAAGTTGAGACTCTTTTAAATAGTTAAAAGATGAGTGGCATAATTTTAATGATGATATATTTTATCTTTGACAAATAAACAGAGTAGTATTTGCTCATAAAGAAAGCAAGAAAAATTAGAAATTATGGATAAATAATTTGAAATTTAACTTCTTGGTGATGTTTTTCTATGAATCTTGGCAATATTTTTTCAATAAACTTGACTGTATCTATATGGTCAATTAGTACAGGTGTTTGTATTAATGCTGTTCTCTCTAAGGCCATGGTAAATTTATTAATGCAGTCTTTGATTAATGTTACCTAACAGGAAATGTTGAGTATACTTGACCATGAAAAAGTATTGTATCTTAGAAGTGATGAGAACATTTTACAGTTAAATATGGTTACTTTCTGTTCTCATTCATCTTTCCTTCCTTATTGAACATTTCAAGATATATTTATCACTAAAAAGTTGATTTTTTGCTTTTAACTTTGTTTTTGTAGTATGAGTTTAACTCCTGGCTAGTTTAATTTTATAAATTGAAATTTTTGTAGTTAACAGTAGTATCTTTTGTGTATTCTCATGTGCTCAATTCTTTATCAATGCTCAAAGTAGCTGTTCTATTCATTCAAATGGAGATAACTTTTTCTTTGAGTTATCTACCATATTAATGACAAAAGATGGTATGGTAAATAATCTTCTCTTTTATTTTCAGTAAAAGTCACAATGCTATTTCCTTTATCTTTTAAAAGGATGAAAAACTAATATTTAAATTGATACATATTATTAATTTACTTCATTTGGTAATTTTCTGTCAGAAGAACTAATAAACTATAAGCAGTCTTTTAGAATATACTTTAACATGAACTTCTACATCAGCTTTTTCCTGGTAGGAAGGGGGAAACTGTTGGGTCTCTATTGAAATCATATTAGAAGAGTAAATTCACTTTTGAAACGTTGACAGTGTTTTGCCATTGAGTTTTCTTACACTAGACCATATTATGTCTTTCCAATTATTTAATTCTATTGAAGTATTTAGATCCTTCAAGAGTATATAAAATTTTTCCTCAAGTAAGCTTTGAATGTTTCTGGCTTAATTTATTCCCATGTTTTATCTTTTTAGTTGTTGTAAATGGCACTCTTTCTTTCCATTTGCCATTCTAAAAACTTACAATGGCAGGCACATTCGGTCTGTCTTTGTAACCTAAAAAATGAACTATGTTGAAATAAAAAAGATAGTAAATATATATATCTCTACCAAAATTACAGAATATGAATAAGCTTTCCCCTAAAAACGATCTATGATTTATCTTGCTTTTTTGCTTGTGACTCCCAACTATTAAATAATCATGATAGTTGTATTGGTTTCCTATGACTGCTATAGTAAATCACCATAGATTTTTTGGCTAAAAAACAACAGAAATTTATTCCCTCATAGTTATGGAGGCCAGAAGTTCATAATCAGTATCACTGTGCTAACATCAAGATGTCAGCAGGGTTATACTTTTTTCAAAGACTCTATGGGAGAATTTATTCCTTGACTCTTCCAGCTTTTGGTGGCTGCCAATCTTCATTGATTTGTGGCTGCATTACTCCAATGTCTGCCTCCTTGGGAATACACAAGAGATAACTTGCCTCCTCCCCTTCTATCTGTAATCTTTCTCTCTCTGTTTTATAAGAACATTTGTGAAAACAATTAGGACTCACCCAGATAATCTGGGGTAATTTCCGCATCTCAAGATCCTTAGCTTAGTCACATCTGCAAAGACTCTTCTTGTTTTCAAATAAGATAACGATTAAAGGTTGCAGGGATTAGAACATGGATATCTTTGGGGAAGGGGGGCGGAGGGAGGAATGTCATTTTAGCTTATACAATAGTCAATACCAGACTTATCCTATTAAAGTCTAGGTGATATCTGACTTCACCTTTCCTGCCATCTGAGCAGTTGAAGGAAAAATTAATTATAGGCTTGTTGTGATAGTTTAATACATTGCCAGAGAAAATTTTCAGGATCATATCTTCAGTTGTTCAGATGTTATAAGTGTGATCTGAACAAACCCATTGGAGTTCTGAACTATAGATCAGTATACCTCTTCACTATCTCAGGAGCACTAGTAACTAGTACAAAACAGTACAATCTAAATTTGAACAAACTTATACTTTGTATAGTTAGACAATGTAAATATATTGGAAAATATCTGTGCAAGGAGAGCAGCAAGATTTAATAAATTTTAATGAACTCTATAAAAGTGGTCAGAGTAGTCAAAAGTTTGAAACTGGTATAGAAAAATAATAAATTCCAAGGTATAATAATGAAAGAAAATCGATAAAATTTAACGGCAATGCCTCTTAGTTAGATCAAGAAAATAAAACCTAATTATTGTAAAGTCCTTTATGTTCATCATTAATATGTAAAACAAATTCTCTTCTGAGCAAGAGAAAAGAATATATCTAAAGACTAAAATCTCAGTGTCACCCTGGAATCCAGATGGCTTGCTTAATCCCTGGTATAAATTATATTAGAAACTGAATCATTACAATCTTCAAACAAATAAGAACATTTTTAATCCCATAGACAACTCCAATGAAAACAAAAGATACTGGTTTTATTTGTACCAACTCAGCTAAGACTAGAATTTTAGAGCAAAAAAGTGACTTAAACTCTGTAGGACAAAGATATTTGAATCAGAAGTCTCAGGAGGATCACAAAAGACACAGAGCTGCCCATGAGCCAGGCCTTATATCTGTCAAGTGGCCAACTTATATGGAGCTCCTTTTGTTTTTCTGTTTTTCTTGGGGGATGTGGGTGGATAGGTGAAGAAAAATTCGTCTTTTATGCTAGCAAAAACTAACATGCTTCTTGTTAGAAGTAATATGTTCCCAGTTCTTCAAGTATCAAGGAATAGGAAAGGTTCTTTAGTTATTAATAAATCCATGAGAAACGTATTCCATATGTTCTCAAGTGGGGAAAATTTGCCACATGTTAAAGTATTGCCAAATTTCCTGTTGGTTATTAACCGTAACAGCTAGTTACCGAAAATCTATGCTTCCAGGAAAAAAAATACATGAAAATATCCTAATAGATTTAAGTATATCTCTAAAGACAAAATTCTTAGTCTAAAAGTTCTGAGTATGAAATTTCAGATTCTGTTTCTCCACAAAAAATTAGTATGTAAATATGCTTTAAAAAGTGGGAAGAATTGCCATGCCATGTCGTTACCTCTTTCTTTTTCCTTTTTAGGGTATGTGTAGTTTGAATATTTGCTTTCAGTAGGGTATATGGAACTTAAGATTGGTTTTCAGTGGATAGGGTATAGAATGTGAAGTAGTATTAAATGATAAGTTCTTTTTTGTTCACAAATACATTAAAAATTCTGTCATGAGATTAACATGCAATATTAGTTACAGAAAAATTAGCAGGAACAGGAAAACATTGTTGCTATAGAGGACTACTTGCAAAGATTTTTTTTTCTGTTTTATCAACCAGACACTATTATTATATTAAGAAAAAAACCATCACAAGAAACCTTATACACACTAACTTTATTGTCATGAGAGTTGTACTTGTAAATAAGAATATTCGATAAAAACGTAACTGGATATATGTCACTTAACACATCTTAATTACTAATGACTATTTTCTCTTAAAAAATCAGATGAAAATAGCCATTATTATATTGAAAATATTGACCAATTTCTTGAGTCATTTCATATGATTTGAAAAAATTTTAACCAATCATACTGCAAGTCCTTAAGTATTAGGTGTGGTGTAATGTAAATGAGGATAGAACATTTTTTTAGACAGTCAACCTTGGTGAAACAAGCTGCCATTTCTTTACTGACAGCAGTTGTGAAAGTCTAAACTGTTTCCTCAGCCAAGACTATTTTCTTTAAAGCTCTTTAATTCCTTTGAATTTTTTATCTCCATGTTTTCTTTTTGCTCAATAAGCCGCAAATCAAATTTCACCTCCTAGTTCCTCAGCTATGTTGCTTCTACTTCACCTCCCTATTGCATTAATTTTGAATTTTTGTTGGGACTATTATAAGAATGATTAATGCTTCAAAAAAAAATTGATTATCTGTATATAAATACACACACATATATGTTATTAGAACACTTGTTTTTTAAAATAATATAATTATGTTCTTTTAATTAATATGGTAGAAATCCAGTGACATAATTATTGCTAATAATTTTCTGGGTGTCAAGCTACTAAAATTTCTCTAGATCTAATTAGGAAAATGCTCTTAATGTCTCACAAATAAGGACATGTTGCAAATAGAAACTAGGTAATCATTTATTTCTAACATAGTAACTCTTCTTTACCTTAGAAGGTGCTGAGGAAGACAGAGATAAGCAAAATAAATGACAAGAGGGGGCTTATTTGTGTAAAAGAAGAAGAAGCGAGTAAAGGGAGAGAGGAAAATAGCTTTTTTATCCTCTATCGTCTTCACTAGTATGTACAAGTTTCCTACTGGTGAGTGCATACTTCTTTTAATAAAAATTCATAGGATATAATGATCAAATATTTTACAAAGACTTTCATGATTACATATTTCTAATTTTATAGTAAACTTCTTTTATAATGAGATTTCAATAGTACTTAGAAAAGCAAAGTGGGTCTCTACAATATCTGACACATTAACTTACTGATACTTGACATTCTTTATGTTTGAAATTCCCTTAAAAAAGAGCAAAGCTATTCATTATCCTATTGAGAGTAGACTAATGTAGCATGGATGGCCAAGATGCATTGAGAGGTGAATAGGTCAAACTTTTGGATTTAAATCTATGCTTGTCCCTTGATTTTGACCAGATAAGTCACTAACCTATCAATAGTATTACTAATTTCACAGGTTGTTATTACAGTAAGAAAAAGATATTTTAAAGCAGGTGTTTCATAAAAATATAATTTCAAATCAGAAAATGTAGACATCTCTGCGAGAAATTATCTGTAATTTTTACTTTGATAGAATAGTTTCTTGCTGTGCAAACCAAAAAAAAAAAAAAGGGAAGAATCAATGACATACCCTACAGAGAGTAATCTTTTGTCTAGAGAGAATTTCTTTATTCATACTAAAATAATATGGAATCCAGACATGAGAGCATTTGCTCTTTCTGCTCCTTCTGCCTGATAAAACCTGCATGTATTCTCATCTTATCTTTCTTTGATGCAATTAAATCCTAGTCATTCTACTTGGAATCGTAGGTTAGGATAGAGAGCTGTGGACTGCAAAGAGTAAGAGTTCCCAGGGGCTCCACTGATGTTATTTAAAACGCTGGGCTGACTCCACATATGACAAACCTAAAGCTAACATCATACTCAATGGGGAAAAGCAAAAAGCATTTTCCTTAAGATCAGGAACAAGACAAGGATGCCCACTTTCACCACTCCTCTTCAATATTGTATTGGAAGACTTAGCCACAGAAATAAGACAAGAAAGAGAAATAAAAGGTATCTGAATTGGAAAGCAAGAAGTAAAACTCTTGTTATTTGCAGATGACATGATACTATATATAGAGAACCCTAAGATTTCACCAAAAAAAAACTGTTAAAATTGATCAATGAATCCAATAAAGTAGCAGGATATAAAATTAATTTTCAGAAGCCAGTGGCATTTTTATATACCAATGATGATCTTTCGAGAAGAGAAATTAAGAAAACAATCCCATTTTCAATTGCATCAAAAATAATAAAATATCTGGGAATCAAATTAGCTAAGGAGGTAAAAGACTTGTTCTCAGAAAATTATGAAAAAATTTTTTCTCTGAAAAAAGAAATTGAAGAATATACAAATAAATGGAAGCATATATCGTGCTCGTGGGTAGGAAGAATCAACATCATTAAAATGGCCATACTACCCAAAGCAATCTACAGATTCAGTGCAATCCCTATCAAAATATCAAAGACATTTTTCAGAGAGCTAGAACAAATAATCCTAAAATTTATATGGAACCATAAAAAACCCCGAATAGCCATGGCAATCTTGAGAAAGAAGAGCAAAGTTAGAGGTATCACACTACCTATTGTCGAACTATACTGCAAGTCTACAGTAATTAAAACAGCATGGTACTGGCATAAAAACAGGCACATTGATCAATAGAACAGAATAAAAAGCCCAGAAATAAAGCCACACCTATACGCTCACTTAATATATGACAAAGGAGGCAAGAATATTAAAGTCTCTTCAATAAATGGTCCTGAGAAAATTGGAAGATAGATACAAAAAAAAAAAAAAGAAAGAAAAGAAAAGAAAAGAACCTGGACCACATTTTCACACTGTATATAAGAATAGACTCAAAATGGATTAAAGACTTAAATGTAAGACCTGAAACTATAAAAATTCTAGAAGAAAACATAGGCAGTAATCTCTCTGATATTGCTACTAGCAATTTATTTTCAGACATATCTCTTCAAGCAAGGGAAAAAAAGATAAAATAAACAAATAGGACTACATCAAACAAAAAAGTTTTTGCACAGCAAAAGAAATCATCAAGAGAACAAAAAGACAACCAACTGAATGGGAGAAGATATCAGCTTATGATACATCTGATAAGAGGTTAATATCCAAAATCTATAAAGAACTCATACAACTCAGCAACAAAAAACAAACAATCCAGTTAAAAATGAGCAGAAGACCTGAACAGATATTTCTCCAAAAAGGAAATACAGATGGCCAATAGACATATAAAAAGATACTGAAGGTAACTAATCATCAGAGAAATGCAAATTAAAACCACAATGAGATATCACCTGACTCCTGTCAGAATGGCTATCATCAATAAATCAAAGAACAACAAGTTTTGGTGAGGATGTGGAGAAAAAAGAACCCTCATACACTGCTGATGAGATTGCAAATGGGTACAGTTGTAATGGCCTGCTGAAATGTGAAAGGGTTAAAGAATAATTAAAACCTGAAACTGGACAAAGGAAGTCTATAACTTAGGCCTAGTTTCTGGAACCCCTAACTACATTCTGTTAATCATGAAACTTGTAACAATGAGCTCATACGCTAACTGCCAATTTTAGCCTGTGTAACCCTGCTTGCTTGCGTGGCATGAAAAATAATCAATTGTATATAAGCTGAGAATTACTGTTTGGCCATCGCCCATGGGAACACTGGCTATTGACCATGGGAACATAGGCAATCACCCATAGGAACATAACATTCTAACACAAGCTTTCTGCTTCTGTACTTCCCGCTTGCACACCTGACCAGTGGGTTGACAGGTAGTGAATAGGAGAAAGATGGACCTTTGTGTTTAAGACAGAATGAGGAATGGGATTTGGGGCTTAAAAACCTTGTATCTTGGCATTTCGAGGCTGCTCCTTTGCAAGGACAGCTGCCGGCTAATAAACTGTCTCCTGGTTAAGAGCACTCAAGTTGGGTCTGGTTATTCTGGACACAACACAGTCACTATGGAAAACAACCTGGAGGTTTCTCCAAAAATTAAAAATGGATATACCTTTTGACCCAGCAATTGCACTTCTGGGTATTTATCCAAAGAAAACCAAAACAATAATTTGTAAAGATTTATGCACCCCTATATTCATGGCAGCACAATTTACAATAGCCAAAATATGGAAGCAATGTAAATGCCCATCAACAGATGATTGGATAAAGAAGTCATGGTTCATATACAATGGAATATTACTCAGCCATTTAAAAAAATGAAATCCTACCATTTGCGATGACTTAGAGGATGGACTTAGAGGTTATTATGCTGAGTGAAATAAGTTAGACAGAGAAAGATAAATACC
>NW_011888799.1:11595898-11608678 GCF_000151845.1 Pteropus vampyrus
AAAAAATGAAATCCTACCATTTGCGATGACTTAGAGGATGGACTTAGAGGTTATTATGCTGAGTGAAATAAGTTAGACAGAGAAAGATAAATACCATATGATTTCGCTTATATGTGGAATCTAAGGAACAAAAACCCAAACTAATTAAAAACAGATTCACAAATATAGAGGACAATCTGGTGATGGTCAGAGAGGAGAAAGGTTGGGGGGACTGGGAGAAAGTTTGGGGAGCTGGGAGAAAGAAGAGAAGGGTAAAGAAGTACAAATTAGTGGTTGATAGATGGTCACAGGGATGGGGAGCACAACATAGGGAATGCAGTTAGCATTAATATAATGGATAGGTGGAGAGCCAGAGGAGAGAAAGAGCAATCAGGGGGATCGTTTCATAAACTACATAAATGTCTAACCATTGTACTATATACTTGAAACTAATAACAAAATAAAATTTAAACTTAAAAAAAAAAAAAAAACCTCTGAGGCTGCTTCAATAACCTTAGAGCCTCGTCCATAATCTATCAAGGACATTCTATGTTCCTCTTTTCCCTGTTCTTCCCAATGCCCCAGTCCACTTAGTCATGGCACACAGTGCTTATTGATGCAGAACAATGAACAATTATAACCATGGAGATTTCTATAAGAATAATTACATGAAAATAATTTTCAATAATTTCTCAAGAGGAACTTCTTTTTCTAGCCAATTTTTTCAAGTCAACTATAAAGGACATACATGTGGAATTGCCTGCAATTTATACACTGTCCCTTAAATCTTTTCGTCTCCTAAAATTGCCACCTTTCCATCATGTCCCTGTTTCTATTGCCCACTCTTTATCTTTCTAGGCTGTAAGAAGAGAGTGACTGCAATGTCCTTGAGGTTTTCTGTGTGGAATTATATAGATAACCAAGTCATAGCCATTTTCATAGGGACACTCCAGAGTATTTGCTCAACTCTAGGTTTATTTTTCTCAACACACACACACATACAAGAAATAAAAGCAATATATGATTTAGCGAGTACTTTTTGTATGTGTATTTTATTCTTTTTTGTAAAGAGAAGGAAAAGAGATGGTATACAATTTATCTGGGTATATTAATATAGTTTCTCCTAATGATATACTCAAAATCAGCAAGGGTGCTTCATTTTTTTTTAAGTACATAGTTTTGTATTGTTTTTTGTTGTTTTGTTTTATTTCTTAAATATACCGAGTCAGAATCTCTGGAAATGGAGCTCAGATTTCAGCATTTTCAATAAGCCTCCCAAGTGATTCTTTCATTTTGAGAATTCTTTTAAAAGCCATATGCGTGTGTGGAGTCACTTGAAAAATTTTCTAAAGTTGGAAAGACCATCTAATTTTTGATACTTTGAAAGTGAAAGAGGACATTATTAAAAAAGTATTGCTAAGGATAACCTATGTGTATCAGGGACTTCCCAGACAAACCAAGAAATACTGTTATTCTCATAAGAGCTGAATACTAGGACTCATGTTTTGAATATGAAATCTAGGACAGAGTAAAAGTTTTGGAACGTATCATAGATGTCGGTTCCATATTATCCCTACTCATATACAATTAAAACTGCAGATCACTCCTCCAAGTTATTTCTAACTCCATCTCATCTTTCACATTTTCAGCACCACTGTTCTAGACCAAGTTCTCATCATTTATCTTTCAGATTATAAATCTGGCCTTGTATCTGCTCCTGTTCTCTCCATTTTTTTCTTTCTCTCATTCTTTCTTCCCAATCAATGCCAGAGTAATGATGCATAAATTATTGTTCTCTTATCATGCTTAAAATATGTAAATGTTTCTCCCTGATTTAAACCATGATAATGCACAGAATAAAGAATGGAATAATGCATACCATACCATTGATATAAATAATAAATGACATAATGGTAAAAAGAACAGAGTTCTTATTTAGCTAGTATGCACCGGTAGTTAAAAATGCTGGTTGGTAAATTGAACCTGCTCTTACCCTTTCAAGTGCCCCTTGCTCCACTGCAGAACCACCTGGCCCTTGCCTTCAGGACCTGCATGGACATTTCCACAATCTGGCCACAAACAAGGCTAAGCCTGGTACGGCAGCATTCTCCTGGACCCAGCTCCAATGCTATGGCATGAAAATGTTCTCTTAGGTCAGCGCTGGTGATGTACTGGTTATGAAATATTTTTAACATCCGGCCTTAGAATAAATAATTTTCTTTTCATGGTAAATAAAATTCCTCATGATTTGGCTTTTTTATACCTTATCTGTTCCATGGTCCAACTCCTCCTACTCTATGCTTCACTGCTCTGAAAAATGACATCTTCTCCCTTGTCTTCATGCTTTTGCACCTGCTTCCTGAACCACTCTTTCCCTACTTTCTTTCCTCCTAAACTCTTGCTTATTGTTTGTATCTAAGATTATTTAACATATATATTTTCATGATGGTCTTCCTTAGCTCCTTCCTAAGGCAGATCTGAGTACTTTTTCTATGCTCATATTTCATTTTGGACATATCTCTAAACTCAGTAATTTTTAAAGGTGGTCTTTTTATACATGTCCATTTCCCTTCTAAATGGTAACATACTTAACCCTGGAATATCATGTATATCTGTCCCCAGTCCTTAACACTTTCCTGCATGTATATATGGCAATATATATTGACTAACATATGACAAATAAAGAATAAATAATGAATAAAGGATGCTTATTTGAAAGAGTACATAAATGCAAAAAAAATAAGCTGGTTAAGATTAGTCAGAGAGGGGTTTCACAAATGTGATACATTTTGAGCTGAACTTTGGAGTAAAAGACCTGGAGCAACGAGACAAGGGCGATTGGTCCCAATGAGACCAATAACAAAAGCAAGCATAGGAAGAGAAATCAATACATAGGTGAGCAGAGAATGACAACTTTGGGTTAGTAAGTGAATAATACAGAAGGAAGAGAATTATTCCAACACATTTCATGTCAGTTTGAGGAGTTTGGAGCTATACTACTAGAACCAGTAAATCCAAAGCTTTATCTCCTCACAATAGCCTTGGGTTTGTAACAATTGGCAGTATATTCTTCCCTGGAACTTGGTTCCAACTCCACACAAAGTCACTATCTGTGTCCCAGAAAGATTTAAATCTATGTTAAGCATTAACCAATCTTCCTGTGCTCTTACTTCCCGGAGTTCATCCTGTTCTCTCAAAGATCAACTGATAGCTGCTTGGGCCTGATGGTTCATTGTCCCTTAAGCATGTGACTCTTTGTCAAATGCTAATCCCCCTTAAATTAAGGCCTGAGGAATAAAGAAATCCATTATTTAGTGATTTATGTGGTTGTTGCTATACCTGGCACTGGTTCCTTGGTTTTGGACATGTCACATTTTTACGTTTGTTTTAATAATATATTGGTGTTCAAAGGTCATCTATGACTCATAGAAGCCAGTCCTGTGACTGTAAAACTATATTTTTTGCCTCTCATTCAGAAAACACCTCATGTGCTTTTCATATGAAGCTTGTAGGTTAACTGCAGCTGTCTATTATTATTTTTACCTTTCTAAGGTTAATAATTATCCCTAGAATGCTCATAGCCACAGTGAAAACAATCTAGCCTTCACCAAGTTAAATAATAATAATAATAATAATAAAAAGCTTGGGATTTTGTTATTTCTTCCAAGTTACACGAAACTGAAAATGACCTGCATTCATTTTATTTTATCTTAAAAAAAAAGCAAACGTTTTTACAACATAGGGATCCCTGCCTAGGAATGGAAAACAAACTATAATTATAGATTTGTGCATACGAATAACTAGTGCTGATCCTTTTATGTGGTGTCAGATAATGTTATTTGCTCAAGTGATATTGTCTTTGGCAAATTTCTTTCTTATATGGGGTAAAAAAACTTTTCTTCTGCCTGCTGTAAAATTTTTTAACATACTACCCTCTAGTTTTCAATTATTTTCAATTCTGAGTTGGGTCTTCAGATATTTTTGGTTATGTATCCACGTGTTTCCACTGCCTAAAAAGTATCCCCTCCTCAGCCTAGGGAAACATTTGTAACTAGGATACTACTTTTTTTTTATTTTTTATTTTTGCCATAAGGCCAAGGTGCCACAGGAGAACCATCTATTTTTTTTTTATTGTTGTTGTTTTATATATATATATATATATATACAGTTGACATACAATATTATATTAGTTTCAGGTATATAATTTAGTGATTAGACATTTATATAACTTATGAAGTTATCACCCCAATAAGTCTAGTACCCATCTGACACCACTGATGTAGTTACTACAATATTATTGTCTATATTCTCTATGCTGTTCTTTACAAGTAGGATACTACTTTTCTATGCATGGCTCTCAAGATTAGTTCTGAGTCAATTTTCGACTTACCCATTGCTCCTCTTCATTTCATTGTCTAATGTGTTTTTTTGGACTTCCCTCTACCAGCTTCAAACTCAGAAGGGATCTCTTCTATTAATAGCACCTTGTGCTTCCCATAAAAATCACACTCCTCTTCCATGATGAAGCTCTAGCCACATAGGACTTTCTAACACTTCTCAAAGAAAGCTCATTCTCACTGTTGGGACTTCTTACTTTCTGCATTCTCTGCCTAAAGTGCTCTACCATGCACCCCCCACCCTCATAATTTCACAGATAGCTTCCTCATAGCTTTCCAAATTTAGCTGAAATATTATTCTTTAGAAAGGCCTTTCTTGACTCCCTTAGACTGTGCTACACGTATAGATTCAAAAAAATTTGTTGAATAAATGATTAGACAAATCTGATATCACACATGTCATATTTGAAGAAAAGAAAAGATATCGGAAGTACTAGAAATGTATAAATGATGAGAAGGCCAGAAGTAGATATTGACTGTCCATGTTCGTTTAGCATTTTACAGTTAACAAAGCAACTTGACATATATCATTTGAATTTTTGAATTCTGTTATGGAAAATTATTACAATCTCCATTTCACGAGAATGGAGGGTTAAAGAAGTTAAATAATATTTCAAGATCATGAAGCTAGTAAATAGGAGAAGTTGGAAGTTAAACTATATTCTTATGTCCAAATTTAATGTTTTGTCTTCTATAATTTGTTGGAGTCTCTGATTTAAATTTGATATTTGTCAGAATAGAGGTTCTAGGTGAAATATCAGCAATATTAAGTGAATGACAGTTATCGGAAGTTGAACACATTTGTGGACATACAAATACCTTTCCTGCTGCAGAAAAAAAAAAAAATATGTGAATTCTCTGTACTGGCTCTGGCTTACCCTCTTGCTAGTTGTATCACTAACTGCTAATTCTATGCTTTAGTTTTCTCTTCTACAAATGGGGATAATTCCACAGGGTGGTCGTGGGAATTAAAGTAGTTTATATATACGTAAAGCTTTAGAACATTGCCCATTGTGAAGTAATGCTTAATACATGAAAACTACTTTATGATTATGATCGTTGTTATTATTAGTATTATTTTACATGTTTACTAAAGACCTTTCTTCTAAAGATAATATTAAAAGCATAAAATATGTGACTTTTATTTGTAATTAATTTTTTGGGATTTCCATTATTAATTGTATGGAAGGAGGGATCTTTTTTATTTTTACTTTTTAGACCTTTGTTTGAATGTTTTTGACCCTTGACACTTTTATTCTGAGGTTCTAGCCAGCCCTATAAGGGAATTCCTAGAATGGATATATCTAACTTACCATGGATTTGATCTGCAGCTATAAGTTACAAAATAAGCCCTCACTGTGAAATACATCATAACTTAAGTAAAGCCATAATATTTCAATGATTGAAAGAACATTAAATATCACCTGATTTGTAACCCCGTTCCTTAGCCTTAGCATGGACAAACACATAGTCCTCCACGTCTTTTACAGTAAACACAGAGACCTAAAAAATTTCTTGTACTTGGAATTATCTGATACAATGTGGGTTTTGTAGCTCTTCATAACTTGTTTTAATGGAGGTATGTTTGCTCTTTTCTCTTCACATTGCTCCAAACTAGATCTTGCTCATAGATCATACTAATATGAAATTTATATTTTGCATATAAAGGTCCCCTTCAAGAGATTTGAGTCTTCTGGTAGATATCAGTGCTGTACTTAGTAAAGAGCTATCTTGGTCCATTTCCATGACTCAGCTCCATTTGCAAGAGAATTGCTAGAATTCCTGTTATGAAGGGCAGAGCTATTACTATATTTTCTTCAGTGACTTTGCACCCAGAAATTTATGCCTCACTCTCTGACCTTTCCTGAAATCTTTAATAAGATTGAATAAATAAGAAATCACACCTCCCATAAAAATTTCATCAACCCTTACTCTGATATAGTGGTTCTCCACTCTACCAGATCCAGTACTTCCTTTTTATCACAATTTTTTTTTACTCCTCCTTTACTATTCTGAAGAGAAATTCAAGAAATTATATAACCAAGGTTTCCCTTAGAGTATGCCAAGTCCTAAAAAAAATAATTTTTATGGGATCCCTTTCTATGTAAACCACTGTACCCACTTAGAATCAGTTTATAAATGCCATTCTGGGGGCTCAATGTCATTTGATCCAGTGGGAGCAATCTACCCAGCTGGCAGCCCAAATGGAACTAAGGCTTTGCAATGGAGCCTGAGACATCCTATAGATTCAATTATGATGAATTTGGGGGCATCTAGACCCCATGAACAGGGTAGAGGGTTAGAGAGCATACCATAGAGGAGTAACAGGTACTCAGACTCTACTTGTAGCATTGGAGTACACTTCTGGGGGACTTAGTATTTTCAAGGATGTTACTCCAAAGCACTGGAGCTCCTTGACACCCAGGTGCAGGGGTAGGGATCCTGCTTGCCCATATCTCATGACATTATTGAGGATAACTTAGGTCTACGCACAAATTTTTTAAGAGTGATAGTAATAACAGCCAAGTATAATGTAATAGGGAAATTTAATGAAAGAAATTAATAATAAATTATATATTTTTAATACAAAAATTTTGATGCACGACTCTGCCAGAAGACAATGAAATTATCATATTCTCGAAGCCTCTTTTAATATATTTGTATTTAAGAGAATAAGAATATCATAAGCTATTTGTACAAGAAGTACAGGGAAATGAAAGAACAGAGATATGGATACACACCAGGAAAAATAGGATTAAGATAGTTAATTAGGGACCAGACATATTTGTATATGATAAGAGAAAGAGGGAAATAACCTTAAACGAATTTGAGATTACATGGCAAGATAGATTAAAGACTGACAAATTAAAGAAATAGGAAGTAAGGTTTTCTTGTAAGTGAGCTCAGCATTATTTATAAATGCATCATTAAAAGAATTCCTTGTGATATGATCTGGGTCTTAGGGGACCACTGTGCTGTGGAGTAAAGAATTTTAAGTCCTCTTTTTATTTCTGGACCTCCTGGGGTCCACAGTACTGTCCGAAGGGTGCTCAAACCTGGACCAATATTCATGTAGTCCCCAGAACTTGGCTTGCTCTTCAACCTTCTATATATGGAGTGGAATTGATGAAAGATCACAATAGTTTACATCCCTTATCTTGATATATCAGCACATGGCGAGATATACTTTCCACCTCTAGTATTTAAAATAACCTTGGAGATCATATTCTTGCAGAGGTGATGGGGACTATAGGATAGGTTGGAAAAATAAACAGTAATTCAAGAGGCTATGGAGAAATTGTGTGATACACTGCTTGGGTTGGTGTCCAAATGAGATTGAATGTGATGGCTGACTCCAAAAAGACTGCCTGTGTTATGTGACAAGGTAGTTGGCAAGAGCTGATGACTTCAAAGTCAAGATAGTATGGGGCAAAGTTATAAATATCTCCCATTTTTTTTGCTTAATCTGTCCCTGTGTGGACAGTAAAAATCAGAGATTCAGTAAAGGAATGCCCAACTCAGTGTTAGTCTACTAAATTACTTCATATTTTGCTTTTAAACCCTGAGCTTTTCTGGGAACTGTTTAATTAGAAGCATGTTATTAGTGTATAATATTCATTGCACATTTGAAAAAGAATATGCATTATTTTTTATAATCAGAAAACGTTTTTTGTTTATATAATTTGCTTTTACCCAAATGAAAATATCTTAAGAACCAGTGATGGAGCACAAAAGAGAAATTAATTTTTTTTTTAGTCTTCAGGATATGATTATCCTCATGACATTCATTATCTGTTTATTGAATAAGTATAATTTCTAGTTATTGACAATTCTGTAGAAAAATGAATAAGATAAAGAGGGTAGTTTATGTCTGTCAATCTAAATATCTGGACAAATAATTCCACCCCCGCTTTTTTTTCTATTTAGGACTAATATGGCCCTAGTCTCATTCTTGTTTCACATGTTGAGGTTGTCCTTCAGCCTGAAAGCCTTGTGATTCTTTGGATGACAATCATCAATTATTGACCATGTATTACAGTTTGTCATATTCTTACAAAAAAAAAAAATCAGTTTTATAAATCCTTTTGTTTTTTTCTCATGTGTTAGTGAATCCAGAGGAATTTTACATGTGTCCAAGTTAGATATGTCCACTCTAAATAATTACTTGTATTATTTCTGTAATTATTTGTTTCTGTTGAGATAGAAATAAGGAAGGCACAAACATCTATAATTGTAGGTAAGCTGCATTTCTGCAGACTAAAATATTGATTCAAATTATGGAATTGACATTATACCACTTAGCTCATTCCAGCCTTGGGTTTATAAGGTAAATCAAACAGAAAAAAAAAAAAGGAAAGAGGAGCAAATGACATTTCCTTGTCTAGCATAACCGTGTTTTCAGATGTGGGTAATATCACGGTCCTGTAAACACATTGTGCAAGTACTTAAACAGTGTGGTTGATTCAGGAAACAACAGAGCATTTTTTATTAGTTCTACTTGGATTCTTCTGATGCTATCTCCATAGCTAAGAAATGGAATAAAATAACCCCAGCATAAATGACTTTATGTGTATGTATTGCTATGATTATAGTGTAATGGATCTATGTATCAAGAGTTTGGAATACAAACTAAGAAACAATTGCTTATATTATTATAAACTACTGCAGGAATTTGTTCCAAAACACCACTGAGTGCTTCTTAACATATTCACAACTCAAATATTGAAAAGCTAGGAATAAATGCTCTGACTTCATTGGTAGTCATACTATTCAAGTTTCCTAGATATTGTATGTTGTTTCCACTGACATCTTTGCTCTTATCTGCAGTATTCCAATATATCCGATAAAGTTTGGTTCACCTTCTCAGCATGATCATTCTCCCTGAGTGGGGTAAAGGATAAATGGAATTTTGTCCAGAATATTTTATGCAGAACACGAATTCTAGATCACATTCCTTCAAGGAATTTCTGTCTTGTTGGCAAGATTTTCTGCTAAGTCTCACTTTCAGATTTTAATTTCTCAGTCCTCTTAAATCTCTCTAATCAAGACTATATTAGCTCTCATGTTCTTGCCTACCTAGGAAACTACAATCATAAATTTCTCAGGACCACAGAAAAGTACTCTTAGGGGAAATTCATTAATACCATTGGATATTTTAACACTCTTCAAAGAAATTAAGTAGCAATGGTTTATGTCAGTTTTCGGGATTAGTTTGAATTTCTCAGGAGACTTTCACCTTTTCCTCTGCAAAGAATTACGCGTTTTCTCTGATTGCAACTTTTAGGTCAATTCTATTAACAGTACTTTCTTCAATCCTTTGCTTTATTACAAATACAATTTGAGAGAGGAACACAATGTTTTCTTTAGTTTGTTCCTCTTGAAAGTTCTCTATAGATTTGCAGTCTCCTCACTAAGCACTAAGTCACAGACCATTCTGTTTGCTAGTTTTTTCTCTATCATCCCAGTCATTTCTGCATCTAAATCTTTAAAGCTAAATAAGTGTTTTGTTGACATTCACTAATACACATGTGAGTATATAACATGTACAAATCAGATCAGTTCGTGTCATTTACAGTGGTGTTTTTCTAACGTCAAACATAACTGGGTTACGTGAATAGTTTTAAGGGAAATGTGGGCCCAGTTAGTTTTATGAGAATTTTCTAATTCCATGTGTGTACTCTTTCCTAAAAATGATCTTTGTAAGTATGTATCTACAGTTTCTTGCCGATTCGTGTCGATTGAAATTTTGTGCTGATTTTCCTTTCCTAACTTTCCATTTACAATTGTACGCTTCCCCTTAAAGGAAAAGCACCTCTTGTACATTTTAAATGGTGAGTTGCTTCAAGATGTAGAACCTCTAAGACCTTAATAAAAGGACAATCTGAATTTTAGGTAACAAGGGAAGCCTCCTTTAATTAAGGCACCCAAACCCTCTATAAGTGTTTTACTATGTCCCTGTCATATGCATATTCTGTTAAGAGTGAGCTATGGAATTAGCAACAGATATTTAGGCTGAGTTGCAGTGTTCTGAATTCTGATATATTGTGGAGTCAAATGATAATTAATTAATTATCAAATAAATAGTTTTGCAACTTCTGTCTTTCAGTTATTGTCAAATAATGTGTTGCTCTTGAAGGAGAGTCCTCTAAGAACAATGAAAGAAAGTTTTGGTAAGAAATGCTGAAATTAGGTGAAAAACATAACAAATCTAGTTTTATCTACTCATCTACGTAGTGGTCTAAGAATTATATATAAAACATTTATTAAAAAGCCTGCTGTGAATTGCCAATTTGCAGTGAATTTTCCCCAACTCCATTTTTACTACTTTCAGGAGGAAGAGCTCTGTGGGCAGACTCTTGTTATCTGGTGTTTCACTTGCTGTTCTGCATGGTTTCAATGAGGAAGAGGTGAAAAATTCTATATTTAAATCTTTGATTAAAGGAGAAACATATGGAGGCAGAGTTTTATATTTTCTCAATACTCAAGTATTAAATATTGTAAATATTGTAGGAAAATTCTACATTTTTAAAAACCTTGGGCAAAATTTCTTGCCAATAGTTATATGGTCATGTGAAAAAAAAAGTTAACTTAAAGGAGCCTAGTCTGTGTTTTTTTTTGAACAAAAATACATTTTTCCACAGATAATGGAAGCCTCTATTCTCAGAAATTATAATGTACCAGTAATTTATGTGTGGTAGAAATTTTTCCCCAGAATAAAACATTTAATCCTTCTTTCAATAGATCCATACAAACAAAAATGATGATTAATTTTTAACAAAACTAATAGCAAAGTATTGGAAAATCAAAGTATGCATATCTAAGAATAGAGCTTCTTGATTCTTTTTGTCACTATGCCTCTGAAGTACTTTCTGAATCATTGGTCCAGCCCTGCCTGAATGCAGAAAAGATACCCTGGAATGGTACTTCTTAACAGTTAGAGCAACAAATGTAAAAAGACTCCATTACTCAACTCTAGACAAGATGCTCATTCCCTCTCTGCTTAAGGTTTTTTATTAGTAAAGCGAGATAACTCTACCTTGAAGCATTGTTCTAAAGATTAAATGACATATATTTGTAAAGTACTTCATCTGGGGTTTAAAGTAAGTGTTCAATAAATGGAATCTCTTTTATGAAATGAAAACAGCCCATGTAAAAAGGAAGAACAATTATAATTTGTTATTAGTTGATGCATTTAGTAAAAACTTATTGAGCTCTTATAATGTGCCAGACAATTTTTGTGTTGCAGGTGCCATAATGAATAAGATATACTCCTTGTTTTTGACAAGTATAGTGTGGAATATATGCAAAAAAAAAAAGTTAAAAAAATAGAGTTAGTGTACTGCAAGATATCACTTAAACCGATATTTACTGAACAAATTTGCCCTTGCTCTACCTATGGCTACAAAATTATGAAAACTGAACTATACCTTCAAAATAGCATGTAGAAGACAAAGAAAGAATACAGATGTCAAAACTTCTGTTGTGATGTTTTGGCCTGTTTCATTTCTAAGAAACAGGATGCATTATAATTTTAATGGTTCGAGTGGGCTATTAAAATTAAAATAGCTAGAGCTCAAGCAGAGTTTGCTTCAGTCTATTTCAGAGCACATCCAACCAAAGCATTGCTAAGGATGTTGAAAGACTGCAGATGAACAAAGGGCTTGATATATTTTATGGCAGTCTCCTAAATCTGTTTAATATTTATGGTTTCCTGTAAATACTTCCTTTTTTCTCCAAAGAAACTCTAATCTTATGAAAATATTCTTAACCTTAAGAGTAGTAGTACAGATAAACCATTCTCCTATTATTAATAATGTATGTATGTATGTATTTAGAACACTGTGGTGAGCACTTTAGAAAGATTATCTCCTGTGGTCTTCACACACACACACACACACACACACACACACACACACACACACACACCTCTAGGATATCTTAATAACATTTACATTTCGTAGACAAGAAATGAAGAATGTATATATCTTCCATCTGATAAAATATGCATAATATTTATAATCAACTTCTTTTGACTTTCAGTAATGACTTCCCAATGGTTACATAGGAATTTTTTTGTTTTTCTCTAATAATTGATTATCCTGTATTCTGGTTGGCTAGCTTCCTTTTCTGTTGCATACTATGCTCGATGGAATATTCCGTTTCTTTTGCCAGGAAAGAAACTTTCTGGTTGTGAGAGTGTAGTTCCTGTTTTGTACACCCTGGACATTGTTACAGTTCTGGCTTCATTCTGCATCATACTGAAAAGAAACTTCCTGATTGTGAGAACGCAGTTCCTGTTATGTAGCCCAGTGGACACTGTCACATTTCTGCTCTTATTGTGTAGTTTATTTTTTACCATTTATCTTCATATATCATTTCCTTTACACTCTCAATTAAAAAACTC
>NW_011888799.1:11608728-11639019 GCF_000151845.1 Pteropus vampyrus
TGTGCCAGACAATTTTTGTGTTGCAGGTGCCATAATGAATAAGATATACTCCTTGTTTTTGACAAGTATAGTGTGGAATATATGCAAAAAAAAAAAGTTAAAAAAATAGAGTTAGTGTACTGCAAGATATCACTTAAACCGATATTTACTGAACAAATTTGCCCTTGCTCTACCTATGGCTACAAAATTATGAAAACTGAACTATACCTTCAAAATAGCATGTAGAAGACAAAGAAAGAATACAGATGTCAAAACTTCTGTTGTGATGTTTTGGCCTGTTTCATTTCTAAGAAACAGGATGCATTATAATTTTAATGGTTCAAGTGGGCTATTAAAATTAAAATAGCTAGAGCTCAAGCAGAGTTTGCTTCAGTCTATTTCAGAGCACATCCAACCAAAGCATTGCTAAGGATGTTGAAAGACTGCAGATGAACAAAGGGCTTGATATATTTTATGGCAGTCTCCTAAATCTGTTTAATATTTATGGTTTCCTGTAAATACTTCCTTTTTTCTCCAAAGAAACTCTAATCTTATGAAAATATTCTTAACCTTAAGAGTAGTAGTACAGATAAACCATTCTCCTATTATTAATAATGTATGTATGTATGTATTTAGAACACTGTGGTGAGCACTTTAGAAAGATTATCTCCTGTGGTCTTCACACACACACACACACACACACACACACACACACACACACACACACCTCTAGGATATCTTAATAACATTTACATTTCGTAGACAAGAAATGAAGAATGTATATATCTTCCATCTGATAAAATATGCATAATATTTATAATCAACTTCTTTTGACTTTCAGTAATGACTTCCCAGTGGTTACATAGGAATTTTTTTGTTTTTCTCTAATAATTGATTATCCTGTATTCTGGTTGGCTAGCTTCCTTTTCTGTTGCATACTATGCTCGATGGAATATTCCGTTTCTTTTGCCAGGAAAGAAACTTTCTGGTTGTGAGAGTGTAGTTCCTGTTTTGTACACCCTGGACATTGTTACAGTTCTGGCTTCATTCTGCATCATACTGAAAAGAAACTTCCTGATTGTGAGAACGCAGTTCCTGTTATGTAGCCCAGTGGACACTGTCACATTTCTGCTCTTATTGTGTAGTTTATTTTTTACCATTTATCTTCATATATCATTTCCTTTACACTCTCAATTAAAAAACTCAACATCATTAATAAAAAACTCTGATGTGCTAAATACTATGCTAGGCCTCGGAGTAAAGCATCGAATAAGAAATAGTTTCTGACTTTCAAGAGCTGGGGGAGATGGATATGTAAACAAACAAACAAACAAACAAATTCCAATAATGTTAGAGTGAAACAAGAGGTTTGTATAAAGAAAAAAATACCCTAAAGGTGTGACTCATTCATCTGGATGTGTGGGTTGGACAAAAGGAGGTTGAGGTAAGGATTCTTGCAGGGGTAATATCTGGGCCTACCCAGTTAAGTCTATTTTCTTCTCAATTGTAGATAATTTTCCCTAATTGAAAAGATGATTGGTAAACCAAGTTAAGCTGTATGATAGGATACAATAAAAAGTAAGCCTTTTTCTCACTCTAATTTTTTGCTATCTGCTCAAGCAACCAAATCACAGCTTAAAAAAAAAAGCAAATCAAACCAAACCAAACTTTTAAGCATACAGATGTTATCTGAACTATCAATTTTCTCCTTTTGACATGAACTTTGAACTCATCTTCTTTTTATCCAAATATCTCTAATAAGGTAAAAAGTTATTGAAGCCATTTCACTATATTTTGTTCTATTTATATATTTTTTAAGTTCTCAGACACTATAGTTTGGGGAAAATTTATTTTCATATAAAAGAATTAAAAGCCATATTGCAAATATATATATATATATAGTTGGAAAGCCAAAGTTCTGATTTTTTTCTCTCAAATTTAGACCTCGATGTCATGTGTCTATTAGCTCCTGGGTCATTTTTTCCTATTTTTAGAGAGTAGATGAAAATTGCAGCCAATAGTCTCAAGTATACCAATTAGGGTTTCAGAGTCACATAATTCAGGAACAAAAAGAAACCTCAGGCAACATACAGATAACATATCATTTTTTAGATAAAGGAGCCCAGAGAAGTGAAATCGTTTGCCTCAGTTAAAACAACTAGATAGACATGACTGTCACTGGAACTAATTCCTTCTCCCCTTTAAAGTGGTCATTATTGCATACCAGTGGTTATCAAATTTAACTGATTGTTGGATTTCATCCCCGAGTTTGTGATTCAGTAGGTCTCATGCATAGTCCAATAATTTACATTTCTAACAGGTTTCTGGGTACTGCTGGCCTGGGAAAAACACCTTGAGAAACTAGTTCTACAGCCTCATCTTGAGGCCTCTAGTCTGCTTGGTATAACTATTCTTAATCCCAAATTTCTGAGAATTTACTACTAGATATTTCTCACTGAGCAAGTCCATAGTGCCTTTTTCTTCCCATAAGACATATCATCTCCCTGCAGTGTGCCTAAAGTCTTTATTTGCCAATGGCTTTGTCTGAGACCTAAAGATTTTTTTTCGAGTAATTAGTTATTTATCTAATTTAAATCTAGTTAATGTATGTATGCTTAAAATAGTGAATACTAAAATATTTTTTATCATATGACCCTGACTTTATTGATCAAAATTTATTCTCCATCAGCATTCATACTTACTTATCTCTGTCCAACTGGTCAACAGGGTTTGCAAATTATTCTGTAAAATTTTCTAATCTCCTCTTGACCCCTTCCTATTGCCTCCATTTCCTTTCCCTCCCTTTTTCACTATCTGAGTTCAAGTGGCCATACCAGGAATATTCCACTAACCTGAAATGATTATACTTTTTCTTTTCTCTTGTGTCACAGACAGAACTGACAAAAATCATCCATCTTCTAAGAAATCATAGTGTTTAAATAATTCCAAGGTTTTAGAAATAGAACAAGAAAATAAAAATTAATATTTTGATAAGTATAAGTGCCTTATTTGAAAAATATTTTCTAATATATTTAGGTCATTTGCTTTAAAACTGCAATTTTCTAATCATCCACTATAAATAACACATGAACTTATGGAAACTGCTTTCTATTAAAGTAATTATGGATTTTAAAAGTAATTAGGGATTTTAAAAATTCCCTAATATTTACACAGAATTCAACTAAGATTTTTGACAGAAATATTCTCATTCAACTACCTGTTCTGTTCACCTCTGGACAGACTCATAGAAAGTGAAGCATTATCATGAGACAGTATAGTACCTTATTTAGGTACTAGAATTTGGCATCAAAGGACCTCATACTCTCTTTAATCTCTGTCTGCCTCCTCCTCCTCCCTCCTCCGCCCTCTCTCTCTCTCCCCCCCCCTTTTTTTTTTTTGTGAAGATAGCAAAGAAGACAGAAATGCATTTTAGAACAAGAGTGGAGCTATTATGGAAACCAAAATTTAGTTATTTTTTCCTGAGCGTTTAAACATATATATCCAAAAACCATATTTGGATAGAGCTTTGTTTCTAAATGAGATTTATTTGGGGAGAAGGGATGGGAAGTTGCAACTTTTGAAGCATTTTATGAGCTTTAATTCTTCAGAAAGTCTTCAAGGGGATTCTATATGATTCTGAGGAGTTAGGAAAACCTGGGGGCATCCAAAAAGAGAAATTGAAGACATAACTTCTTAGTCTCCCTAACTCTGGACTCAGTGGAGTGGCCTTCAGCAGAATTTCCTACCTAATTTTTAGGGTGTCCAGCACAAAATAAAAATTCTGGGCCCCATCTTCAAAATTATTAAGAATTAAAAGTTGGTAGAGTATTAAAACAAACAGCATTCTTCTTAGAGGGAGGCTCTTTGGCACTAACTGCTTAAGCCATGTGTGTCCATGAAATTTATCCTGCCTTCAGGTTTCCTTCTAGGTTGCAAGCTCAGTTCATCTGCATAGAGGAAGAATCTGAGGGTTCCAAGCAGAAACTTTGCAGGAGTAAAGGGTTTACATGTGTTTGGAGCATGTGTTTGTACCTTTTGGTAAATCAAATACATTAAATGATAAATATGATATGAGAGTACCCTAGTGGAAGTTTTCTCTGTTAGAAAACTCACACAAATCTTTGGAAATTAACTAAAAGAGGAAAATGCAATTCTGTTAAAATAAAAACTAATAAAGTCTTTTAGAAACCACAGTACCCACATTTTCCCATGAAGAAGGGAGGGTCACACATCATCAGTGCATTATTTGGCACCTCAAATAATACACTTCATCTGTGTTATATAGTACTTGTCATTATACATAATGAGATAAGAGCACATTTGCTAATTTTTTTACTCGTAGGTCTGCGAACTCTTGGAAGCATTGACTATTTTACTGTAACATCAGGGACTAGCAACTGCATCTAGTACAGAATGGTTGCTCAAGAAATGTTTGTGAAATCAATACTCGAATGTGTCTATGAACCTAAAAAATTACTCTTAAAAGTAAAGTATACTTAAAAAAAAAAAACCCGAATGAAAAGCAATTGACTCTGATCCAGAGGGGAAAAATATTATCTTTAACAATATTATTAAAGAAAAGAGGACAAATTTTAAAAAGTTAATATAGCCGGAGCTTACTAGATCTTAAAAAGATTATCGGTGTAAAACTTGCAAAAAAAAAAAAAAAAAAATTCGAACCTTTACTTCTGAGTAAGATGGAATAGAAGCAATTAGAATCACCCCTCTCATCAGAAATAACTTAAAAGCCAGGCAAAAATCTGTGAAACAATACCTGAAGGACAGGAAACAAAGACCAGGCCATAGTTGCTCTCTTTACTTTGGAGAGTTTCTAGGCCACAACGTAGGAAGCGGAATCCCAAGGTCTCCAAGGTAAGAAAATACCAACTAAAACATCCTCTTTTACAAGTAAGCTCATGTGCTTTTCTAATTTGTCATTTTCCAAATTATTTCAATCTTACTCTTTATCAGATATCCCCACCCTTTTTGGTTTATTATTAACACACATTGATGTCAAAAACACAAACTTTGCCACAATTCCTAGAAGGCTTTTAATAACTAAGATGTAAAATTACTTAAACAAAGGTAATGGAAGTATAAAATCCTGAAGTATGGTACCTACTTAAAAAAAATATTTTATCACATCTTTATTAACTAATGTTGCTTAAAATAAGTTATTTCAATACACATATTTTTATCAAAAACACACAGAAAATAAATGAATGGTAATGTTTAAGCATGCGAGTTAAATAACTGAAATTGCAAGCTTGGATAAACAAATAGGCCTCACACTTTTCAGTTTTACAAAAGATCCAAGGCAATCCCACCATCTTATGGTAAAAATCTAAGTTTAAGTTTCTTGTTATTTTTTTTTAATTGGTTTTAACTAGTAAAAAACTAAATATTTTGGTGTATACGATTAAAATTTCTAACTATAAAATTTGTTACAATTATACAAAATATTATTTATAAACACATACCTGTATATCATATATATGTGAGTGAGATACATATATATATATCTTTTACTTTCTAAGTCTGCCTTAAATTCTCATCTCCCCCCACTAAATCTTCCAATTCAAGTCACTGATTCTTTTCTTTGCACTTTCAATTTTTTTACTTACTTGTTTTAACCCCATTTAATATTTTATACTAGCAATACTTGAATCTTTCATAGCTTTTTATACCTTTTGCTAGCTTATTTTAATCTCACATAATCTCTTAACTCACTTTAACTGCTTTCATAAGTTTCCCTTCACAATGTTTACTTTTTTTTTTTTTTTTTAATCTTAGGGGATAATCAGGTACAAAAGTATGCTCATGGATTTTTCAGAGTATTGTATAATTTTTAATTGGGTCCTCTTTTTGATGATGTCTTAAGTTCATCTTTTATTAAATTCTTCCTTTTAGTAAGAGTTTCAATGGGGCACATGATCACCCAGCCCAGTAGTACATTGCCCCTGTTTCCTATTAGCTGGATGTGATTATATCACTAAGTTCAGACCAAAGGGATATAAGCAAAATTGATATGCATGACTTCCAATTCTCTTCCTTAAATATAGAATGCTTGCTCTGGATTCCTCTTTTCCTATCTAGGTGGCTGGAAAACATGAACAGTTGATTTTCCTGCCTCAAGAGATGGATGATAGAGTTCCTGCTTCTTGCAGATGATGGTAGAGCCATTTTGTTAGTCTGGGTCCTTGGATGAACTCAAGAAGTATCTACTTACTCATAAGCACCTTGGAATGTCACATAAGAATAAAAAAAATTTTTATGTTAACATTTTGGGCTGGATAGTTTTTTTTGTTGTGAGGGCTGTCTTGTACATTGTAGGATGTTTAGTAGTACCCTTGGCAGCAAATGCTAGAAGCCTACAACACCTCCCCTCCATTCCTGTTGTGACAAACAAAAGTGTGTCCATTATTTGGAAAACATTCCCTACAAGGAAAAATTGTCCCTGGTCAAGAACCACTAGTTTATAGACAAACTAATACAGAAATACTGCCAGTACGTGGGATGCTGTATGCTGCCTTAATAAAACTGATAAAATATGATATTCACTTAGGGGTCAGATGGGAGAAAATGAGGAAAAAGACATGGAAGGCTGGAAGGTGGTGATTATTTTCCTGCTGTGGCATTTGGTAAAACTGTTGCCTGTGGTATCATAGTAGAAAGAACACATTCCTACAGAGCCTAAAGCTACAGGAAAAAGTGTTTAGAAAGGCAGAATATCAGTATGTTTTGTTGTTATATGTTGCTTTAAGCAAAATACTGCAACAAAAAAGGAGTTTATTTACTATTGGAAGTTTGTACCTCTTAATCCTCTTCATCGATATGCGTTTGTCCACATGAGCATATAAGAGGGCAGAAATATATATGGGTTCACAATCCTTTATTCAAGACATGTTTTGTAATTCTTAATTCTTTTATATTTCAGAATAATATTTTGTTGTATATGTCATACATTACCCATCTCAGGAAGGACTGGTACCTTAAAATTAAATATATTAATATTTCATCAGTACAAAACGTTCATACTAACAAGTGAAATAAATAAAGATTAAAAATAGCCTTTAAAATTACTTGTTCATTTGTTGCTTTCAATTTTATATTGCACATATGAGTGAAATCATATGGTTCTCAACTTTTTCTGTCTGATATATTTTGCTTAGTGTGATAATCTCAAGATCCATCCATGCTGTCACAAATGGCAGTATTGCACCTTTTCTTATGGCTGAGTAATATTTTATTGTATATATGTACCACATCTTTATCCAATCATCTGTCGAAAGGCACTTTGGTTGTTTCCACATCTTGGCCACCACGAATAATGCTGCAATGAACATAAGGTTACATAGAACAGCCAGGAAATATTGGACAATCTGCCTGCAACCTAAATTGGCTAATAGATCAGGAAAGTGAATTGAAAGTGAGTTCTCTCAGAGTTGGAAAAGCTAGCTGTCTCAATACTACAAACAGTATGAAAAAGACTGTCACTCACAGTTAACTCAAAAGCCTCCCATTTGGAGTTTTTCGCCAAAATTAAAGAGGCAACAGGCAAAGATCGGATTATAGGGGTTGCCTTTTGCAGAGGGCCACGAGTTAACTACTCCTAAGATGAAGAAGAGGAAAGTGAGCACAGCAAATAGGCCAATTAATTAAAAGCAAGATTCAGAGGATTAAGAATTATAACTAGAAGACAGTTGAGGCTAAGGTTCTTTCACATGTAATTATATAAATCTTGGTTTTTGAGAAAGTTGAAAAATCACAAGTCTGTCCTGGAATACCTTTTAATCGTGTGATATAATAAGAAATCCCTGGTTTCTTAAAACTGCACCAGCAAAGAGGAAGCTAGAAAAACTGTGCAGTTTAGCCTAATGTGGCCTAATTCTCCAATACCTGCTTCAGAATTTAGGATGAGAGATTAGGAAATAAGGAAAATTTCAGATGCCCAAATTTGGGGCCAAAAAGGACAATGAATAAGAAACTTCCTTCCAGAAAACAAAACTAGAGTCTAAAGGAAATTCTTCCACTGTCAGGTCAGGGTGCTCTTGCAACTTTGTAATGAACCAATGACATTTTTGGGTGAAGATTTTTATTGCTGTTATCTTATTTCTTTCCTAGCACTCTATATTGAGTGTATAGAGAGAGGAGTGTTGGAGGTATGAGAAAAATAAATGACTGTACTTTTTAGTTTGACGGGTTGGGTATCTCAAGGTTATGTACAGTTTTTTTTTTTCCTATGCAATCCAGGGGACAGTTTGTCAGAAACCATTAATTCCCCGCCCCCCACCCAATATCTATTCCCCTCTACTTCCTTTCAGTAATAGAACCTGTTGATTTTTAGTTGAGTATAAGATACCTAACAAAAGAGAATACATTCCACAAGCCTCTCTTGCAAAATAGGCTTTATCATACAACTAATAGCCAATAGAATAAGTGAAAACAAAAATTCCTGAACTTTATGGGTTATATATTTAAGAAAAAAATATATATATTGCCTTTCACTAACTCCTGCCTTTGAGTCGGCTATCAAGTAGTAAAAGCTCAGGCAGACATTCAGAAACAGAGATGGAGCCCACTTATTGAGAGTGATAGATTTGTTTCATTGGTTTGGTTCTCTGTCTAGAGGACCTCATGGAGAAGAAAGAGCCCACCTATGTGCGCTAGACTTTTATGCAAGAGAATAACATGTTATAAACTACTAAAATTTTGGTTTTCTTTTTTACCTGTTCTTAAGTCCATACCTTAACTCTTACACCTTCTGAGGGATTACCAGGACTTTGTTAATATTGTCTTTAGAAATATGCCGAAGTTTCAGGTATGTTAAGATTATATTTTAAGTTCAGTTATTCAGGCTGCTGAATATACAGAACTAAATGGGGGCTGTGGGACATAGGCCATCATAGCTGGGATAAGTTAGTCTGCTTTTTTACTCTTAATTTGCTAACAACATTGCCCTGGACCAACTCTCTCTACAAAATGAGCAAATATTCTCCAATAGGTATTCTCATTTCTTCTACATTTCTTAGTGTTTTCTTATTCTATTTTCTAATATGGAAGAGTTTTTATATCTCCATTTTCCCCATGACTAAACTGTTTATATACATATTTTTTATTTACTTCAAAAACCCAGTTTTTAGATTTAGCAGTTATATTTTCTATTTATTAAACATCTGTTTTGAAAAAAAGCAATCACTTCTTTATTTGAAACCTGGATTTGATTCGCAGCTTCCATTCTAACAGATATGCGTGTGTGTGCTCTTGTGCATTCTTACACATAGACACGATTCCTTCCTTGGGATCATTTTTTCATTTAATAAGAATGTTTTCTTTCTCTTGTTTCTTATTCGGTAAGAAATTTCCTCTTAACAGAGCTTTAATGGTACCCATGAGTTCTTAAATATAATCATCTTTCTTAGTTTATTTGGGCACTTTCATTGTTTAATTATCAACTTTTACCCCCCCTTTTCTCAACAACATGGATTTTGTCTTATTTCCATGTTTCAAACAATGAAACAATAACAAAGTTGGACTAAAATAAAAAGGAGAGATTCAGCTTATTCAATTCACTTTAATAGGCAACTCACTTCCTACACATCACAGTGGTGAAGTTCAAATGAGATCTTAAAGAAAGTGGACGAATGCATGACAGAAGTAAAAAGAACTGCATTGCTGTGTTGATATCAAGAGTTCTTGCTGGCCCATTGCGTGGTTATTGTCTAGGTCTTAATACAGGGGTATATTTAAACAAAAGTCAAGTAGAGATGTAAAAGCACTAAATTGACTTAAAGGCTGTGGACAGAAAACAGTAGGAAGGAACATTTTGTCAACTACAAGTTGCTTAGGGCATCCACTCCAGGAAGGACTTTACCTTCCAGAAGCTCTAGACTGGCACCTCCTCCAGTGCTTACATGGCTGATTTTATCTTCAGTATTCCATTTGGCACAGCAAGTAGCAGTGTCTCCACCTCCTATAATGGTGATACAGCCTCTGGAAGTGGCTTTCACGATTTCATCCATGAGGGCTTTGCTTCCCTTAGCAAAAGCATCCCATTCAAATACCCCTACAGGTCCATTCCACACAATTAGCTTAGCTTGGGCCACAACTTGAGCATATTTCTTGTTGGTCTCAGGGCCACAGTCCAAAGCCATCCAGCCAGCAGGTATGCCTGATGCTACAGTGGCTTGGCCAACCTTAGCATTCTCCTCAAACTTGTCAGCTGTGACAAAGTCAACAGGAAAGGTGATGTTCACACCATTCTTACTGGCTTTGGCCATGATATCTTTGACAATTGTGGCTCCCTGTTCATCAAACAAGGAAGCACCAATCTCCATGTTTTTGAGTACTTTGAGGAAGGTATAAGCCATCCCACCACCAATAATCATCTCATTGACCTTGTCTAGCATATTTTTGATGAGCTGGATCTTGTCTGCCACTTTGGCTCCACCAAGTATAGCCAGAAAGGGTCTCTCTGGGTTTTCCAGGGCTTTGGCAAAATATTCCAGCTCCTTCTTCATCAGGAATCCAGATGCTTTCTGAGGCAGATTCACTCCCACCATGGAGCTGTGAGCCCGGTGAGCAGTGCCAAAAGCATCATTTACATAGACATCACCCAGCTTGGAGAGCGATTCTCGGAAAGCTTCTATTTTTTGTGGCTCAGCTTTAAGCTTGTTTCCAGAAGGATCCTGGCCCTTCCCTTCTTCCTCTACATGAAAACGTAGGTTCTCCAGCAAGATGACTGAACCTGCAGGTGGATTGGCACAGGCTTTCTCCACTTCTGGGCCCACACAGTCTTTCAGGAACAGAATATCCTTACCCAGCAAGGATTTGAGCTCAGCAGCAACAGGCTCCAAAGAGTATTTATCAGGCATGGCAACACCATCAGGTCGACCTAGATGACTCATAAGAACTACTGACTTGGCTTGATTATCCAGGCAGTACTTGATGCTTGGGATGGAAGCCTTGATTCTCTGGTTATTTGTAATCTGGTTCTTCTTCATGGGAACATTGAAGTCTACTCTCATAATGACTCGTTTTCCTTTAACATCCAATTTGTCCAAAGTTAACTTCTTAGAAAGAGACATCTTGACAATACGAATACAAATAAAATGTTGAAGAACCACTTCGTTGCTGCCGGCAGGCTGGGTGGGTGGTGTGTTTCTAACGCCTGTCTCTTTGGCCCAGCCCCTTTCTTCTCAGGACTAAGTCTCCCAAACGACAACCATGATTGGGCTTGGGAAAGGAAACCTGGCTGTGTGATTGGTCAGTGGTCCTGTCCATCTGGATTTGGAGTGCGTTGCGTGGCACAGATTGAAACCGAGCAGTCGCACGTGTAAGGGAACCTGGAGTATTAGTACTTGGCTTGGGTGACGGTTGAAGAGGTGAAGAAATCCTGGAATAAGGAAGGTCCTGAAATTCAAACTTCCTACGGGTTCTCTTTTTTCCACATCCGTTTCGACGATTGCTTAAAAAAGAAAAAAAAAAAAAAAACCGCACTCCTCACTCATGTCAAATACAAGCTATATCTAAGTGTAAAAACTTCTGAACAACACAAATAAAGGGAAAATTGGAAACAATGGGTCTATGGAACCTTGTTTATTCGAGGCAACATAGTATGCTTTTGTTTTTTGCCTTGGTAAATACTTCTTTCTGTTACGAGCAGAGTTTGGTGTTAACCTTTGGCTTTACGTATATATAGCCTAAGGTAGGTTAGGAATTATATATTTCATTATCTTGCTTTTCCCATTATCAGACTACTGTGCAAGAATGTGTGGTGGCTTCTTCAGGATAATCTCATAAGATCAAAGTAAAGTATCAGTAAAGTACTGAAGGTGACGGTGACATTTCTTTCAGGCTACAAAGTTATGACGAGGCTCCTTACTTTTTCTTGCCTCTCTCTTTGCTTCATTACCTCTATAAATTAGAAACTGAGCTGGAGGAGGTATGGTTTTCATAGGATGATAATGTCTATTTAAATTGAAAATGAGTCAGAGATTTTATTTTTGAAGAAAATATATATAGCCGATTCATTTAGTAATAAAAACTGGCTTTGCAATTAGTTGATATGGCAGTTTCCTAAAGTTGAATAAACTAAATATGTAGCATGAAAGTATATTTGAGGCATCACACACCATAATGGCTATAATAATAACAAAAAAAAAAAAAAGACAATAGCAAGCGTTGACAAGGACGTAAAGAAATTAGAATATTTGCATATTGCTAGTAGGAAAGTAAAATGGTTCACTGCCTTTAGAGAGCAAATTCCTCAAATATTGCATATGGAGTTACCATATGACCTAGCAATTCCACTCCTTATATATTTACTACAATGATATCACAATGCTTGTACAGTAGCTAACATGCAAAAATCTGACAGTAACAAATACTGTCAAAGATGCATTGCAAAAACAGTCTCATTTATGGCTATTGGATTGAGGTTTGATACAACCACTTGGAAAACAATTTGGCAGTTTCTTATAAACATAGACTCATAGTACAAGCCATAAATTCTACTCCTAGATATTTACCCAAGTACACAAAAACCTATATACACTCAAAATTTTGTATACAAATGTTTAGAGCTACTTTATTCATAATTGCCCAAAAAGTGGATACTCTTTAACTAGTATGAAGACACAAAGTATGAGGACATTGTATAATTCCACTCATATAATATTTAAGAAAGGATGTAACTAAAGGGATGGAAAACACATCAGTGATCGCCAGGTATTAAGGGAAGATGGTCAATTATTATGTGGATGCAAAGATTTTTAGTATGATAGACAATTTCTATGTACATGTCAAAATCCATAAAATTGTACATTATAGAGACATATAATGAATGAAAATTTTAAAAAATGAACCAAGATGTTGAGAACTCTCAGGGTAGAATGCAGACTCTGAAAAATGAACCAACCGTATTGCAATATATGACAAATCTCATTGAAGGTGATAGGGAAGAAAGATGACTTTAATAGCTTTGGAAAAGTGGTTTCCAAAAGGTAAGACTTAAGACCAAAAAAGACTGTTCATAAATGTAATCCTCTGGTAAATTTATCACAGGCATATATTTTAATTCTGAAACTGCTTTACATGTATACTAGAGTAATTGTAGATCAGTATCTCGCTGTCAGAAAAAGAAGTTACGAACAAAGAGAAAGATTGGAATGAACTCTGCAGTATTGGATTAGAGTCAGAGATAAAAGTATAAACGCATAAGAACTTCAACATGTATGTACACACATAAATACGAAACAATTATAGATGTGTATACATATTAGGTTTTTAATATTGCTGTAATAAATTATCATAAATTGAGCTACTTAAAACAACACAGTTTTTTTACCTTAGTTTTGTAGATCAGAAATCCAGTTTGGCTCTACTGGTTCCTCTGCTCTGGGTTTCATGAAGTTGAAATCAAGATGTTGGTGGTTTGCCGTGTCCAGCAAGTGGTAAATCCTGCCACGTCCAGCGCAGCTCTGGAAATATACCTGAGTGGGAATGGTGGAAGATGAAGAAAAGAAAGAAGACAGAAAGCTGGGATCAGGAGGCCCTCTGCCTGCTGATGGTGGACAATGGCGCAGTTTTATTTTTGCAAGCTGCTTTTATACATTAGTATGTTTTATACAGAACATACTAATTGGCATAAGAAGTTTCCCTTAGGCATAGCAATACTGTTTCTTCTACTTTTCCCAAGCCATATCTTATCATTACCTTCAGCTTGTTTGCCTGCCTGCGGCTACATTTGTACTTTCTTTTTCTCAGAGTTTGTGGAGGTGAGGTAATCCTTGGTTGCCCTCGCAGACCGTAAGGTCCTTGTCGGTTTATAATCCGTTCTCCACAGTGGTTGGGTTCTTACTGGGAGATTCGGGTAGAATTTGTTTCTGAGTTCATTTAGGCTTTTGGAAAAATCCAGGGTTTTTCACAGTCATAGGACTGAGATCTCTGCTTCTTTGCTAGTTTATTAACAAGCCCATAAAGGCCCTATTGGCCCTACCGGTCACAGGGGCACCTATACCTGAGACAGCAATGGTGCGTTGAGCCCTTCTTACACCTGAATCTATGATTTTCACTTCTACTGCATCTTTCTTCTACCTTCAGCCAGAGAAAATTCTCTGAGGTTAAGGACCCCTGTGATTAATTTGTTGGGCCTACCTGGATAACCAAGGATAAATTCTCTGTTTTAAACTCCATAGCAATTGTATCTTCAAAGTCTCTTTTGCCATGTAGTATAATATCTTCACAAATTTTGGAGAATAAGGCATAGATATCTTTAGTGGGCCATTATTCTGTCTACTACAACATGATTTGTATACATATAAATATTTCCAAGTTCTGTCCATAAGTAGGGCTAGAAAATATCCTGGTGCAAAGAAAATATCTTGGGACCAGATCTTGGTTTCTAAATAATATTCGCTGATAAAAGAAATCAGGGCTCCTTGGATAAATGACTCATTCTCAGAGTAGAGGGGGAAAAAAGAAAAAAAAATAGACAAATAAGACTTCATAAAAGTTAAAGAAATTTGTGCATTAAAAGAAGTTATCAACAGACTAAAAAGGCAACTCACAAAATAGAATAAAGTACTTGCAAATCTTATATCTATTAAGAGAGTAATATTCAGAATATACATAGGACTCTTAAAACTCAACAATGAAAAAACAAACAACCTTATAACAATGGGCAAAGGACCTAAATAGGCATTTCTCCAAAGGAGATATATAAATGGTCAATTAGCACATAGAAGATGCTCTATATCACTAATCATAAGAAATGCAAATGAAAATTACAATGAGATACCACCGTAGCCTATTAAAAGGGCAATTATCAAAAAGAAAGAAAGAAAGAAAGGAAAGAAGGAAGGAAGGAAGGAAGGAAGGAAAGAAGGAAGGAAGGAAGGAAGGAAGGAAGGAAGGAAGGAAGGAAGGAAAGAAGGAAGGAGAAAAATAAAGAAAAGAAAAAAAAAAGAAAAGGAAGGAAGAAAGGAAAAGGAAAAAGAAGGAAAAAATAAAAGTAACAACTGCTGCCGAGGATGTAGAATAATTGGAATCTTTTGTGCACTGTCTAAGGGAATGTAAAATGGCACACATGCTGTGGAAAACAGTATGGTAGTTCCTCAAAAATTAAACATAGAATTAGCATATGATCCAGCAATTCCTCTTCTGGGTATATATTCAAAATAATTGAAAGTAGGGTCTCCAAGAGATATTTGGATGCCTATTTTCATTGCAGCATTATTCACAATAGCTAAAATATGGACACAACCTAAGTGTCTACTGACAAATGCATAAGTAAAATATGGCATACGCATACAATGGAATAAAAGAGGAAGAAAATTCTGACACTTGATACAACATGAATGAAACTGGAGGACTTTAAACTGAGAGAAATAAACCAGTCACAAAAATATAAATACTATATGATTCCACTCATATTAGGTACTTAGTGAAGTCAAAATCACAGAGACAGAAAGTAGAATGGTGGTTGCCAGGGACTGAGAAAAAGCGAAAGTGGGAATTATTTTTTATGGGTATATACTTTTAGTTTTACAAGATGAAAAGAGTTCTGGAGATGGATGGTGATGATGGTTGCACAATGTTAAGAATATATTTTAATGATACTTAAACTGTTATTTACATGGTGAATAACAGGACCTCAAAAGAGTAATGTAAAAAAACACATATTGAGATATCAGTTGAGGTTGCTTATAATATATTTTAGAATTTGTAATGTACTTGTATACACAGTTATGTACTTTTCTATTGCTAAACTTAAATCTCAGGTGTAAGCACAGAAATTTTGCATTTAAATATCTTCCCCAGAATTAAGCACTGAAGACATTGTCTCCCAAAATTAAAAATTCCAGTGCCATGGGTTGCTTCACTTATAGGTCAACTTAAAATGTCTTCTTAACTAAATCCAGTTTTCATCTATGTTTATACGTCTGTACATCCTTCTCCTGTAGTTCTTGGGCAGGTTTTCTAGGTCCTGTTTATGCAAATATCCTCTGACTGCCTTTCTGGTGAGTCCTGTATTGGCTGATAGCCCGAATGTATTTTCCCATTGTGGTGAATGAAATCTATGGTGCGAATATCTCATAACAGGTTATTGAATTTTAGAGATGTTAGAAAAAAAAAAACTGTGAAAATTGATACATTATTGGTATAATCTATTATTATTTCTGTGAGGACTCCTTTGAAAAATTTAAAGCAGATTAATTTCACTTCACTTTTCGGTTGACAATGAATATAAAATATACATTCCACCATGCAGCGTTCTGGGTGCTGACAGAACCAATAATCTCTAGCTATGCAAATTATTTGTCATTAATTTTTATGAATTAAAAATAAACCAATCTCTCTTTTAAAGAGTATTTTTAAATCATTTATGAGGTGATAAATCTTTTTTATACAAGCAGCAAACTATTATTTTTACATCCTAAAAAATTTCCAAGAATGATGGAGGACAGGGCAAATTCTCCCGAGTGGTCCTGCACTGAGACAGAGTCCTTGACTGTGTGCAGAAAAGAATTCAAACACACATCAGACTTAGAGTCAAAAGGAAAATTTATTAGAAAAAGATAATGCTCCATAGACAGAGTGTGGTCTCCTCTCAGACAAAGAGACTCAGAGAGAGAGAGAGAGACTGATACAATGAGAGAGCCCCAAGTGTTAGGGAATTCAGTTTACATATCATTCTTAGTTTCTATGAAATACAATTTAAATACTTTTTTTACCCATTTTCTTTTGATAGTATAGATATACAGTGTAAAATATAAGGGTATATAGCATGAAAGTCCTGCTGTCAGTCTCCAGCCATTGATCTCAAAATTCTTCATAGTTTTAGCCTGTAGAGAATGGATGATTTTGTTTATTATGTGTAGGGGTCACTTAAAGACTGTTCTTCTGTTTTTCACTTCCTCATACAGGTAAATGGTTTTGTTAGCAACCTCAGCAGGAATCTTCCTCTGTCCTGCAGTTTCCTCCTCAGTCTGGCAGCAACACGTTGCAGGCTCTGAATATATCTTGATTTAACATTTAGTTCTCTTGCCTCTTCCCACATTAAGAGCATTTAGGGTCATTCTAAATGGTAAACTACAGGGCAATGTAATATTTTACACAGTGCAGAATCAGTTTGAAAATAATTCACACAGAAACGTTATGTACAGATTAGCCAATGCATACATTTTGAGGTATATTCTTTTTTTTTTTTTTTTGCATATTATCCTATTTGTCCTTTCATTTGTTCATCTAAACTTCTAATATAGTTCTGTTACATAAATAGTAGGTAAAATTTACTGTTTTCATATTTCGTTTTTATAATCTGATTTTTTTCAGTAGAATATACAAAACACACACAAATATATGGCTAAAATTAAATGGCTAAATTGTCCACATTAACAATAGGTAATTTCTTTAGAAATTTGAACTGAATTTCTGCATCTCTGTTATTTGTTATTAATTGAGGTAAGCATTTAATAAGGCAAACCTTTGATGTGAGGGTAAGGTGGGAACTTTAATTTTATTACAATGAGATTAATTAGACATTATAAATATTCCATTATAAGATAAGAGAAATCATCACCAGTTCAAACTAATGCTAGGAGAGGACTGATGTGCTGCTAAGATTAAATTTTGTTTTGTTTTCTCTAAAGAGTCCAAGCTGCAGATGCTGTCACCCTGAGTAACATAAAAATTGTGATTTAAAAGTTATATTTTAAAATGGTGTTGAAAGGGAACACATTGATTACAATTTTAATAAAAGACATTGAAAGTGAGAGTTTAAATTCACAATAACCTGTTATTTTTTTAACTTATTAGATTTTGCAGTCATTTTTCTAAAGACATTTTGATAACTTTTTCCAATTAAGCTTTAAGTATATTTTGATATTCTAAAATAAATTATTTCATCAAAATTTTAAAAAAAAATCAAAGCATTTGCTTATTTGTCTTCTAATATAATACACAGGAGATCCAATTTACTAGATGAATTTTTATTATTGCAGAGCTCAAAGTTTCCAACAGAAAATAAAAGTATGTAATACACTATATAGTTCTTGAGTAACCATCCACTGAATTTTCATAAAACAAGCCTTTTCATTTCTTAAGGCTATTACTTAATCACAGTTATGATATATTTAACAGTGGTTTGCATGATACAAAACATATTTACTAAAGTAAACGATTATATCTAATTGACTAATTTTTTGATATTGTCAAAATCTTTGCCTTGTAGTATTTCTTGGGCCTTCATCCATTATAATATGTTAAAGACAATACTGCCATAAAGAAGGCATATAGGTGGGAAAGGAGACTATTGCAGTCTGCATTTGCTCTAGTCAAAGAAAAAACAAGTATAGGGAAATTAGGAGAGTCATTAGAGACATTGAAGGTGACAGGGTATTGATTTTCAGAAACCAGCTTAATAGAAATATTCTTAAAGAACATATACACTCAAACAATATGGCCAGACATCACTAAGTTCTGTTCAAGATGGAGATTTGTGCAATAGATTCTAGTTCTCTGTCTAGCTTTGGAGAGGTTAGTGGTGATTAGATTTTCTTTAGCAAGTACAAAATCTATGGGAGGCTCATGGGAGCCTAAGATTTTTGGTTCTTGCATTTCCTGGGGAAGAGGGGGCCAGAAAGAAATGGCCTTCAGTGGAAGTCTAAAGCCCAAGGAGAGAGGTCAGGCTAATGATTTTGTTGCAGTGTTTCCCTCCCTTGTGTCTGCTTGAGATCAAGCCAGTGAGTGTGTTCAGGATGGACTTAATTGGAGTAACAGTTTGAATGGATACATCTGGGGAACTTTGGTGGGACTAAGTGCTGGCCAGTCTTGAAACTTTTTTCTCACAACTCAGCAAATAAAGTGGCAAATTAAAAACAAACAGAAAGTAAAGAAAAAAAAGAGAAGGAGGAAAAAGAAACTTGTGCAAGAAGCACGAAACCAGCGCCTTAGGGATTGGTTCTAAATACCTCTTTCTTTTATCACGCCAGTTGTAATGTAAAGACAATGCTGGAGCTAGGCTGATTGGGAAGACAAAACCAAATATGTTTAGATTTGACTGGCTCTGGTTCTCAACTAATGATCTGGGAAAGGAGATGTTATTAAAGTAGATGTATATAATATTTCCTAGAGGACAAATGATACCACGGTCAAAGTAGAAATAAAAAGGAATCATCCACTGCAGCATAGAGGGCTTAAAAAAAAAATTATTATTAGATTCAAGTATACAGTACATTAGTTAGACATTTATATAGTTTGTAAAATGATCCTCCATGATTGCTCTTTCTATACTCTGGCTCTACACCTAGTCATTACATTAATGCTAACTGCGTTCATAGGGGGCTTTCTTAATTGTTATTTTCTTCCAATTTCCACACACACACACACACACACACACACACACACACACACACACACACACGATGTCAGTGCCTGAGGTTTGCCTCATTCTGTAGACATTAGTAACCAAGACCAGAAAACGTATAAGAGGAAAAATTCAAAATATCTGAGGAGATACCACATTTTAAGAGAAAGGCTACCAATAGCAAAATATACCCAAGGACCCAAATAAATGGGACTTCAACACAAGATTAAAGTAAATGAGAAAACAACCTTAAACAAATAAAATTAATGAAAATATGAAGGATGATGAAGCAGTTAGGAAGCATAACCACTGAAACACATTGAACATAAAAAAATGTTGAAATACATAACTCAAAGGGAGAGGTTACATAATAAAATAGATATAATAGTAACTAAAGAATGAATTAGTGATCATATAATTGTAGAACGCTTATATAATGCATTAGAAAAAGATCAAGAAGAAGAGAGTGACTTAAAAACCAAAATGTGTGGAAACTAACATCACAGAGAAATCATAAAAGGAAGGAAAAAGTGGGAAGGTGATCAAACATTTGAAAAAAACAATATCCTATAGTAGAATAAAGACGTAAGATCTCAGGTTAAGAGATTTCCTAACATGATATGCAGAATAGCCAATAGTGAGACAAACACACACTCTAGAAACCATATAATAAATTTTAGGAACAGTAACACCATGAAAATACCTCTTATAATTTTTCCAGAGTGGAAAAAACAGATCACCTGCAAGGGAAAGGCTTCAGATTGAGAATCCACTCATCAGAATTGGCAAAATCAAATTTTTATCAAAATTTTGAAATCTGGCTAACATATAAATTAAATAAGAATTAAATAAAAGCATTTTAAGTCATAAAAAATATCAGAATGTTAATCTTACTGAGGCTGTTTTTCTAAAAATGAAAGACAACTCTGGGTAGATTTAGTCTACCAAGGAAAAATTTAAGTCCAGAACAAAAAAAAAAAAAAAAATGAGCTTGTGTAACTTAGTATGACAAAATTTTAGTGAAACTCATTGTTTAAATAAGTAATAATCACACCTTTTAGAGTTTTTATTGTTGTAAATAGTAACTTGATTTTTAAAAATATTATTTGTAGTCATTATCAATATAGAAAAACACAATTTATGTTGATAGATTGATCGAATAGAGGGTTTCCTTGCGTAACTTTCTTAATTTAAATAGGAAACACAAAAAATGCAACATACAAATGACGAGTGATCATTTAATCTACAAATAATTAAATAGGTTTCCTTTTCTTATCTGCCTACTTATTACATGTCTTCATAGAATTGTTTTGACAAAGATTTCCAGTAATATTTTGAACACTTGGAGTGATATCAGGCATATTTTAGCTATTCTGCTTTTTTTGCAGTTTAACATCTCTGAAATCAGGATGCTCCTGGCAATGAAGATATTCTATATTTTTCCCCTTTTAGCAGCTTATACAATAATTACATATTATACAATTGATGACATCTTCTGTTAGATGAAATATACTAAACACTAACGTTCATTCCTAAGTTATCAGGCTTTATTAGCCAATACATCGAAAAACTCGATTTCTCATTATAACATTATCAGCAGAAGAGTTCGACAGTGCATAGCAGGAAGTTAACCTTTTTGGAGGGCGCGTATCATATTTAATAGTTGTTGGTGCGGAAGAAAAGTCTAATCGGTACACGTGAAGGAAACCACATAGAGGTCTCTTTGCCACCTTAATTACTTTTACCTATATCATCTGATATCTAGATCAATGTGAAATGCGAGTTTTATTGTAGCAAATTTTCACCAATGTTTGCATATGTGTAGGCAGTTCTGTATCTCACTATTGCTCTTACTCAGAATGTTTTTCAGATTTTGTCTGTGCAGGTGTCTCCTAACTGCTTATCCAGCAAGCTTTTTTTTTTGATAGTTTCTTTTCTCTTTTTTTTAAAACCACTTAATTGAGATATAATTACATACAAAAACCTGTATATATTTGATGTATACTACTGTATGAGTTTGGAGCATACACCCATACAACCATCATCACAATCTATACTATAGCATATCTATCATTTTCAAAGTTTCTTGCCACCATCTTTATTTATTATTTTATGTGTGTGTGATAAGAACATTAAACATAAGATCTACCCTATTGGTAAATTTTTAAGTATACAACATAGTATTGTTAACTATAGGTGCTATGGTGTACAATAGGTTTTTAGGTTTTATTTATTTTGTGTAACTGAAACATTGTACCCTTTGACTAGTACCTCCCCATTACCCTCTTCGTCTAGCTCCTGGCAACCACCATTTACTCATAAAACCAGCAAGTGTTTTCCCCAACGGTAACGATAACTCTATAGGGGGAGGGGGAAGATCTCAATGTAGGTTATTCAATTTTGGAGATATTAAAAAAAAGTCTTTGAAATAAGTCACAAGATTTGGAAATAATTTCTATTAGGAAGTTGTTCACAATTTTTGTTCAGTTTAGTTTTATTTCACTTTCTGTAGACAATATGTATGAAACACATTTTGCTCTGAAATGTACACAGTTTGGGTGCTGACATGACAGATAGTCTATATTAATATAAGCAGATTTAATCATTTATTTTATGACCCTACTAGACTAATCTCTCAGTAAATATTATACTTTTTATGAAGCAATTTATCTCCCTTTCAAAACTACTAGAAAACTGCAAAGTTGTAAGATGATTTTGCATTCTAAATTTTTAATGAGAATTTAAGATTGTTCCTAAATATAAAGAAGGAGCAGTTATGTGTTTATAAGATATTCATTGAAGAACTAGTTTTAAAAAGCTAAAAAAATCATGCAATACGTTGTAGAGATATGAGCAATGCATATATTTTAAAGTATCTACTTTGCCTATTATTCAGTTGTTTTCTCTATCCTTTTTTTAAAACTTACATCTGTTTTATAAATACTAAGTACAATTTAGTATTGGTTAATTTTTGTTTTTAAATATGAATTGTTGTTTTGCTAGTAAATGCAAAGAGCAGATAAACAGATGGCCAAACTTAAATGGTTAAATTGCCCATGTCACAAAGAGGTATTCTTTAGGACTGTGCATATAAACCATCAACCTCTCTTATCAGTTATTGTTTCAAGTAATCCAGAATAAAACAAACCTATAATGTAAAGACTTAGAGGGAAACTTTAATTTCATTAAAATGAGGCAAATAAGAATCATTATAAAATAAACAAGGTAAAACATCATCTTGCTTAGGCTAAGTAATGTTTCATTTTCCCCAAAAGGATCAAATTGTAGGTAATCACCTCTTATATCAAGAAACATGTTATAAAAAACACTTGCTTCAAAATGGTGTTTCAAAAGTGACCTTTACAATTGGAATTTTAACTTGACTGTGTACAAGCTGGAGAGTTAAAACTTATGTAACAGATTTGTTCTTCTAAAGATACAGTCACAAAATTTAAAAATTTTGCTTTAAGAGTATTTTTATTATAAGATAAAGTAAAGAATTGGTTAATAAGATGTGAGAAACAATTCCTATAATCCTGCATAATTGCCTTGCATACACAGGAATCTCATTTTTCTGTTTGACTTATTTTTGCAGAGCTTACAACTATCAATAGGAAATAAAAGAAGGAAACTAGGGCAAACACTGTGTTCATAAAACAAAACTTTTCATCATTTCAGGGCTGACATTTAATCATAGTTGTGATATAGACAGTAATAATCTCCATAATGAAACAATGCTATATAATTTTTACATTTATATATAAACATTTTATAATGTTTTATAATTAAATAAGTATATTCAGTTAAGTAATTTTCTTTTTTAAATTAAATTTATTGAGGTGACCTTGGTTAATATCATTATATCATTATATAGGTTTCAAATGTACAATTCAATAATATATCATCTGTATACTGCATTGTGTGTCTACCACCCAAAGTCATGTCCTTCCATCACCATATATTAACTAATTTTTAATGTCTTCAAAATTTTTGCACTGTAATCTACCATATGGCTTTATTTATTTCAACATGTTGAAGATAACACTCCCATAGAGAAAGGGATACAGGTCGGGGAGGAGAGAGTCGTAGTCTACATCAGGTTTAGGGAAAGGAAAAGCAAATCATGAGGATGTATGCCTTTGTGCTTCCAGCATTAATGAGGGGAATTGAGGAGAGTTATTACATAAATTCATTACAGAGGACAAAAATATTCAATTCTGATAAGCTAGCATACTAGAAATATCCTTTAAGGGTATATACATTCCAAAAAATCGGTGAGACATCACTAATTTTCTTACAAGGGACAGACCTAAGCAATAGGTTCTATTCTCTGCCCCTCGTCTAGCCCTGGAGATGCCAGTAGTGAGACAGGGAATTGAGAATTCCTTTTAGGAACTACAAAGGGCTGTCGGATATTGATATGACCCTAATATGATTTAGTTCTTGTATTTTCTGGGCCTCCAGTGGAAGTCCAAAGTCCAGAGAGAGAGTTTGCTTGCTGTGCAGGATATCTGTTGATATTTTTCTCTCCCGTGTGTCTTGTTGAGATCAGGCTGATTATTGCCATCAGGATAGGTTAATAGAGTAGCAGTTAGAAGCAGTTCACAGTATACTGTGAATCTTGATGGGTTGAATGGTTACCAAGCTTGCAATTTTAGTCTCAGAACTCAGCAAAAATGGCATCAGAAAAAGGAGATAAGAAAAATAAATAAATAAAAGAAGGAAAGAGAAATTTGCTCCAGAATCAAGAAAAAAAGTTTACTAGAAATAGATTCCAAGCAAGTATTCCTCTTACCTGGCCATTTGTAGGGTAATGTTGGGACAATGCTGGAGGCAAGAACAACAGATTAACTTAGTCTGGTAGCCTCTAGCCCTTGTCATAAAAAATGATGCAGCCAGTTATCAAGGAGAGATGTTACTGAGTTAGAGTGGCTGAGATGTTTTCTTGGGCACAAAAAAAATCCATATGTTGGGATAGAGGATAAAGAATATAGATAATTCTAGCTGCAGATTAAAAGACTCTATGTTTCTTCCATTTCTACACAATGTAGCAAGAACCAAATAAAGTTAGGACCCAGCCTTGTCTGATCTCTGCAGAAGAAACTAACCAAGGCAACAAATATATTGACAGGAAGAAAAAAAAAATATATCTGAAGAGCTCCAGCAATTTGAAAGAAAACTAACTACTGGAACAAACATATACTAAAGGAAGCAGAATTATTTGAAAGTAAGTGAAAACTTTGAATAAGCCTAACAGAAGTCTTAGAGAAATAAATAACTAAAAGGAATGAGTTGCATAGTAAAACATATAAAAGTGACCAAATAAATTACTGAGCCGAAATGTTGGTGGAGAAGCTTTCAGAATGCATTAGTAAGTGACTGAGTTAGAGAGAATAACAAAATCAAGATATATAAAAACTAAAAAAAAAGTGCCAATATTTATTAGAGGTCAGTGAAGAAGAAAATTACAAATAAATGAGATAAAATATCTGAGAAAAAATGATATAAGGTTTCTAAAACAGTTGATAATATGCCATGTAGAATAGCCAAAGTTTAAAGCGCATGCACAGACGCACACATAGACACACACACACACACACACACACACACACACACACACACAAATAAAACAGTATAATGAATTTAACCATTAATGAAAAAAATTTATAGTAATTTTTTTTTTATTTTCTTTGAAAGAAAACCAGATCCCTTACAAGGGAAAAGATTAAGAAATGAGTCTAACTTCAAATCGACATGGGGAGTATAAGAAAATGGAGACGTATTTGAAGTGTTAAAGGAAAAGTACTTTTTTAAGAAAAAAATTATATCTTGCTAACCTTTAATTTCAATGAGAGAATGAAATAAAGATATTTGGAATTATAAAAATGTCAGATCATTTATCTGAATATTTATCTCTTTGAATAACAAACTCTGGATAGATTTATTCTACCAACAGTAATTGTAACTTAGGAACATAACAACAATAACTAAAATTTTGGGAAAATTTATTAATAAATAAATATTGATTCTGTGTTTAGATTTTTTACTGGAGTTGTAAACAGTAATTTATTTTGATAATATTTTCATAGTTGCTATTGCCTATATATTGGAACACTGTTTATTTTGATGGGTTGATTTTTCAATCTGGCTTCTCTGTTGAATGAACTCTCTAACGAGTTTAAATAGAAAACTCAATAGAAGAAACACAAATAACTTAGCTGATCATTTACCTCATTGCTTTATTAGACTGTTTTGATAAATACTTCCAGCAATATTTTTGAGTGCTTACATTAATATCGGGCATATGTTAATGTTTTACTTATACATAATCAGATAGTTTTACAAAGATGAGCCTTTTATTTAATCAAACTTAATTTGACATGACAAATTTTTATGAGATGCCCTTTATTATATTAAGAAAAATTTTGGCATGCAGAAGAGATTGTTTATCACTGTCATGAAGTAATCAGTGCTCAGTTCCTAACGGGGAACAGTTCAGAGTATATAACTCACTTGTATCTGTGACATGGAGGTCAGGGAGGTATAAAGAGAGTGGATATAAATACTAATTAATAATACCAGCTAATATTTATTGAGCACATTATAAGCACCAATTTCTAATGAGGAAGATGTGAGAAATTAAAGTACTTTTCACTTTCATCTAAAAATTAATATTGCCACTTTATAATTTCCCCAAAAGTACATGTGTTCTGAATGCAGTTTTGATAATAGAATGGGGTGCTTACACACAAGGGTGTGCCTCTCTTTCTTTATTATAAGGGTGCTTGTCATTTCCAATTTACCCAGATTTTTTTTAAAAAAATACTTTTTATAAAGTTTATAAAATATTTTAATATACTTTAAAATATATTAAATGTTTATAATATATAAGATAATGTACTTGTAATTAATGTACTGTAAGCCATCATAAAATTTAAAATTGGAAAATGTAGGAAAGTTATTTTTTCATTACATTCTTATTTGAATTCCTCTCTGAGAAACAAAATTATTCTTGCATCCCTGAACCAATCACATCTCTGTAACCTGAATTCTATTCATTATACTTTCCTTGTCTCTCCAAACAAGCAATTTTATGCTCCTCTGGAACACTATAACCTGAGTTAGCCACTGCTGATGTTTAATGTATTAAGGACAAGAGATAAATACACTTTACTGTGTTTTTCTAAGCTGCATCAATTTCCTTGGCGTGGAGAGTTCATCTAAGCGTTGGGGTGTTTTTGAGGGGAGAGACACAAAAGCACTGTGCAGAGGAAGGGAGACACAATTGTTGGGTGGACTCCCAGATTTGATTTCTACATACCTTGGTCTATTCTGAACTAGAAATTCTGGCAACTCTACTGTAAGAAGCCGAGATGTAGGATGGGAGTTGTAGTTGAAGGGATGTTCGAGTGTGAGGCTATACAACTGTACCCTGGCAGACAATGTGGAACTAAGGGCAATGAATTAGCAATGTAGGTCTTCCTTGTTCCAGAGATAGGCAGATCCTCTGGAATATCATGCTCAATCAAGAGCCCATGCTATGAGTAGATGGCAAAATGGACAAGCATAAATAGGTCATAGAGTTGCTTCCCTATGGCAGGCAATATGTCTTCAGTAATCTGGGTCATGTGGATTTCTGCCCCACATCGGGAGAATATGAACTTGAAAAATTCAAAAACCTGAGACTAGTACATTCTGTCACAAGGGATTGTGGAAAATAGACAAGAAAGAGCCAGAAAGTTAAAAGTCAGAGGTATTATATTTTTGCTGTAATTGTTTATCCCCCTTCTGGCATTTTCATCCTCAGTGGGGTGATGAGCTTTAGAAATATCAGAAAAGATGTGGAAGTGAGTAGGAAATTGGAACTACTGGCGTGCTTCCCTGGGAAAACACTTGGAAGATACCAAAATTTGAGGGATGCCTCGAGTTAGCAGTCTTGCAATGTGGACTTAAAAAAGAAATAGAATAAGCTGTTGGAATCCATTTTCTGTTGGTATGTTGGTGGGATCTCTGCAGTTTCCATGTGCCCCAGGAATAGCACACAAAGTTGATAAGAGTTCTCCAGGATGAACAAGAGGAAGAGGAAATCCAAGAGAACAGCATTTTACCTAAAAACCCATAAAAAGAGTCTTTCAAAATACTATATTTCATTAGATCATGTTTACTGAATTAGACTCATATTTACTTTTGCTGTTTTATTTTTTTAATTGTGTCTTCTTACTATTTAGCAATAATAATAGTGAGGAAGTTCCGATTAATTCATAGAAAATAAATACAGTATTTTTCCTACACCTTTCAATGTACTCTGCAATTTTCTGACCTAAAGAGGTTTGTTATATTGCTAATGATATGTCTTGCCACTGCCTAGAAGGGAAAAATTTAATCAACTTCTCTTATGAAAATGCTGCCTAATCTTCTTGGCTTCAACACCCAAAGATGCTTTCTAAAGTCCTTTAATAGTCACTTTTTCCTGCTATGTATTTTTAAGGCAGGTAAATGGAGGAATTGGAAGGCCATGTATTTGCTTATATGTAACCAGTAAATTTGAGAAATGAAAAAAAGTGCTTGACACTCGACATGATAAAACATAACACGGGAAAATTCTTTTGTGGAAAGAGTTTTGGAAAATACCTAAAACATCTTCATTTTATTCAATTTGACTGCTGAAAATTAATCTTCAATAACATTGAGCTAAGTTGTCCAATAATCTGTGGATATAGAAGTTACATTAGTACTTTTTAATTATGTTTCGTAAATGTTTTTAATGTTTGGAAGTACTAATGAGTTTTCTGGAGACTAGTAGTGAACATCTAATTCATATGATCAACACATTGCCATGACAGGGGCTCATTTGTGAGCACTTAAATTTTTTTTTATGAAAAGAAGATAGATTTGCATTTACCTTATTTCTCAACCGTATCAGTGTTCCAAAGCTAAAGAAATCTCTGTGGCATCATTGCGATCAGCTGAGATAACTAGAGTGAAAACTTTGAGCTCTCTAGTTATCCATCTAGTCATCTTCGAGTTAGTCCACAAATCTGTAATTTTGAGAACTTTTTTCCTGATGATCAGAATCTGAAATTTGAAAACTTGAATATCCGAATTAAAAAAATCATGTGTTAAGTCACATATAATTACCAGTTCAAATATAGACTGAGTCACTTAACTTACCCCTACCAGGCCACTTAACAATTCCTAAAGATCTTTGAGCACAAAGATGGATCATATAGGCATATACTTACTTGTAATTTGCCTCTCTTTGTGTTGTTCTCTGTGAATTCACATTGTCTTGACAACATTCTGGCATTTTGTGCAGCATCTTCATTCTAATTCTACAGTGAAAGAGTAAAAACCAAGCACGCGGTCATATGAACATTTCTATAATAAAATTCTAGTTTATTTTTCTAAAACCCCAAGGCTAGCAATATCCTCAATTATGTAAGCTGAAAATTAAAATAATGAGATTATTCTTAAATATTATGGTTGGAAGACGAAGAAAAGCACTTCACGAAATCAAAATTTATTAATATCAATAATGTTCAGATGTAACTTCTCTTTCTGATGTTGTAAAGAGTTGAAGAAAATGCTTCCAGTAAATTTAAGAACAGGGTTAAGAATACATTCCAGTCATATACTAGCAGTTTTATCTGGGACATGTTACTTAATCTCTTTGTTATCTTAGTTTCTGCATCTGTAAATGTGACCCATTATTTATACCCAAAGTTTGTTCCAAAGATTTAATGATAACCCATGCAATATAATTGTGACATGATATATCTTGTGTTATGTGCACAATTAATAAATGAAAGCTTTGATTAGAAGCAAGTATAGTGTCAGATATCTCAGTTAAAAATTGTGAATAATAAAAATTACTATCTAATACAACATATACCAGGATCTCTTACAGATTCTGTATGTTTTCACTTTCTTTATCTTCACAGCAACTCTACAAGGGAGATACTATTACCTCCATTTGCAAATGAGAAAACGGAGGCACATATATGTTATTGGGTAGATGTCAGCCACAGCTATTCTATAAGTAAAATGAAAAGCAGAAACTTTTTATCAGGTAGGCGTGGAACAAATAATCTCTTATCCTCTCAGTGTGTTCATCCACTTGAAGAACTGCTACTATATTTTCGTGTAACACATTGCTAACAGAGCAAAACTTATTTTTTTAGGTAGGCTTTTATGTAGAATCATTTAGTTACTCTTTAGAATAATTTTCGGAATAAAAATTAGCTTAGATTTTCAGTGTTTTCCCTGGAATCAAAAGAAATTTAACACCATATATATATATATGCTGCCATCTTTTGGTCATTTCCTAGAATTACCCTTCATGTTACTATACTAAACTGTGAGATTAAGTAGCTCATTAGCCTGGCACAGAATATGAATATGGTTTGCAGGCCTTAATTTATTCCTACAAGAAAAGACACAATTTTGTCATGGCTACATCTAACTGGATGAATAGATATTGCAGAAGAAACCCATTGCATCCGGGTATAAAATCTCCCAGTTGTGGGAATATCATTTATTGTACTCATTAATAAAGAAATCTTGCCTATTGTGACCAGGTTACCGAATGATTAGAACTGGAACTTAATTGCCTAACTCACAGACAATTGCTTGTAGTCAATGCTGTGATGCAATACCCAGGCCCCTTTCTGCACTAACACACTTATTCCCCCAAGCAGGTGGGAGTCCTCCCCATAAAAAGACAGTTCCACTGTCAGCTCTCTCTAAAAATTGTCCTTATCCATGAGCATATGCCCTTCTCTGTGCAGCCCACACACAAGAAGTGGTAGATGTAGGAACTGTAAATGCCAAACCACCCCTTTCCACCTTGGGACAACTTAGAAGAACCACTCCAATTTTGTAGCTTCCATGGTATTAGCTGAGGACTGTTGTGACTACATTATGACCCAACTTCTGCATATGTC
>NW_011888799.1:11642294-11651433 GCF_000151845.1 Pteropus vampyrus
AGATAGTTAAAAGAGAATTCAAATTCAGACTACAATCTAGAATTTCTCTTGTTCTTTTCATTTGTTTACCTTTCATCTTGCCAGTTGCTGAAAAGAATATAAATACCTAAATATTTTAAGCTAGCATTATAGTTGTTATAAGGAGCTGTGTGTGTGTGTGTGTGTGTGTGTGTGTGTGTGTGTGTGTTAATAATAATTTTTAGTGGTAGCTATTTCTTCTCCAACGAGCACAGGATTTTAGCAGTTTTTGAATGAATGAGATCCAACATTATGCTTACTCAAATATAGAAGCAGTTATTGTCATTTATTTTGTATAAGCAGTGTCAGGGGATAGGAAGAAGGCATACATATAAAATCCAATTTTAGTATATGGTTATCAAAGCGAGCACATACATATGGAATCCAGAAAACATTTCTAGAACTGTCCTCTGTGGACATTATTTCTTCAAAAGCACATTAATGTGGTGCTATTTTTCTGTCATACATCAGGTATCTCTAGTCTAGATGTGACAAGATGTTGGGGACCCACGAGTATCCTGCTTCCCATTTTCAGGTAACTCTTCTTGCTTCTCTGAAAAATTTTACTCCAGCGAAACTCATGGCATTTAGCACTCCCACCTATCAAACTAGCATTTACTCTCAGTGACTTTCATGTCACTTCTTCTTTTTCACAAAAATTGGGTCTCCTGAAACAAATTCAACCTATCTATCTCAATTTCTGTAATCAACTTGAGGACTTTTAACATCTACTTGAATGTCTCTAAACTTTTGATGCCTGAGGCCCTTGAACACTTGTTCCAGACCTCTCTTCTAATCTTCTTTAGTTCTCCTATTCTCATGGGCTCATTCTGAATATAACGATTACCTTAACAATTACCATACCTTTAATCACTAGGTCAAATATTTCCTTGTTGAACTAGGATATGTTTTGGGATTGCCAAAGTCACCCTCTTTAACTGTTCTCCAACATAACCTAGGACTCTAACTTACTCTACATTCTATTTTTCAGCTGTCTCTTGCCTGTTCTTTTCTTCCTAACCATGTTCTTCCACTTAAAAAGCACTTTTTCCAATTCTCTAACAAATTTGCCTTCTCTTCACCTCCATTCAGAGATATCTCGTCATTTTTTATTGTAAAATGGGAAGATCCCAACTCCACATTGAGACAGCTAGATATGCATGAATACAAGGTTTCTTATAGGTCAAAGAAATGGGCATTGTATAGAGTACTGAATTGGCTTTTGAGGCAAATTGACTAGGATTCAAATTTCATCTCCATCACTTGTTGGTAGGGTTTTACATAGCAGTTTGCTTTATGTCTTGAAATTTCATTTTCTCATCTGTAAAATGTGATATAATGATACTATCTTCTACATCATAGATGTTTAGTCTGAATTAAGTAATGAAACATGTAAGAGGTTGTAAAAAGGAATGTTTTTAACATATGCGATTGCTCCCACTTCTGTGACCCTTATACAAACCTTGATAGGTTTTCTCTTACATAGCCAGTGCAGGAAACTTTGTCCAGTTTTTGTTTTCTGTTTTTCCTGTTTTCAATCAGAGTCTTGATGTCTTCATTATTCTTCACAGAGGAAGGCTTTCCATGTTGCCAATCTCTCTTAACATTATAGCATTATAACAATTTTTCCTTTTAAAAATGATTTTATTAAAATATAGCTAACCTACAATATTATATAAGCTTCAGGTGTACACCATAGTTATTCAACATTTATATACCTAAAGAAGTGATCACCATGATGTCTAATAACTGACACCATACAGCATTATTACGATATTATTGACAATATTCCATGGCTTTTAGTTACCTACTGATAATGAACGCAAGCTTTCGTTAAAACCACTGCTCTATGTCAGTGCACAAATATTTTATGAGGCATGTTTCTCCTCTTATTCTTTATAACAAATGCACATTTTCCATAAAAGACACCATTGGACTCAGTGCCTAGCATATAATAAAAAGAAAACATAGGAGAATGGCTTGTTACATTGAATTAGGTAATTAGTTCTTAAATATGATACCAAAAACACAGGCAATGCTAGAAAAAAATTAATTTGACTACATGAAAATTTAAAAATCTTGTATATTAAAGGACATAACCAGTTTAAAAGAAAATCCATGGAATAGGAGAAAATATTTGCCAATTGTAATAGTGACAAGGGATTAATATCCAGTATACACACACACACACACACACACACACACAAACACACACACGTGTATGTATAAATATATACACACATATATGTATATCTATATATGTATATATTCCTGAAAATCAATAACATAAAAAACACCCAATTAAGAAATTATACCAATTCTCCATAATTTCTTTCAGAGAACAGAAGCAGAGGGAATATGTCCTAACTTATTCTATAAAGAAAGCATTATTTAACAACAAAACCAGACTAAGACACAACAAGAAAAAAAATACAGACTAATATATCTCATGAACATAGATGCAAAAATCCTCGATAAATTATTAGTAGATCATATCCAATGATGTATAAATAGAACTACACATGTGAATGAATAAGATTTATCCCAGGTATGCATGACTGGTTCAACATTCGAAACTCTATTAATGAAGCCCATCACATCTGCAATCTAACAAAGGAAAGTCGTATGATCATATCGACAGATGCAGAAAAAGCATTTGATAAAATCTAACACATTTGTGACAAAAAAATAAAACTTTCGGTAAACTAGGAGGAGAGAGGAACTTTTTCAACTTGATTAAGAACATCTACAAAAAAGCTACCTACAGCTAATTTTGTACTTAATGACAAGAAACTGGAAGCTTTCTCGCTACAATCAGGAAAAGGAGAAACAAGAAGGAGAAACAAGCTTTCTCACTACAAACAAGAAAAGGAGAGCCCCTCTCACCAACTCCTTTACAACATCTTTTTGGAAGATCTAGCTAGTGAACTAAGACAAAAAAGGAAATAAAGTATACATATAGGGAAACAATAAAACTTTGATTGCAGATGACATGATCATTATTCATGTAGAAAATCGGAAGAATCGACATTAAAAACTAGAAACTAATAAGTGACTATAGCAAGGTTGCAGGAAAACACCATTAATATATCAAAGTCTGTTGGAAGCCAGCCGACCAAGTCAAACCGGGTACCTGAATGGGGGAGCGGGGACTGAGAAAAAAGAGAAGACAGACAGGGTGTAGGAGGGAGAACAGATCTCACAACTGTCTCTCCGAGTTTATTTCTTATGCTTCTTTTTATACATAATCAGTTCCTTTGTGTATCCCAAGATAACATAATTAAAGTAACATCCTGAAGATCAAGGTACAATCGACACTTCCTTTGACACTCCCTTCGACACTCCCTTTATCTATACTTAATCTTCTTCTTCCTGGAATTCCACAGAACCAGCCTTTTCCTTTTTATGCAAGCAGGCCTCCCAAGATAATCCATGCACTCTTTTGAATTTGGGGAGCTTTAGCTCCCTACAAAAGTCAATTGATGCCATATATAACTGCAGTGAGCAAGTGAAATTTGAAATAAAACATAATACCACTTGCTTAGCACTCCAAGAAACAAAATGCTTAGGCATAAATCTAACAAAATATATATAAGGTCTATATTAAGAAAACTACTAAATTCTGATGAATAAAATTTAAAAAGAACCAGATAATTGGAGAAATATTTCATGTTCATAGAAAGGAAGATTCAATATTGTCAAAATATCAATTCTTCTTATTTTGAGCTATAGATACAATACAGTCTAAAACAAAATCTCTGCAGGTTGGTTTGTAGATGTTCACAAACTGATTCTAGTGTTTATGTAACTTACAGGTTGCAGCAAACTCAATTATAAGAGAAGTTTATAGCCATAAATGCCTTTATTGGGGAAAAAAGAAAGATCTCAAATAAACAATCTAACTTTACACCTTAGGGAACTGGAAAAAGGAAAACAAAATAAGTCCAAAGTTAACAAAAGGAAGGAAATTAAAAATATCAGAGTGGAAATAAATAAAATAGAGACTAAAAGGCAATAGAAAAGATTAATGAAACTGAAAGCTAGTATTTTGAAAAGAAAAAGTGAACAAACCTTTAACTAGACTTACCAAGGCAAAAAAGAAAGAAGACCTAAATAAATTTTAAATAAAAAAGAAGACACTACAATTGATACCACACAAATATAAAGAATCTTAAGGCACTATAATGAACAGTTAAAGTCCATCAAATTGGACAACATAGAAGAAATAGAAAAAAATTCTGGAAATATACAACCAACCCAGACTGAATTAGTAAGGAGTGGAAAATCTTAACAGACCAGTTATGAGTAAGGAGATTGAAATAATAATTAAAAACCTCCCAACAATGAAAAGTCAGAGAATAGATGGCATCATTTGCTATTTCTATCAAAATAATTAAAGAGAAATAATATCAAGCTTTCTAAACTCTTTCAAAAATTAAAAAAAGAGAACACTTCCAGTATCATATTATGAATCGAGCATTACTGTGATACAAAAGCTAGACAAAGACATTACAAATGAAAAATATATGTCTAAAATACATATATATATATGCCAATATCTCTAATAAACAAGTGCAAAAATCCTCAATTTTAAAATATTAGCAAAAAAAATTCAACAGTACATTGAAAGGCTCATACACTATGATCAAGTATAATTCATTTAGGGATACATGATTCAACATCTGAAAATTACTATATATGATACACAGCATTAACAAAATGAAGGATAAAATTCATATGATCATCTCAATAGATGCAGAAAAAGCATTTGACAAAAGGCACCATTATTTCAAAATAAAATTCTCAACAAACTGGAGTTCAACAATAGAGGAAACATACTGCTACATAAGAAAGGCTACATATTCTAATCCCACACTTAACATCATTTTCAACCATGAATAGCTCAAAGTTTTTTTTCTAAGATCAGAGACAAGAGTAGGATTTTCACTCTTGCCATTTTCATTGAATATAGTACTGGAAGTTCTAACCAGACAAATTAGGTAAGAAAATAAAAGACATCCAAATTGTAAAGAAAGAAGTACAATTTTTTTTTTTATTTGCAGATCACATTATATGTAGAAAACCCTAAAACTACCAACGATCTGTTAGAACTCATAAATGAATTCAGTAAAGTCACAGACTACAAAATCAATGCACAAAAGTTAGTTTCATTTCTACACACTAACAACAATCAGGAAAAATTTTTTAAAAATTATAATTACATCAAAAATAAAATAACCAGAAATAAATTTAACCAAGAAGGTGAAAAATCTGTACACTGAAAACTAAGACATTAATGAAAGAAATTGAAGAAGACACAAGTAAATGGAAATATATGTTGTATTCATTGATTGGAAGAATTAATATTACTAAAATTTCCATTCTACTAAAGCAAACTGCAGATTCAATGCAATTTCTATTAAAATGCCAATAGCAATTTTTTTCACAGAAATAGAAATAATAATCATAATATTTATATAGAACAACAAAAGACCCTGATTAGCCAAAGCAGTCTTAAGAACAAACAATAAATCTGCAAGTATCATACTTGCCGATTTCAAACTATATTACAAAGCTATAATCAAAAAAGTATGGTAATGGCATAAAAATGAACACATAGCTCAATGGAACAGAACAGAGAGCCCAGAAATAAACTCATGCATATATGGTGAATTAATTTACAAAAACAACTAAAAAGCCAAGATCTACAATAGAGAAAAGATGATCTCTTCAACAAATGATTTGGGAAAAACTGGATAGCTGCATGCAAAAGAATGAAACTGGACCCCTATCTTACAACATACACAAAAAACAACTCGAGATGGATTAAAGACATGAATGTAAGACCTTAAACCATAAAAATCCTAGGGAAAAAATGGTCCTTGACATTGATTTGGGAATGATTTTTTTGGATATAACACAAAAAACAGGTGGGAATTACGCCAAATTCTTCTGCTCAGCCAAGGAAACCACCAACAAGATGCAAAAGCAAACTCTCAAGTGGAAGAGATTTGCAAACTGCATATCCCATTAACGGTTAATATCCAAAATGTACAAGGAAGTCATGTAATTAAAACAAGTGACAACAAAGAAATAATCTAATTAAAAATGAACAAAGGACCTAAATAGACATTTTTTTCTAAAGAAGATATAGAAATGACTAACAGGTGCATGACAAGGTGCTCATCACTAATCATTAGGAAAATGCAAATGAAAACAATAATGAGATTATCACCTCATATCTGCTAGGATTGTTCTTCCCCTGCAGACAAGAGATAATAAAAGCTGGTGAGGACCTGGAGAAAAGGGAACCCTAGAACACTGTGGGAATATAAACTGGTGCAACTACTATGGAAAACAGTTTGAAGGTTCTTCAGGAAATTAAAAATACAGCTACCATAGGTGTCAGTAATCCCACTTCTAGTTATGTATCCAATGGAAATTAAATTATTATCTTAAAGAGATATCTGTACTCCCATATTCATTGAAGCACTATTCACATCGGCCAAGGTATGAAAACAACCTAAGTGTCAACGGAAAAAAAGATTAAAAGTGGTATATGAAGTGGGATATTATTTAGCCTTAGAAAAGAAGAAAATTCTGTCATTGAGACAACATGGACGAAACCTGGAAGTTTCATGGACGAAATCCATCCCAGCCATTTATTATGCAAAGTGATATAAGCCAGACACAGAGAGAAAAATACTGCATGGAATCACTTATACTTGGAAACAGTTAAAAAAAAAAGAAAAGAAAAAAGAAAACAGAGAGTAGAAAAATTGTTCCCAAGAGTTGGAGGATGGCGGAAAGAGACAGAGGTTGGTAAAAGGGTACAAACTTTCATTTTAAGATGAATAAATTCTGAGGATCTAGCATATAGCATGGTGACTATCATTGATAATATTGTCTGACATAATTGAAATAAAAAAGAAAATTAACTCTATAAACTTAGCATGTGACAAATGCTAAAGTATATCTTGAAGAAGTTCTTTTGTAGAGTTCTGGAGAATAACATGTTTTAGTTTTTTTCAATTTGGCTGCTGAAAATCAATCGTCAACACCATTGGATTAAGAGGCTTATAGTCAGTCAGTAGATATGAAAGTCTTTTTATTTCTTTTATATTACATTGTAGTAAAAAAAAGTCTCGAAAATGTTATTAATGTGTAGTTGTAGGAAATGTGTAGAAAATACGTATGGCTTTTCTGGAAACTAAAAATGAGCATCTATTTTATCTAGTCTTCACATCGCCGTGAGGTGGGCTCATTTACAACCCTGAAAATTGTTCTTAGGGGCAGCTTGGTATAGTTGCATATCACACATTTCTCAAAGCAAAAGAAATCCCCATTGTGATATTGTGTATAGCTGAGAAAACTACATAGCATGAAAACGTTCTAGCTATTTAACTGTCATTTATCCTGTTATTATTGCGTTATTGAAGTATTCTTAATTTTCAGATTTAGATTTTTTCTCTTCATAATCAAGATCTGAAATTTGAAAATTTGAATACCCAAATTACAAAATATAATGATAGAAGAATGTATTAGGCCACATTCACTGTCACAGATGGGTACAAATGCAAATGCAGACTGGATAATTTAATTTATCATTGCCAGGATACTTACTAATTCTTGGAGATTTTTGAACACAAAGTTGGATCATATAGACATACCTACTCATAGTTTGCCACTCTCTTGTGTTGTCCTCTGTGAGTTCACACTGCTTTGACAACATTCTGACATTTTATGCATCTTCACTATAATTCCACGAAAGAAGAATAAAAACTCAGCACATGGTCTTATTAAAATTTCCATGATAAAAATTTTAGTTTATTTTTTCTAAAACTCCAAGGCTAGCAATATTCTCAATTGTGTAAGATAAAAATTTAAATAATGAGATTATCCTTAAATATTCTGGTTGGAAGAGGAAGAAAAACATTAACATATCAATGTAACATATCAGCCACTGAATTCACAAAATCAAAATCTGGTAATAATATTCAGACATAGCTCCTCTAAAGAGCTGAAGGAAATTTCCAGTAAATAAGACCAGGGTTAGAAATACATTCCAGCCATTTATTAGCAGTTTTACCTGGGACATATTATTTAATCTCCTTGTATCTTAGTTTATGCATTTTTTTTACTACTTCAATGATATTTTTATTCTCTTTGCAATAATTATTCTTATTTATTTCATAATAGAATAAGGCCTCCAAATTTAGTTTCTGCAGATTAATGTGTTTCCAAATTTATAACCATCATTAAGTCACAAGGTTTTGAAGAGTCTCAGAACAGACTAAAAAATGGCACTCACAATATAAAGAGTGAATCTTAATGTAAACAGTGTACTTTGTGATAATGACTTGTCTATGTAAGTTTATCATTTACAGCAAAAATACCGGCCTGGTGGGAGATGTTTATAATCAGGGATCCTATACATAATTAAAGACAGGGGGTGTATGGGAAACCTCAATGTTGTAAAACTAATTCTGCTCTAAAGAATTAAGTCTATTTAAAAAAAAAAAAAAAGGCACTTATTCCAAAAATGTTAAAGTTGTAAGTGGAACTCTTACTGAGACCTCATTTAATTTACATTCATTTAGTTGCCATTTCAGGTTGTAAATTTTTCAAACAAATTGGTTGATTACAAAGCAAAATTAGATAAATACATATCAAATTCTACTATTCAATAAAGTTGCCTTTAAAGATCTATTTTAACAAAGATTATGACAAAGATCCTAGATTTATATGAGATCCTATATCTGATCACATTATCTTTCTAATAAATTATGTAATGCTCACTGCTGATAAAAATACATGTTCACCAATATGTCACATGCATGGTTAGTGTTTTATCCTTTGAAGAATGGTTCTGAAACCACATAAGTCAGGCAGAAAGTAGAAAATGGTTTTATAAAGATATGTTATAACATATGTAATGACTGTTCACTCTACAAAATCTTGATCAGAGAGCTTGTGATACACCTAGTTGGCAGTAGCACCAACGTTTTCCAAGCAGCCAGTCATCATTTTCTCTTGTCTGCATAGACTTCTCGTTAGCTGCTTTGTGCTTTTGGTGCATGATCTGAGTCCCTCTGCTTGCTCTGAGAGGTAGTTAAGCTAT
>NW_011888799.1:11652758-11661793 GCF_000151845.1 Pteropus vampyrus
TTATAATTTGAAGTCTGTACTTTTTGACCACCTTCATCCAATTTCCCCACAGCCCATCCCACATCTCAGGTAACCACAGATCTGATCTCTTTCTCTGTAAGTTTTGGTTTGTTTGTTTATATTTGACATAGAACTGAGACCATCTAGTATTTCTCTTTCTCTGTCTGCCTTATTTCACTTAGCATAATGTCCTTCAGATCTCTTTTTTGTTGTTGAAAACAGCAGGATGTCTTTTGTTTTATGGCTAAATAGTATTCTATTGTACAAATATACCACATTTTCTTTATCCATTCCTTTGTAAATGATGAGGATTCCCTCCCCTCTCCCATGACTTGGCTATTATAAATAATTCTGCAATGAACACGGAGTTGCATATATCTTCTCAAGTTAATATTTTCGTTTCCTTTGGATAAATACCGAGAAGTAGAATCGCTGGATTATATGGTAGGTCTATTTTTAGTTTTAGTTTTAGATTTTTTTTTTTCTTTGAGGAACTCCATACTGTTTTCCATAATGGTGGTACAAATTTACATTTCTACCAACAGTGCACAAGGGTTCCCTTTTCTCTGCATCCTCCACTAACACTTGTTATCTCTTGTTGCTTGTGATTAAAAAGTTGTCATATCCAAAAACATCAGTGGCAAGACCAATGTTGAGGCTTTTTCTCTATGTTTCCTTCTAGGCATTTTATGGTTTCAGGTATTATATTTAAGTCTTTAATCCATTTCAAGTTAATTTTTTGAGTGTTATAAAGTAGGGACCAATTTTTCCAGCACGATTTATTGAAGAGACTGCCTTTTTACATTCATTTAAGAGTTCAAATTATAGCTGAAATTTCAGAAATAACAAACAAAAACCATGCTCTAAAATGTTTCTTTTAATACATAACAAGAAAATTTTGTTCTAAAATCTTTCTTTTATTAAAATGTTTCAAAAGTTATATTTCAATTACTAAAATTTATGCCAATTATAATGTCGAGATTATGCTGGAGGCAGGTTAGAGTGGAGAGACAAGAACCAGAACAAGAGATATACTTAATTTCTGGCAGCCATTAGGCCTTGGCAATTAAAAGGAACTCAGTAGGTAGGAAGAAAAGAAATTATGAGCTAGAGCTGCAGAGATGTTATCTTGAGGACAAGAAATGTCCATATGTGGGAACATAAAGCCCCTCAGGATTGATGTCTTTCAAACTCCAGCAACCACATCAAGAAAAAATCAAGTGAGGACAAAGCCTTGTCTGATCTTTGCAGACTTAACTAAACAAACAATATATATTTGTAGGAAATATATTATTCCCTCCAGTATTATTAGAGAAAGGCGATAATGCAACGACACCTACCAAAGGAAGCAGGGCTATTCAATAAATCAATACACAGCGAATATCCTTAGGGAACTAAACATAATGGAAATTTAAATGATTGTTAAGAAATTATAAATCATAACTACTTGGAGATAACTAGAAGTGAAAAAAATAGTTGAAATGAAAAACTCAAAGGACGGAAGGATTTCATAGTACATGGGATACAAAAATAGGTAAAGAATGAATTAATGAGAAGAAACGTTGATAGAGAAACTCTTTCAGAATACATTACAAAGAGATCAAGAGTTAGAAAGAATGAGAATAAATTCAAGATATATGGACACTAAAGAAGTTGTCAAGATTCATCTGTGAGATATCACAGGAGAGAAAGCGTAGATAAATGTGACAAAATATTTGAGAAAAGGACAATCATGTAATAAAAGTAATAGATTTTAGATTAAAAGTATATGATACACCATACAAAATGGCAATGACTTAAAAATAAAACACAGCACATACACCTAGAAATGACATAGTGAATTTAGACAATATCACATATTCCACAGTTTAAGGGCTTAGTTCCACAAGATTGCCCCACTCCACTATAGCCACAGTCAGAAGCCCAGGTTAACACCTGGGCTAACACGTGTGCTTCTGACCAACAGACTAGATCAGAAGTTCCAATGACCCCCTCTTTGGATTTGATTAACTTGCTGGAGCAACTCACAGAGAAACATTTTACTCAGAGAAACATTTTACTTATTAGATTACCAGTTTATTATAAAAAGACACAATTCAGGAACAGCCAGATGGAAGAGTTGTATAGGGAAAGGTGTGGAAAAAGGGCAAAGAGCTTTCATAACCTCTCTGAGGCACCACTTTTCTCAAATTTCCATTTGCTCATTAACCTGGAAGCTGTCCAAACTCAATCCTTTTGAGGTTTTATAGAAGCTTCATTTCACAACCAAGATTGATGAATTCAACCTCCAGTCCTCTTTCCCCCAGAGGTCAAGGGGTGGGATTAAAAGTTTTAACCTTCTAATCTCATGATTGGGTCTCCAGGCAGCCAACTCCCATCCTTTGGTGTAGTCTAAAAGTTGTCTCATTAACATAACAAGAGGGATCTTTTATCCCTTAGGAAATCCCAAGGGTTAAAGAGCTCTGTGCCAGGACCAGGGCAAAGAACAAATATGCATGTCTTATTATAAATACAATATCACAGCAGGTACCCACTTTTTTAAAGAAAAATAATAAAAATTCACGATAAATTCATAGTAAATAGCTCAATATGAATTTTCATTTAAAAAGTACATAATCTTTTTTATGAAATGATTGGAATTAATGAGAAATAAAACATTTTCAAAATCTAAATTTTATGTCTGTGTTTTCTATATGAGAATCTTTTTTTTTATTAGTTTCAAGTATACAGTACATTGGTTAGACATTTATATAGTTTATGAAATGATCTCACTGATTGATCACTCTATCTTCTCTCTTGACTCTACACATAGCCATCTTTAAAATCTTTTATTAACTTCTTGTTATTTCTTCATCTGGTGGTACACTGTTTGATGCCATGTGAAGTTTGGAAGAAGATGCCTTTAATGCAAGATCTCTACGTCTTTCTAGTTGTGTGACCATGAGGAAGTCATGGCAAATTTTGGAAACTCAGTGTCCTCATATGTAGAATTATGATAATAAATTCCACTCCCAGAAGGCTGTTGTATTGTTTAAGTGATATCACATAAATAACTTCATGTTTGCTCTATATTTGGCAAAATTCTAAATACCTGAAGGCAGTTCCTATGGAGATAGTGATTTTTACAATCCGCAGCCTTAAGCCAGAAACCTAAATGCAGTTGACATTTGTAGAAGTGAAATAATTTTCATGCTTCTCAATGATAATCAGGCTTTATTCAATGACCACACATTTTTGACAAATCTTCTATTCTATTTCTACCTGAGGTGATTGGATTCACCCTAGTGAGATTCCTGTGTTCCTTTATCAGTTTCTTCCCATGAAAAGTTTCGAAAGTTACAGGCCAATCCGAGTAGCAGAAATACCACATCCCTACTATTATTCAGTGGTTCAGAGTATATGATCCCAGAGCTGTCCTAGGAGAAACTATGGGGGCAAATGACAAAAATCTAGAGAATTTTCTTTTATATTATATAAACTTTTAGAAAGAAAGAGCCCATTTATGGGGAGGGGGGGGAAAGCACAAACCAGAAAAAATCCTGAAACTGAAAGCAAAATACCAGGTCATGGGCTCTCTTTGAAGCCATACACCTCATCAATTTCTTTAACGTTCAGATTCACTAATATTTACATCTTTATTTGAAATGAGGGATACAATATCCTCTCTACTATATGGATTACACCTTGTATGTAATCAATGCTGAATACATATTGTGTTAAGGACACACAAGTTTTATTTTCCCTGCTTTAAAAATGTGTATAGATATAGCGATGAAACAATTGAACATTTAAACCACTTGGAATTAGGCAATATTTACCTTACAGTTAATAAGACTGGACTCTTGTTGCTTTGTGGATTATTTTATTGATTGATTTAAAATAGAAATACAGTTAACAAGTAAGGAATTATTAGTTCATGTAAGTTATGCAGAGAAAACAAAGAGGGTGGTTGGAGACATGGGAAAGCAGAGGAAGGAGTTAAACAGAGAAAAAATCTCCTCTAGCACAGGTTATTGTTGAGGGACCCAATTATGCCATCAGCTGAATTATGTAAACTTAAGAACTATAAATCTCATGATTTAAATATGAGGCAGGTGTTGAACTGGACCTTTCACTTCAATGGTAAGAAAGTTTACAACAATGTTACTTCAGGATGAATAAGGACAGGAGTGCGTGGCATTGTTGGCATTCAAATACTTGAAGCCCATATATGGTTAGTGAAATTTAGGATCTCAAGTATAATTAAACCAAATGAAATTCAGCAGAAGTTGCTGAAGCAAAGTAAGGTAAAAAATACAGTCAAGCAAACATTTTCCCAACAGTACATTATAGTGTAAATAACAAAGGTTATGCTATCTCAATGTCACAGAGACAGCTAGCTATGTACAGTAATTGAGCTGATGGGTGGCTGCATCCAAGAACTTGCTTTTGTAACTTACAGTTCAGTGTATTCATCCTAGTAGATGCAAGGGTTAGCTGAAAGGAAAAGCATGTTTATACAATATTAATCATGAAAAACTTACAATCTCTGTGGAAAAAGATTATGTCCTTAAAGGCACAAACATAAAATGTATTAAAAATTAATTAATTTTCATTATCATGAGCTAAGGTAATGAATTAAATGAGGTCAGTTATTAAAGAAAAAAAGATGAGTCTGGTCTGATATTTAACAGGTTTCTTTGATCACATTTTTTTGGTAGGACATCTAAACAGATTGGAGATGAATCATCTTTATCAATTATAATGTTATTTTGAAATCATTAACCTCATAAGCTATATACAGTAAAGTGATAAAAGTTTTATCTATTCCTTGTAGTCTGCTTATATGATGCCTTGTTATTTAATAGTTAAGGCATTTCTTTGGATTATTAAAATTAATATATAGCCACATATGACAATTTATCTCTGGGGTCTCTATTCTATTCCACTGGCATAGTCCGTCTTTAAACCAGTGCCACTTTGTTTTGATTACTGTAGCTTTGTAGTAAGTTTTGAAATTAGAAAGTGTGAGTCATCTAGCATTTTTCTTTTTAATTAAAACAATTAATATACAATAATTAATATAGTCAATGTAAAAATTATATAAGTTGCACACATAGGATAGTAAAATATCTCAAATAATCTCTTGACTCAGAGATTATCTTAAATAACAATGCAGTGGGCTCTATCCTATGAGCAGGCACATAGTACACCAAAAACTTTAAGTTATCCATCATTATCTTACTGTCTTCTGCTATGTGGTATTTTGGAGAAACATGATATGTGATAGATTCTTTTCTTTTTATGTAACATTTTTTCTTTGACTTATATAAGGTGTTTTAATTCATCTTTTTCCTTTTATCTTTTACTCCCCCTCATAGTTTTATTGAGATATAATCAACATATAACATTGTATTAGTTTAAGGTAAATACAATAATTTAACATATGCATATAGTGTGAAATGATTACTACTTAATTTAGTTAACATCCATAACCTTATAGTTATACTATTTTTTTCTTCTGATGAGAACTTTTAGGATCTACTTTCTTAGCAACTTTTGAAAATACAGGATAATATTTTCAACTACAGTCAATATGCTGTACATTACATCCCCAGAACTTATTCATCCTATAACTAAAAATTTGTACCTTTTGATCACTTTCACTTCACCTCATAGCCTCTAAAAACCACCAGTGTGTTCTCTGTATCTAAGAGCTTGTTATTTTTAGATTCCACATGTAAGTGATATCATATAATATTTACTTTTCTCTGACTCATTTCACTTAACATAATGCTCTTAAACTCCATTCATATCGTTGCAAATGGCAGAATTTCCTTTTTTATGGTTGAATAGTATTTTACTATACTATTGTGTTTTAATGTAGTCCTACTTGTTTATTTTCGGTTTTGTTGCTTGTGCTTTTGGAATCGAATACAAAAAATAATTGCCAAAGCTGATAACAAGAAGATTGCCCCCATAGTTTCTTCTAGGAGTTTTATAATTTTAGGTTTACATTTAAGTTTTTAATTTATTTTGAGTTAATTTTGTATGTAGTGTGAGATAGTGGTCCTGTTTCATTCTTTTTCATGTAACTATCTAGTTTTTCCAAAACTGCTTATTGAGTAGACAATTCTTTACCTTTGTATATGCTAGAGTCCTTTGTTGTAAATTAATTGACCATGCATGCATTAGATTATTTCTGGGCCCTCTCTTCTGTTCCACTGATGCCAGTACACACTGTTTGTTTACTAAACTTTTGTTTACTATAGATTACTAAACTTTGTAATATAGTTTGAAATAAGGGAGTGTGACACCTCCAACTTTATTCTTTTTCTCAAGATAGTTTTGGCTATTTGATGTCTTCTGTGGTTTTATACAAATTTTAGAATTGATTGTTCTAGCTGTGAAAAATGCCAATGGAATTTTTGTAGGGATTGCATTGAATCTGTAGATAGCTTTAGGTAGTATGTACATTTTAACAATATTAATTCTTCCAATCCATCAGTATGGAATATATTTCCATTTATTTGTGTCTTCAATTTCTTTCATAAATGTGTTATATTTTCAGTATATAAATCTCTCAATTTTTTGGTTAAATCTATTCTTTTTGATGCAATTGAAATGGATTATTTTCTTAATTTTTTTTCTGATACTTTGTTATTTGCATACATAAACACTACTGATTTTTGTATGTTAATTTTGTATCTTGCAACTTTACTTAATTCAATGATTAATTCCAGCAGTTTTTTTTTTATATATACCATCATATCATCTTCAAATAAAAACTGTTTTCTTCTACTTTTCTAATTTGGGTTTTTTTTTTTTTTTTTTTTAATTTGGTTTTTTTTTTTTTTTTTTTTTGCCTAGTTACTTTGGCTAGGACTTCTAGTGCTGCGTTGAATAAAAGTGGCAAGAGACCATACTTGTCTTACTCCTGATCTTAGGAAAAGCTTTCGACTTTTCATCAGTGAATATGATGCTTGCTGTGGGCTTGTCATAACTGGCCTTTATAATGTTGAGGTAAGTTCCATCTATACCCAATTCGCTGAGCTTTTATCATAAAAATGTTAAATTGTTGAATGCTTTTTTATCTGCATCTATTGAGATAACTATGTGATATTTATTCTTCATTTTGTTATCATGATATATCACATTGGCTGATTTGTGGATGTGGAGCCATCCTGGCATCCCTGGAATAAATCTTACTTGATCATAATTTATGATTTTTTAATGTATTGTTGCATTTGGTTTGCTAATATTTTGTTGAGATTTTCAGGCCCATGTTTATAAGTGATATTGACCTTTAACTTTTTTTTTTTTTTTAATTGTGGTGTCTTTCTCTGATGTTGGTAGCAGTCTAGTTTTGGCTTCAAAAATTACTTTAAAATTGTTCTCATCTCTTTAAATATTTAGAAGAGTTTCAGAAATACCATTAAAATTTTTTAAGTATTTGACAGAATTCAGCTATAAAGTCATCTGGTCCTGGGCTTTTGGTTGTTGGGAGATTTTGATTACTGATTCAGTCTTTTTACTAGTAATTTATTGGTTCAGATATTCTGTTTCTTCATGATTCAGTCTTAGTAGGTTGTATATCTTGATGGATTTATTCATTTTTTTCTAGGCTGTCCAATTTGTTGACTTGGAATTGTTTATAGTAATCTCTCTTGAACTTTTTTATTTGTGTGGTATCATTTACAAAATCTCCTCTCCATTTCTAATTTTATTTATTTGAGTCCTCTCTCTTTTTTCGTGGTAAGTGTAGCTAAAGATATTTCTATTTTGTTTATTTTTAAAAAAACAGCTCTTAGTTTTATTTTTTTTTCTATTGTCTTTTCTGTCTCTACTTTATTTGCATTCTAATATTTATTATTTTATTATACTAAATTTGAGCATAGTTTGTTCTTTTTGTAGTTCTTTGAGGTATAAAGTTGAGTTATTTACTTGAGCTTTTTCTTTTTTTGTTAATATAAGCATTTACTGTTATAAATTTCCTCTTAGAATTGCTTTTCCTGCAGTTATATATATTGTATAAATTATATTAATTTATAAAATTTTTCCTATTTTATAAGTAGGAATTTTGTTTTCATACTTTTTAAAAAATATACTAAACTAATTATATATTCATATCCAGGTCTTATATTTTTAAGATGTTTCCACTTCACTGTGTTCCAATCTTAGACATGTTTCTTTCTCTAGTAACTCTCATTTTCTCATGCATTTATAGGTGCATAAAGGGCTTAAGCTATTTATCTTCTATGTCATAGGTTCAATTTTCTCGAGTAATACTTCTCTTTTTCCTATTCTTATTTTACTTCTATTACATTTTTTATACCATTGTAGACCTTATTTTTTAATCTCTTGAGGAAAAAAAAAACTACCTCATGTTATAATTAGTATGTATTTTTTAAAAAACTGGAGTAAAAAACAGTGAAGTTGAAAGTGAAAGAAAGAGAACAAAGAAGAATGAGGGGAGACATATTATATAAATAGAGAGAGAGGTTGAGAAAGAGAAAGAGAAAGAGAAAGAGAAAGAAAAAGAAAGAGAAAGAGAAAGAGAAAGAGAATTCATTTCCCTTGTTTTAAAAGGAAACAGAGTGACCTGGTCAGGTGAAGAAAAATAAGAGTTCTGGTATTCCAAGCCTAAAGATAAAGAATATTTTTTCTGGATTTGTTATTTTTCCACAAACTTATTAAAAATTATTTTATTAAAATTAATCCCAGGGATTGAGAAATTTTGTTTGCAAGAGGTTCCGCAAAAAGGATTTTTTGTTATTTAAGGGAATAAACATGTAATTGAAACCCATTTAGTTAATTCTAAACTTTAGGTTAGATTTACATAAGAAATGGAATAAGATACTGTAAGGGACAATGTGATCATCAGCTAATGCCTTTTGATGTGTCAGTGAGCACATGGATGAATAAAGATCACTTAGTAAAAAATTACATGCCAAAATAAGGTCAGGCAGGTAGGAGAGTTATAGAGCAGCAAACAATCTGAGAACACTGGCAACCTGAAAACAATATGTCTACTTTTAGGGTTCCAACAAGAGAGG
>NW_011888799.1:11661843-11677991 GCF_000151845.1 Pteropus vampyrus
GGTTCAATTTTCTCGAGTAATACTTCTCTTTTTCCTATTCTTATTTTACTTCTATTACATTTTTTATACCATTGTAGACCTTATTTTTTAATCTCTTGAGGAAAAAAAAAACTACCTCATGTTATAATTAGTATGTATTTTTTAAAAAACTGGAGTAAAAAACAGTGAAGTTGAAAGTGAAAGAAAGAGAACAAAGAAGAATGAGGGGAGACATATTATATAAATAGAGAGAGAGGTTGAGAAAGAGAAAGAGAAAGAGAAAGAGAAAGAAAAAGAAAGAGAAAGAGAAAGAGAAAGAGAATTCATTTCCCTTGTTTTAAAAGGAAACAGAGTGACCTGGTCAGGTGAAGAAAAATAAGAGTTCTGGTATTCCAAGCCTAAAGATAAAGAATATTTTTTCTGGATTTGTTATTTTTCCACAAACTTATTAAAAATTATTTTATTAAAATTAATCCCAGGGATTGAGAAATTTTGTTTGCAAGAGGTTCCGCAAAAAGGATTTTTTGTTATTTAAGGGAATAAACATGTAATTGAAACCCATTTAGTTAATTCTAAACTTTAGGTTAGATTTACATAAGAAATGGAATAAGATACTGTAAGGGACAATGTGATCATCAGCTAATGCCTTTTGATGTGTCAGTGAGCACATGGATGAATAAAGATCACTTAGTAAAAAATTACATGCCAAAATAAGGTCAGGCAGGTAGGAGAGTTATAGAGCAGCAAACAATCTGAGAACACTGGCAACCTGAAAACAATATGTCTACTTTTAGGGTTCCAACAAGAGAGGCCAGAAAGTTTTTATGGAGCAGAGAAAAATTTGCATTTATGTTAACATTATGTTACCTAGGTTGCCCCAATTAGGGTCTTTAAATTTTAAGGTGGGAACTTGAGTTTAAACATAGGTATTCTAATTTTCATTCCAGTAGATTTAATTAATGGTCTTCATGGTCACTCTGGGGAGGGAGAGGGAGAATAAAATAATATTAACCTTTCCTGTGAAATATTGTTAAATGCTTGATTTAAAGAACACGTAGCTCCCAGATCCACAGTCAACATTAAGCAAACTGAAATGTAAAACTTACTATAAAGCTTATCTTCACAGTCATCTGGAGAGTCTTCACATGGACTTCCCATATTATAAGGTTCATTCTTTGTGTCAGGTCCATTTCTTCTTAAAAAAAATAAAAAAACGTGATCTAATAAAATTGATGTTTGGAAAATGTATATAAAATTTAATCATCATTTACAATCATTTTAAAAAACAATTTGTGAAAATCACTTATATGTAACAATTATAATCTTTAAGATAAATTTAAGATTTCTAGACTTACAATGATGATAAGTTATGTTTTTCAATGTACGACTGGCAATTCTGGTGTCCTAAGAATATTTTGAAGCAGTTTGCACCTTCTTGGACAGTCAAGTTCTAACAAGACTGGGACCTGCGCATGGTGGAGTCCAAAGCAGCAGAAGTGCCATTTACAATAGGATATTTTTCTTTATTTATACCTATAAGGACTTCATAAATGATCATGTAAAAAGATATGGTTCTTAACAATGTTAAGAAAAAATTTAAGTGAATAGAGGTGCTCTAATTTCATCTTGCACTATATCATAAGAAACTTGATACATGCTAGTGTCTTTTATAGAAGTACATGAACTATTATAAAAAATAAAAATATGTCAGCAAAGTTAAATCTAAAGAGTTGGAGGAGGAAATAAGTAGATGAGAATTTCCTGTTCTGAGATAATTTGAAGTTTCAGAGAAGACTGGCTTACCTGCAGATAACTAAGAAAATAATGTGCATTACAGCTGATTCTTACTATTATTCAAAAAATGATAGAGAGAACATTCTATCCAATATTTTTCTCTTTGATATTCAAATTGCTAAAGTTTTACTTTATAAAATAAATTTATTATTTAGTCAATAAAGGATTTTCTCAGATACTTAGCCAAATCTTTGGCCAAGAAAATTTTCCCATCGCAACTTCATGCATTATGTATTCTACTTTTTTAAAAAATTTATCGTTAGAGGTTCAGCACAGACCACAAGCCCTTTCAAAGATTTAATACAATTGATGTGTTATAGATGCAGGTAGATCTTACTTTTTTCAGCACTAATTACATAGATAAAATCACAACAAATATTAACTACTGAAATCAAGACATAAGACCAGAATTAACTCACATAAAGTTATTATATAAATATATTATATATAGTAAATCTATAGTAATATTGAGGACTTTATTTCAAGTGTACAGGTTATAGGATAAACCATTTTCATTGGTTCATATTGAACATCTTTTATTGTGCAACATAAAACATGGGAGACAGCAGTTAAACACCATAGAGACAAAGGAGTACACATGCCAATTTGTGAAACAATCAGATTATTTCTTCTATTTGTTACTCACATTGTTGATAATACGTACATTTAATTTCTAAAGAAAAGGCATATACTGGTAATTACACTAAAAAGCTAAATACAAGAACACTTGGCCTTTTCTATTCATTCTTGCATTTTTGCCCTTGAATTCTAAAAGTACTCTTCATTTTTAAGGTAAATATTCTGTCTCTTTGCTTATGCTAGCTCAAACAAGTTTGAATCAATATCGCATAGCAAGACTAGTGGTAATAGTTCTAAATTTTAACATTCTATTAATGATATATAGATTTATTTAGAAAATATGATTTAAAGAAAAATGTATGAGTATGTGTGTGTAATGTTTTTGGTATTGGTAAATGACATTTTATCTCTAAAGTTTTGTTTAACTGAAATAAAACATTTGATATTTTAATAATGTTTATAAAACTAAATTGAGAGGGATATATCTCTCAAAGAGATGTGAAACCAAGTTGTATGATACATACTCATGACAGTTGTGACAAACATGAAAAATATTGATTTTTTTTGTAGCATGATGACACATCACAGCCAATGAGGTAAGAAGTAGCCCAAACAAGCTGTAAATATAAAAATATCAGTTTACTAATAATTTGATATTTTGTAAAATGATTACAATACAAATATTGCTATCAATGATTGAACATAAACAGCCTTGTGTTTTAAAATAGTTTGAGCATAACTTACTAGGAAGTCATAAAAACAAAAAGATTACCATACATCTAGATAATACACACATATATATGCACTCTCAGTGGCCATCATTGATCCTGGGTCATTCTATTCTTCTTATCAAATCTATATGGAAAGTCAGATAATATGATGAAGGCTGATTGGTGATTATGTAAAAATCAGAACACACAAAAAAAAACTTTACTTGTCAGAGAACAGGCGTAGTGTAAATTAATGAGTTAGAAAATGACTCAGGTTCAATTTCTATTTAGACCACTTCCTGGTGGGATGGTATGTACCATGATATTATAGTTTTATAAGACAAAGTCATTGTAATTAGAAGATACATACTGACATACTAAAAATTAAGTATCATGATGTCTGTAACTTACTTTCAAAGGGTTCAGAAAAATGTTTATATTTTTATAAAGAGTTAAAACAAATTTTGACAAAGTGTTAAGAATTTGCGAATTTAAGTAATAAGGGTATTTCTTATACCTTTATTAAAAGTTTTTGCAAGCTTGCAATGCTTTAAAATAAAAATCTGAGGAAAGAAGAGTGATGTCAAAAAGATGATGAATTAGGAAGTTCCAAACCCTCATATTTGCATGGATACATTAAAAAAAGAAAAAAAGAAAAAAAAAAACCTACTGGAGACTGGCTAAAATAACTTCATAGGAAATGTGGGAAATTATCAAAGATTTATAACAACCAAGTGAACACCAAATCAAGAAAAAGCCACAATCAAAATGGTGGTAAGTTTCATAATGCTATTACTCTTCCTTGACATGCTGCCTCCCTGGCATGCCATAACATGGTTGGCAGAAGATGGCTTAGGTTTATTTTCCTAACTTTGTCTGGAGGAAGTTGAGACGCTCTTAGTTGCAATGTTTTAAACTCCCTATGTGCTGCCCCAAATAATGTTCTTCATTTTGCCTGATTTAGAGCTCAAATGGGGAACATAGCATAGCTTACATCTCAGGCTAGAAAGAGCCATATGAAATAATGGGCCTACCTCATGGTAGCTGAAGAGTAACTACAGACCTTCTAACACTTGGGGCAAGAGATTATAGATAAAGAAATACTACAGAAGAACTAAAGTGCCTAGAAGAAGTGGGAATGAGATGGTGTGGAAAATTAAGACATTTAAAAGCAGCTGTGCATTTGAGTGAATTGAAAAAATCACAGACATAGTCTCAGAGAAGATATATCTTCAGAAAAAATTAGAAGACCTAAAATTTTACCTTGTACTGATTCCAAGTCTCACAATATGCCCTGTTAATTATTCAAGTTCTTTACTATCAGTCTGCAAAGACTAAGGGAAGTTGCTCTTTTTATTCAAATACCTAATTTTCAACAACAGAAAAATCACAAGGTATACAAAAACAAAACAAAACAAAAACAGGAAAACATGGCCCATTAAAAGGAAAAAAAATCACAAAAAACAACCTTGAATATGCACAGATATCAGACTTACTATACAAAGACTTGAAGACAACTGACTTAAATATACTCAAAGAGCTAAAGAGAAACACAGACAAAAGAACTAAAGAAAATCAGGGAAACAATATATGAACAGAATCACAATCTCAACAAGGATTAAAATTATTTTCAAATGAAAACTGAACAGAAATTCTGGAGCTGCAAAATACAATAACTAATTTAAAATTTTAAAAAATTATTAGAGATGATCAATAGCAAACATAAACAAGCAGAAGACAGCATCAACCAACTTAAAAACAGGTAATTTGAAATTATCCTCCTATCTGACTACAAAAAGAAAAAAAAAAATGAAAAAGTAAACAGAGCCTAAGGGATGATGTAAAGGACATCATCAACAGACCAATATATACATTATGGAAATTCAAGAAGGAGAATGTAAAACAAAAAGAGTAGATAAATTATTTGAAGAAATTGTGGCAGAAAATTTCCCAAATTTGAGGAAAGACATGGAACTACAAATCCAAGAAGCTCAACGATCTCTAAGTAGAATAAAACCAAGACCAAGATATACTATATTCAAACTATCAAAAGTCAAAGACTAAGAGGAAAATCTTGAAAGTAGAATAAAACCAAGACCAAGATACATTATATTCAAATTGTCCAAATCCAAAGACTAAGAGAAAATCTTGAAAATAGTGACCCATCATGTACAGGAATCTCTAATAAGAATACAAGAGAATTTCTTAGCAGAAAACTTCTAGTACAGGAGACAGTACTTGCAGTATAGAAGGTGATACATTTAAAGTTCTGAAAGAAAAAAACAGTTAAACAAAAATCACTTATCTGGAAAAATTGTCCTTCAGAAATCAGGGATAAATTAAGATATTCTCAGAAAAACAAAATCTGAGGGAATTCATTACTACCAAATCTGTCCCACAAAAAATTCTGAAGGAATTTCTTCAAATGAAGTAACATGAAGCCATATATAATGAACTCTAGTAAAGTACATGGGCAAATATAAAAACCACTATTGCTATAATTTTTTTTGTAGTATCATTCTTTTTATTTTTATAAGATTTAAAAGACAAATGCCTAAAAATAATGAATTTATCTTAATAAGTGTTCAATATATAAAGAAAATGATAAAAGTAAGACATACATAGAATATTCCAGCCAATACCAATGGAATATACTTTTTCCTAGTATCATTCTTTTTATTTTTATAAGATTTAAAAGACAAATGCCTAAAAATAATGAATTTATTTTAATAAGTGTTCAATATATAAAGAAAATGATAAAAGTAAGACATACATAGAACACTCCAGCCAATACCAATGGAATATACTTTTTCCTCAAGTATATATGTAAAAATAGTATCCAGGATGGACTATATGTTAGGCTACAAAACAAGTCTTAATCCATTTAAAGTTTGAAATATAACAAAGTATCTTTTCCTATCACAAAGGAATAAAACTAGAAACCAAAAACTAAAAGAAAACTGGAGAATTTGAAAATATGTAGACATTTAAAAGTACACTCTTTTAAAAAATGGGTAAAAAGAAACAAGGAAAATTAGAAAATATGTTAAGACAGAAAAATAAAAATTCAACATACTAATATTTAGGAGAAAGCAGCAAAAACAGTTCTGAGAGGAAAATTTATAGCTGTAAATGATTATATTAAAACTAAAATTTCAAATCAGTAATCTGAAGTTTTACCTTAAGAAATTAGAAAAGATAATTTAAACCTGAAGCTCATAGAAGAAAGGAAACAACATAGGTTAGAACATAGATAAACAAGATAGAGGATAGAAAAATAATAAAGAAAATCAATAAAACCAAGAATTGGATCTTCAAAATGATCAACAAAATTGATAAATTAGCTAAATCATAAGGAAAAAAAGAATAATCAACTAAATTAAACAGTAAATATTAGACTAAAGATAAATAAAATAGAGAACAGGAAAATAGTAGAGAAAGTAATGTGACTAAGAGGTGGTTCTTCAAAAAGATCGACTGTAATCAAAAAGCTTTTTGAAAAAGAAAAGCTCTGGCTCTGATGGTTTCACTGGTAAATTGTACCAAATATTTGAAGAATAATGAATACCTATAATTTTTAAAGTCATCTAAAAGTTTCAAAGTGAGTAAATACTGTTTAACGTCTACTATGAAGCCAGAGTTATTCTAACACTGGAGGTAGACACAGAAATTACCAAAAAAAAAAGTAAACTACTGACAAATATTCCATATGAACAGAGATGCAAAACCCCTCAACAAAATACTAGAAAAATGAGTTCAGCAGCATATTAGAAGAATTATACACCAAGACTGAATGAGATTTATTCATTCAAAATAATGGTCTAACATGAAAATCAATCAATGTAGTCCACATTAACATAATGATGGAATAAAAAACCCCACGTGATTACATCAATTGAAGCAAAAAAAGAAAAAGCATTTTAGAAAATTTAACACCTTCTCATGACAAAAGTGCTCAACAAACTAGTACTAAAAGAAAATATCACAACATAGTAAAAGCCATATATGTAAACTTTTCTGCTCACATTGTACTCGATAGTAAAGATGAAATTATTCCTCTAGGTCAGCAATAAAACAAGGATGCTGGCTTTTGCCACTTTTTTGAAACATAGTACTGAAAATCCTAGCCAGAGCAATTAGGCAAGAGAAAAAATATCATGCAAGATGGAAAGAAAAGAGTAAAATTATCTCTGTTCATAGATGATGTGATCTTATATGTAGAAAACCTTGACAATGCCACAAAAAATTGTTAGAATAAAAAATTCAGCTAATCTGCAAAGTATAAAATCAACACACGAAAATTGTTTGTATACATTTGCAGTGAACAATCTGCAAAAGAAATTAAGAAAACAGTTTTATTTAAAATAATATCAGAAAGAATAAAACACTTAAAAATAAACCTAACTAAGGAGGTGAAAGATTTGTACACTGAGAACTAGAAAACATAGCTAATAGAAATTAAAGAAGACTCAAATAATGGGAAAGACAGCCAACGTTCATGGGCTAAGGACAAGTTTTTAACATGTCAATATTACTCTAAGCAATCTACAGATTGAATGTAATCCCTATCAAAATCCCAATGACTTTTTTTTCACAAATAGAAAAACGCATCCTCATATTTGTATGGAGACCCAAAGGATCCCAAATAGACAAACAATTTTGAAAAAGCAGAACAAAATTGGATGTCTTATACTTCCTGATTTCAAAACTTACTATAAAGTTATGGTAATAAAACACTGTGGTTCTGGCATAATGATAGATATATAAACCTATGAAATAGACTGGAGAGACCAGAAATAACCTCTCACATATATGGTTAAATGATTTTTCAACAAGGATGCCATGACCATTCAATGGGGAAAGAATAGACTTACCACAATAATTTTAGGGAAACGAATATATACATGCAAACAAATAAAATATAAAAATTTAACTCAAATGGATCAAAGACCTAAATGTAAGAGTGAAAACTATAAAACTCTAAGAAGGAAACATAGAGGGAAAACCTTATGATATTGAATTTGGCTATAATTTCTTGATATGACACCAAAAGTACAGGCAAAAAAGAAAACCAAGAAAAAAAGATAAATTGAACTTTAATAAAATTTAAAACTTTTGTGCATAAATAGGATACTATCATCAGAGTAAAAAGGTAACATATACAATAGAAATTGACATTTGCAGCAAATGCCTGATGAAGGATACATGTCTTACAACTCAATAACAAAAAACAAACAACCAGATTTAATAATGAGCAAAAAATTTGAATAGACATTTCTCCAAAGAAGATACACGAATGGTTGATAAGCACATGAAAAGGTGTTCAACATCACTAACCATTAGAGAAATGAAAATTTACAGTACAGTGAAATTCCACTTCAAACTTATATTTTGTATAATATACAAAACAAACAAAAAACACTGACAAAAACCCCCACAATGTATGTGTTATGTATTAAATGTTTATGTCTCCCCCCGCCCCGCCCCCGCACCGCCAATTTATATTCTGAAACTTTAACCCAGAGGTGTAGCTCTATTTGGAGATGGAGTCTCTAAGGAATTAATTTAGGTTAAATGAGACCATAAGTGTGGGGCCATGATATGATAGGATTAGTGTCTTTATAAGAAAAGGTACCAGAACATGATCTTCTATTCCCCATGCCTCTCTCTCTCTCCCCAGGCACACACAGGAAAAATATCATCTGAGGACATGGTGAAAATTGGCCATTTATGGGCCAAGAAGAGAGTTCTCACAGAAACTGACTATGCTCCAGATGTTCACAGACTTGTAGACTCCAGAACTGTGAGAAAAGGAATTGCCATTTTTTAATCCACTCAGCCTATGGTATTTTGTTATGGTAGCACAAGCAGATCAATAGAGTAAGGATGTGAACAATTAGGAAATTTAATTGCTGTTGGAAATGTAAAATGGAAGATTTCCACTGCTGTGAAAACAGTGTCAGTTCATCAAATAATCAAACATAGAATTACCATATGAGCCAGCAATTCTACTTCTGGGTATATATCTCAAATAACTAAAAACAGGGTTGAACAGATAGATATTTGTACACCAATGTTCATAGCAATATTATTCCCAACAGCCAAAAAGTGGAAACAACCTACTTACCTATCAATGGATGAATAGATAACAGGTGGTAAATACATAAAATGAAAATTTTTTTAGCCTTAAAAAGGAATAAGATTATGACACATGCTACAACATGGATGAACATAGATTGAGGATATTATGCTAAGTAAAATAAGGCAGATACAAAGGAGCAAGTATTGTATGATTCCAATTATATGATGTATATAAAGTAGTCAAATTCATAGGGACAGAAAGTAGAGTGGTGGTTGCCAGAGGAAAAGGAGAGGGAGAAATAGAGTTATTTTAATGGGTATAGAGTTTTAGTTCGGGAAGATGAAAAGTTCTGGAGATGGATGGTGGTGATAGTTGCATAAAAATTTGAATGTAGTTAGTGCCACTGAAGATTAATTTAAAAGTGGTTAAAATGACAATTTTTATTATATATGTATATGTATATATGTATATATACATATATACATACATATATAGTTATATTTAAATGTAATTTTATCACAATAAACTAGAAAGAAGGGGATTCTATTGTTTTCATTCTTTACAAATATAATTTATAAAGGATGTTGATATTTTATGATTTCGTTACTTTCTAGAAAATCAAATGTATAAAGAAGAAAACATCTTCTCCAGGCCATCTATTAAGGGAATCACTTTCCTTTTTTGAAGATTATGAGAAACTCAGTGGGTTGAGTTTAAGTTTGCAAAAAGTGGGTAGAATAATTTTCCTTAGTTCTGTCACCTATCTTTTTTTGCACATGCTTATAGTCACTTAACCAATGTATATATTTGCCAGTATGCAGGTTATCTGAGTGTAATGATCAACCGTTTTGTCTCCATTCATTGATGTCCATTCTCCATCCTTAAAATATATGGACTCATTGTATCAGATTCCAATTAAATTTGACCCTGAGATAGGATCGGATGCCAAATGTGTATTTTCTCCACAAAAAGTATCTGAAAGGAGGGAAAGAGCTGGGTCACGCTATAAAAACTTGGAAATATTTTACATGGATGCTTTTCTTATTTTTATTTTTTAAATGTTTCACTGATCGTCCAAGCAATGTCTTATAAGAGGAGGCAAACTCAATTGTATCTGCTGACCATCTCCTTTTTCACTGATGAATGAACTTCTGGTGCTCAGGTATAGTGAGAAGTTGGCAGTAGGAGATGTTGAGCAAGTTTGGAAATCAGATCAATCAACTTTTCAGTCTTTGTCATTTCTAAGCTGATGTAACAAGGTCCATGTTTTGAAAACAAACACATAGAGGTAGTTATCATGTAAGGACCTTTAGATAAATGTTTGCTCATTTAACCATTCACTTGTGATACGAGCTCTTGAACAAACATAGTATTCAGGAGAGATCTGCCTTTTTCTGGGGATGGAAAGACTCACATTGCTAATTCACTGCACAACAATATTGGATCAAAATACCCAATAATCTATCAATATGGAAGTTTTATTAGTATTTTAAAAATATTTTGTATCAAACAAGTATCTCATAAATATTATTAATCTCTAATTGTGTAGGAACTACTATTGGCTTTTCTGGAAACTAGCAGTGACCCACCTAATGTATTTGTCATGAGATGGACTCATTTTTGTGCTCCTAAAATTGTTCTTTTGAGCAGCTCAGTGGAGTTGAATATAACTTACCTCTCAACTGCACTAGTGTTCCAAAGCTTAAGAAATGGTGATATTGTGGGTAGCTAAAATTATTACGTAAAGTGGAAATCTTCTAGTCTTCTAGTTTTTCATCCAGTCATCATTGTATTACTTAACTATTCTGTGACACTGACAGCTGTGATTCCTTTCTTCTGATGCTCAGAATATGGAATTTGAAAATTCGAATATCCAAATTTAAAAATTAACAGCAATAAAGCAGTATAGTGGACCACAATTCACTGCTATTTATAGGACAAATGTAAATATAGACTGGATGACTTGCCTTGCCTTTTCCTGGTCATTTAACAATCTCTGAGGACTTTTAAGCATAAAGGTAGGTCATATAGATACATACCTACTTGCAATTCTTCTATTAAGTGTGTTGCTCTCTACCAAGTCACAATTGTTTGACAAATTTCTGGCATTTTGTGTAGCTTCTTCTTTCCAACTCTACAATGGAAGAGTAACATACAAACACATGACCTTAATGTCTCCATTATAAGATTCTAGTTTAGTGTTTCTAAAAATTGAAGGCTAACAATATCCTCAATTATATAAAATAACTTAAAAAATAATACTATTCTTAAATATTCTGGTTGGAAAAGTTACACCAAGCTTTCAATTTATTGTTTTAGTCCTTGAATTTACAAAATCAAAATTTGTTAATATAGTTCACATGTAGCTTCTCTCTCAGAACTATTAAAGAGGTTAACTAAATGCTTCCAATAAAACAGACCAGAGTTAGAAATCCCTCCCATTATTTATTAGTAGTTTTACCTCTGACACATTATTTAATCTCTTTGAATTCTTCATCTGTAAAATGTCAGCCATAATTCATACCCAATAGTTTGTTCAAAAGTTTTAATATAATTCATGCAATACAATTGTATGATAAATCTTATGCTACAGGTATAATAAATATGATAGCTGTTGTTAGAAACAAGTACAGTGTCATACATCTCTGTATAAAATTATGAATAATAATAATAAATTATAGCTAATCTTACATGCCAGGATCTGTTACCAATTCTGTATGTATATTCTCTTATTTTTACCCACAGCAACTCTACAGGGAAAGTACTATTATTATTCTCATTTGCAGATGAAGAAATTGAGGCATGAAGATGTTACATAGTTTCCAAGATGATACACCTTATAAGTGGCAAAAAGAAAATTGGAATCCAGATTATTTTGACTCCAGAGTATGTGCTCTTAACTCTCAATGTGTGTTAATTCTGCTGAGTTGAAGCACTTTGTTAGGTATGTCTCCAAATAAGATGAAAGGCAGAGCGTTTATATCACTAGTTATGGGACTCTGTGACAAATGATCTCTCAAACTCTCTTCCTCCTCACACAGTGTACATCTATTTAAAAGACTGTCCCAATATCTGCAACCAACGCATTTCCAACAAAAATTGTGTTTGTATTTTACTATAGAATTTTCCATAAATCATTCAGCTACTCTTCAGAACAATTTTTGGATGACACCCTAACTTAGATTTTCAATATTTTTCCTAGCATCAAAGAAGTTTATCTACTGTGTATATAGGTGTCATTTGTGTTAGTTTCTTAGAATTATATCTCAAGTTGATGAATTTAGTAAACCAAGAGATAAATTAAGTAACCCATTAGCCTAGGGTCAAAGTAAAGTCATAGTTTTGTGGAGTTTGATTGTTTCATTCAATAAAAGATGTATTTTAGTAACGGATATATCTAACTGAACAAGTAGAGATGACACAACACAGCCCATTAAGGCATAAAATCTCCTGGTAATATAAATACTGTCATTTCAGTAATTAGTAAAAAATCTTGCTTATTAGGACCAGGTTACAAATGATCAGAATTGGAACTTCTTTGGCCAATTTAGAGCTGATTGCTTAACATTTCCTTTGATTAATGTTGATAAGATACTCCAGTTTTATGAAACGTCTCTGATTAAAATCACTAGTATTTATGATTACTGTAGCTGTAAATTCTGGCTTTAATGAATGGCTCTATTTAAGCAGATTCTAACCTAACGCGCAGAAATTATTATTATTTTTTTTGAAAAATCTCTGCCTTGCAGTTGCGATGGGCTCTTTAGCCCTACTATAATTCTATCAATTCCTTTCTATTTGTGTTGTATGCATTGTTTATGGAACAACTCAATTCCCATATTCTTTTTAAAATATTACTCGATTTTACTAGTACACTCAAGTTATCATTTTGTTGCTCTCTCATATCTTTGCAACTTAGCACTTGAATACATTCATCCTTATGTTCTAATGTTTCCTTTGTATAAATCTTTAATCCACGATAGTAAGTTCTCTGAATTCAGAGGCAATAATTTCCACTTACTCTATAACATTTTTTCGTACATTTTAGCTACCCTTATTTGCTCATCTGGAAACAAAGGAGTTTGGACCCTGTTTGTCCTAAGAGAGGTAAATAATTAAGAACAGGAGCCTGGAGCTGGTCCATTTGCATTTGAATCTATACTTATCCAGTACTTATGACTGGATAAGCTACCTAATTTCTCTGATGTTCAGATTCATTATCTGTAAAATGGAAATGATAGTATCGAATCACAAAATTATTAAATTAAATGAATTAATGTAATATGGTTCTAAAAGAGTGCCTGTCAATAGTACATACAATAAGTAAGTCAGATAAAACACTCACAATGCAACAATGTCTATAATAGCTATTGATTTTTATTATTTTGTTCAAATAACACGATAGATTCTAAGATGATCAAGAGATAAATTTTGGAATCATTTTTCTAGTCACTTGCTTCCTCCCCTTTGTCATTTGCCTAAGAAAGCTATCCTTTAGAATTGCCCTCCAGAATCCTCACTATTTCTAATGCTTGCTACTTTAGGACAATCCAAGGTTCAAGAAACCGGGATAAGATTTCCCAAAAACCTGAGTGACACTTCTGAGAGATAATAAATGTGAGGCTAATCATCTGAAACTTCCTTTAATTTTTCTTTTACAACACCTAGTCTGCTCACACACAGGTTTATAGTGGAAAGACAATTACTCTCTCCTTGTATGGGATGCAAGGGAACTGGAAAAAAGATCTGTCAATATTTGTTTACCTGGCAGCATCACCTGGCTTAGAGTCTGGACATCTTCATTCTCAGATGAGTGGCTTAGCCCCTGGGCTGCTGCTTAATGAAGACACAAAGTTCGTATACTAATGATAATGATTAGTAGCATCAGCAACAGCTGGGAGCTTGGCATAGCCTCAATCCGGACCTGAGAATGGGGCCCAGGAACCTGTCCTGCACCAAGTACTTCAGGTGAGTCTGAAGAACACTCGAGTTTGAGTAGCACTATCCTGGGGTTCTGTGAATGAAGCCAGGCTGTCTGAGTTGGAAGTGTTGTTCTGTCATTTATTAACTATATGATTAGAGGAAAGTTCTCCACCTCCTCTGGGCCTCTGTTTCTTCTTTTACAATGCTGTAGGTTTGTTTGTGAAGACCAAACTTTTAGTGTTTTGACAGTGATTAGAACTTAATAAAAACTCAGTAAACACCATAACTATTATTGTCTTCATTGTTATGGCTATTTAATTAATCTTACCATTTTCAGCACGTGGGTAGCCATTGGTATTACTCTTCTCCTGAGACTGTTATGTAGAGTAACAATTTCTTCTTGTACATTTGGTGATTCAGTGAGGAATGTACTATGTGGAACTATAGTTAGTTTTGTCTGTTACCAGAAAATTATTAATTAGTCTTCTTTTAAGTGGAATTTATCATGTATAATACACTACTTACAGACCTATACACCATATTAATTTATAGTTTATATAGAATAAAGAATGATTGACAGCATTTTAAAATTTATGTTATCTCAATATGTTAGTTTCCATTTCTCCAGTGCTAGTTTTGAAGATTCCTGAATTTCAGTCTGATATTATACAAGTCTATAGAATAGAGTACTGGATATTCTGTAATTGGGTTTTTTCAAATTTACGATTAGTACTTTGGACCATGTTGAAGCACTTTTTATTGGACAACATAAACCACAGTAGAAGATGTTTTGATATCATACCTTTTACCGACAGACTTCCTTTTCTTGGCTCATTCCCCACCATATCTCCTCCAAGCGTTCTCTTTGCCTCCCAGGTAAACCACTTACACTTGAATTTTTGTTTGAAGGTATGTGTCTGGGAAAACCTAATCCAATATATTCATTATTTATTATCTTTAACTCAGATTTTGCATCTTTGTATTATTCATATGAGAAAACAATATTTGCATCTGTATATGTATATATAAAATAGGTTTCAAATTGGCTACAATCTAGAATTTATGACTGTTTTTTAAAGTTATTTACCTTTTATTCTGTAACTCATTAAGAAGAAAAGTAAATGGCCTTAATATTTTAGGTTAACATTAATTGCAGCAAAGAGTAGCTTCTTTTTGTCTTTGCAATATATCATATATACATCATATCTTTAAAAAGGTGGCGAAACTTATGTAGTATGATTAGAATGGTATTTATTTTTTTCTCAATTCCCACAGGACTATCAACATAGTTTCTGAGTCGATAGGATCCAGTGTCATACCTTGCTTAAATATAAAAGTAGTCATTGTCATTTATTTTATATCAGTGGTTTTAGGGTGTGGGGAAAAGGCATAAATATGGAATTCAAAAGACATCATTTCCTCAGAAGCACACTCACATTGTGCTATTTTCTTGTCATACTGCAAAAACTCTGGTCTAGACTAGAAGAATGATTGGTGACTCACAAGAATCCCTTACTATTTCCAGATTATAACTTTCCTTATTCCTCTGAAAAACCCTTCTCCAGTGAAACTCATGGCATTCAGCTCTACCACCTCATCCTTGAAAATTCACTCTCGTATAACAATTTTCTTCTCATTTCCACTCATTCACAGAAATTGGATCTCCTGAAACAAATTCATCCTGCCTACTCCAGTGTCTGCAGCCAACTTGAGAGACTATAGCATCCACATAGATAATTCCAACTGTTTGACAACTCAGGCTTTTGAACTCTTCCTATCTTAAATCTTTAGTTTCCCGCCTCGATGGTCACAATCCATATTTTTATGATGGCTTCATAATGTCATATCTCCCAAATCAGCTAGGAGCATTTTCCTGTCTGACCAGGATTCCCTGTTCTTCCAAGTCACTAAGGTCAGTCACTCTATTTTTCACACAATCTAAGCATCACACTCATTCCTCATTTTCTCAATTTGCCTTCTGTTATCTTTCTTTTCTATCCATGTTCTCTCATTTCAACAACTCACTTGCTGAATCCTTTGCCTGCCCACACCCATTAGGTTTAGATGGAACCAAAAATTTG
>NW_011888799.1:11678041-11694557 GCF_000151845.1 Pteropus vampyrus
CTATACACCATATTAATTTATAGTTTATATAGAATAAAGAATGATTGACAGCATTTTAAAATTTATGTTATCTCAATATGTTAGTTTCCATTTCTCCAGTGCTAGTTTTGAAGATTCCTGAATTCCAGTCTGATATTATACAAGTCTATAGAATAGAGTACTGGATATTCTGTAATTGGGTTTTTTCAAATTTACGATTAGTACTTTGGACCATGTTGAAGCACTTTTTATTGGACAACATAAACCACAGTAGAAGATGTTTTGATATCATACCTTTTACCGACAGACTTCCTTTTCTTGGCTCATTCCCCACCATATCTCCTCCAAGCGTTCTCTTTGCCTCCCAGGTAAACCACTTACACTTGAATTTTTGTTTGAAGGTATGTGTCTGGGAAAACCTAATCCAATATATTCATTATTTATTATCTTTAACTCAGATTTTGCATCTTTGTATTATTCATATGAGAAAACAATATTTGCATCTGTATATGTATATATAAAATAGGTTTCAAATTGGCTACAATCTAGAATTTATGACTGTTTTTTAAAGTTATTTACCTTTTATTCTGTAACTCATTAAGAAGAAAAGTAAATGGCCTTAATATTTTAGGTTAACATTAATTGCAGCAAAGAGTAGCTTCTTTTTGTCTTTGCAATATATCATATATACATCATATCTTTAAAAAGGTGGCGAAACTTATGTAGTATGATTAGAATGGTATTTATTTTTTTCTCAATTCCCACAGGACTATCAACATAGTTTCTGAGTCGATAGGATCCAGTGTCATACCTTGCTTAAATATAAAAGTAGTCATTGTCATTTATTTTATATCAGTGGTTTTAGGGTGTGGGGAAAAGGCATAAATATGGAATTCAAAAGACATCATTTCCTCAGAAGCACACTCACATTGTGCTATTTTCTTGTCATACTGCAAAAACTCTGGTCTAGACTAGAAGAATGATTGGTGACTCACAAGAATCCCTTACTATTTCCAGATTATAACTTTCCTTATTCCTCTGAAAAACCCTTCTCCAGTGAAACTCATGGCATTCAGCTCTACCACCTCATCCTTGAAAATTCACTCTCGTATAACAATTTTCTTCTCATTTCCACTCATTCACAGAAATTGGATCTCCTGAAACAAATTCATCCTGCCTACTCCAGTGTCTGCAGCCAACTTGAGAGACTATAGCATCCACATAGATAATTCCAACTGTTTGACAACTCAGGCTTTTGAACTCTTCCTATCTTAAATCTTTAGTTTCCCGCCTCGATGGTCACAATCCATATTTTTATGATGGCTTCATAATGTCATATCTCCCAAATCAGCTAGGAGCATTTTCCTGTCTGACCAGGATTCCCTGTTCTTCCAAGTCACTAAGGTCAGTCACTCTATTTTTCACACAATCTAAGCATCACACTCATTCCTCATTTTCTCAATTTGCCTTCTGTTATCTTTCTTTTCTATCCATGTTCTCTCATTTCAACAACTCACTTGCTGAATCCTTTGCCTGCCCACACCCATTAGGTTTAGATGGAACCAAAAATTTGGATGAAACCCAAAATTTCCCTGCCTGCACTAAGTCTACTGAGCATTGGCAGAAAAAATATCACAAAATGACAAATGTTGGTATTCATATTCAGGCTATCTAATATCAAATTGTCCTTTAATTCTTATCGATTCTACTTATTTACCTACTTAACTCACTTTGCCTCTCTCACAATATTATGGCAGAACTTGTGCACTGTATCCCAATCACATCTACCTCTCTCAATAGATTGTGATATATCCTACTTCCCTCAGTAAGAGAAGCTATCAGAAGAAAGCTGTTTCAACTTCTCTTGCCCAGTCCACAATCTACCTATATTTGTTCTCATTCTTTCCTTCTTCTCCTTTGTGATTTTGTAAAGCGGGTCATACTTTCTTTAAAAAAAAAAAAAAAAAAAAACTATTTTATTGTGGTATAATTGACATGTAAAAAACTGTACATATTTAATGTATATAACTAAGTGATTTTGAGGATAAGTATACACTCATAAAACCATTACCACCATCAAGACTGTAAACATATTCATCACCTTCCAAAGTTTGTTCCCATCCCCTTTATTATAACTATTGCTGTTATTTCATGAATGTGGAAAAAAAAGCAAACACTTAACATAAGGTCCATCTTTGTGGCAAATTTAAAACTGGATATCCACATGCAAAAAATTTAAAACAGTCTCTTATTTTACATCATACACGAAATAGATTACAGACTTCAATAGAAGACCTGAAATCATAAAAATTTTAAATGAAAACATAGGTAAAGCTCATATTGATCTTAGCAAGCCCAGGCAATAAAAGCAAAAATAGACAAGTGGGACAAGTGTAAAAACTTCTGTACAGCAAAGGAAACCATCAACAAAATGAAAGGTAGCTTACAGTATGAGAGAAAATATTTCAGGCCATATATATATAATAAGGAGTTAATATCAAAAAAATATAAAGAATTTATACAACCCAATGGCAAAAACCAACAAAAAAAACCTGATTAAAAGTTACACAAAAAACATGAACAGACATTATTCCAAAGAAGACATACAAATTGACCAACAAGAATATGAAAAGGTGCTTAACCTCATTGATCATCAGGGAAATGTAAATCAAAAGCACAATGAGATATCACCATACATCTGTTAGAATGGCTATTATTAAAGACAAAAGATTTCAAGTGTTGGCAAAAATGTGGAGAAAAGAGAACCCTGGTCCACAATTAGTGGAAATGCAAATCAGCATAGTCATTATGAAAAAATAGGATGGTGTTCCTCAAAGAATTAAAAACAGGCCATTCTTTCAAAAGCACACTTTGCCAGCAGTGTTGTTTAGTCCATTCTCTAAAACTTTTTCCCAAATCTTATATTATTTTTTCATTTTATATTCAACCATTTTTTGTATTTTTTTCTCACTAGCATTTATTTATGATGATGTTGCTTATATCTTAAAATACACAAACAAAACTCTTGATTTATCTCACTTTCCCATTCCATTATTGTTCTTTCTCTCTATTTTCCTTCCCTACCAAATTCTGGAAAACGTTGCCATCACTGGTTGTCTATAATTTCTCACTCTCTAATATAGTCTTACATTCACTCTCATCATTTATTCCACTCAAACAATGGGTTTATACCAGGGTTGATGTACCCTTTCCCCAACTTCTCTCTCTCCCCACCAGGCATTAGACAATGTCTAAAGAAATTTTTGATTGTCAGAACTGGGTCAGGGAGAGTACTCTGCCATCTTGTGGATAGAGGCTAATGATTCTGCTAAATATCTAAAAAGGCCCAGGACAGGCCCCCCTCAATAAAGAATTATCCCATACAAAATGTCAGTAGTGCTGAAGCTGAGGTACTCTTTTTGAAACAAATCCTATTAAGGTCACCTACAAGCTCAATTTTAAATTCAATATATTTTTTACTATCTTCATCCTACTTAATCTACGGGCAATTGATCCCTTTCACTAAGCTGTCAGTGCAGAAGTAGTCTTTTTCTTCGTGTAAGGGACATTTTTCTTCTACCACCAGATTTCTCTTCCTTCACCTGAACTGACTGTGGCTACAGCCTGACCTTCTACTGGCCTCCCAGAATTAGCCTCGTCACCTTTACACCCTCCCTCTCACTCTCCTATGCAGGGTTTCATAGCCCATTCTCCAGAGTAAACATTTCAAAATATATACACAAGGAAGTCACTTTGCTGTTAAAAGTCTTCCACAGTTTCCAAGTCTTAGAAAGAAGAACTCGGTCTTTAACAAAGCCTGTGAAAACCCTGATGACTTCTCAATTTCTACTTAGGACATGCTCTCCTACTTTTCTCTGCTTTAGTCTCAGTGATTTCTTTTAGTTATTCCAATGCATCAGTTTCCATCCTGCCTCAGTATTTGCGTAAGCCTGTGCTTTTGTTAGCATGCTCTTTCAGCTTGTTTTACCAAATGAAACCAATTTACAGATCTTTCAGATCTGAGGACTATCTCATCCTAATTAACTAATTATGTCAGACAAAATCAAATCAGCTCAATTACCTTATTGTAGCTCCCTGTACTTTTCTTTCAAAGACCATATTCTGTAACATCTACCAGATTCTCATGGAAAACATTATACCTCAGTAAAAAAATTTATATCTGTCTAATTAGATGCCTAATATCCCAGTAAACTCTAACATTGAAGGAAAGTTTAAAATAACATTCAAGTCTGGTGGTCAGTCTATTTATTTTCTACCTGGAGTCTAAAAAAGAGAAGGTATCACACTGTTTGTTTTTTTGTTTGGTTATTTTTGGACAAATTGGAGCAGCTTATTATTTATTTTAACTGGATATCGTGTTTAAAGTTTATGTGATAATTTTGTGTTGGGGGACTTAATTTATCTTATCTTCTTGTTTCATTTAAAATTCTTAAACCTTCATTTTCTGAACAAACAATTATAAAATTGCGTATAAATGTTCCAATAGTTATCTGTCTGTAGAATGTATACGTGTTATTTTATCAATGCCTCAACCCCTTCATATTTTTCCTTTGTATTCCTGGCCCGTATTGGATCAGTCTCTTGTTTCCTTGAATGGGAAGGGGTCTCTCTATTTACTTTTCTATCTGGGCTGTTAACTGTGATACTGATTCATTCTTTCCCATGGCAACGTGGGCTAGGCTATCTCCCAGAACTTGGATTAAGTGGCTTTGACCAGGCTAGTATTAACTAAGTCTTAAAGGCCAACGTAGTTTTCTCACTGCCCGCCTTTTCCTTCTTCTTCTGGCATGGTAGCTATGCTTCAGCTTAGCTTTTCCTTACTGTGAAGTATGAATATCCTCCCACCAACAGTCGGGGAGTAAAGTGGGCAGAGAATCAGAGTGAAGGAAAGAGAACACTTCTTCAAGACTCTGATTCCAGCTTACTGGGGAATTGTTGGGTATTGGACAAGAGCTCTGCCTGGTTTCTCTCTGAGGCAGAGGTGTGAGTGATGTGATACAAACCAACACCCCAATAGTCTAATGCACATGGATTCTCTTTTATTTATAATATTAAATGCCTTCTACTACTGACTTCTATCTAGCATATAAAAATATAAAACCCAATCATTTTCTTTACCAAAGCTGTTGACTTCAGCTCATAATAAAAATATTTTGGGTATATTAAAAATGTAATATTTTCTTTATATCATTGAGGTTATTTAGAGGTACATGTTGGGTGAACATAAAATATTAGGGACTTGTTTCTTATTATGCTATTGAGTGTTTTGTTTCTGTTTTCTGAGTGTTGAAATTCTTGTTTTTAATAATCAGTGAGAGTCGGGCCTCACGTATTTATTCCATTTCTAATAGCTCTTCACAATTCTCTCCTTGCTGTTGGCACCTTTCATTTTATATTACTTTTGATGTGTTAAAATCTTACTATAGTCACAAATCAGATAGCTCAGTTTGCATATTGATAAAATACCTTTTCTTGGTAAACAAAAACAGTATATTTTCCCCCATTTAGTCATGGAAAATACATGGATAAATTATAAAGAAGTAATTCCTATTCTACATTCTCAGCTTTTCTGAATTATCCGCAGGCATGGGCCTATGGAGCCAAACTACTTAGGTTTACTTTTAGGCTCTGCCACTTTCTAGTTATCTGACCTTGGCTATATGATTTACTCTTTCTTTATAATATGAGGTTAAGAATAGTACTTGCCTAATAAGGCTACAATGAAAACTAGATGAGTAATGGGCATAGTGTCCCCACAATAGAGCCTGTAACAAAATGAATTCTACTACGGGGTTAGCTCTTATATTTTCTGGGAAGTAATTATAAAACCTGCAAACCTCACATACTCTTATCATCAAAACAGGCAGGGAGCTAGCAGCAGCAGCCCAAAATAAGCAGTGGTTCATTGTCATCCCTGAAAAGAAAAGAAAAGAAACGTAATTTTAGATTACTGTCAACCCCTGGGATAAAGTTCTATAATAAGTCTTTTACATATATTTCCATCTTCTGTAATAAGGGACCTGCAGGATCAGAACAAGTTTTAATATGTTGGTCATTGGGATCAAGAGGGGAAGACAATTGCGATTACGAGAATAATAGACTTAATGTCTTAATCCCAGGAAGTGTTGAACATGTTACACTATGTGATAAAAAAGAATTAAGGTAGCAGATGGAATACAAATTGTCAATCAGCTGATTTTGAAATAAAGAGATTATCCTGGATTATCTGTGTGGGCTCAATGTAATCACAGGGGTACTTAAATGTGGAAAAGAGAGACAATGCCAGCAGTGGGTTATAAGGGTTATGAGAAAGACTCCACCAGTCACTACGGACTTGGGAGATTGAGGAGGTGATCAACTATGAGCTGAAGAATGACAGTAACCTCTGGAAGTAGGAAAAGGTAAAGACATGGATTTTCTTTTAGAGTCTCCCTTCTGAATCTTGATTTTAGCCCTGTGGGACCCATTTGGACCTCAGACCTCCAGAACTGTAAGCTAATAAATGTATATTGTTTTAAGACACTGTTTATTGTGATTTTTATAGTAGCAATAGGAAACTATTACAAAAACACAGGATTACATTAGAATCTTCTATTACCTATAGAGAGGAAGTATGATCTTGGTACTAGTAATTCATGTACACGATTTAGAGATATTCTATAATATCTGATCACTCTGCTAAGAATGGCTGTCACTGGGAGTCAGGCAAATCAGAGCTAATATACCCTTTCCTTTAGTTCTATTTGACAGAGGTTGCTGACTCTAGGACATAGGTTACTAAATTTGGTTGGCACCTCCTTTTCACATTCTGCCTAGTTTATATCTGAATCCATCTTGCTGAGTGGTAAGAAAAAAGGCTGGCATTTTAAAGACAACCTTCAAAGAGCAGATTAAATGATTTGTGCAGAATAATACACATGATGTGGTTTGCCATTGCTCTCAAGCTTGCCCTATCCACTGCCAAACATATTTGATATCAGGGAAATTGTGTACAACAATTTTTTCCAGGAACATACACATGAAAACACTCTCTTCTTTATTGTTTTTTATTCATCTTTTTTCCTTCTTCTCTTTCTCTCTCCAAAATGTCACATACCCTCAAACCCGAAGATTTGCAGTAATGCAGAGATGTAGATGATGAAATAGGCATCTTATTCTCTTACCGAATCCTCAAAAAAAATCCAGTAAAGCAGATAATTTTTTCCCTGAGTTAAGTGAAAAAAAAAAAAAGAGCTGCTGAGATATAAGAGGTTGATATATACACCTACATTAGTATTTTTTACCCCCTCTATATTGATATAGCATGTAGTGATTTATATAATTTACATAATTATATAAAACAATTATATGCCCACACACACACGCACACTGAAGTGTTATTATTTAAGTTAGTCTACATTATGAGGTTGTCTATAACTTCTGCTATAACATTTTCTGAGGAAAAATTTGGGGGAGTGGTATATATATTCATTATTTCAATTGTTATGTTTTCATGGGTATACATTAACATGTACCTTCATTATACCTCAAAAAAGCTGTTCTAAAAGATTTAAGAAATATCAAAATGTTTACTTGTTCCACATCAATTAAACAACTGGATTGACAATTTAGATTTTGTCTTTTATGTCTTTTTAATGTACAAATTCAGTACTTAGATTTACACATAAACACATAATTTATACAAAATATTGTATGCTAATTTTCACAGAATTTCTATTGGTATTATATATTCATTATGAACATTATTTTGATAATGTGAAAAACTTTTAATTTACTTAATAAGATTTTTGCTAAAGTTTGATTTAAGCTGTTAATATTTTTTCCCTAGAAGTAATGTTATTATAAATTCATTATCAATACACAAATGCCCAGTCATTTCTAGAATTTTTTTTATGAGTTATCATAGGGTTTGAGCTCCAGAATTGAAAATTCATTAAAATTTTGAACTTTTTTCTTTTAATATGATAGAAATCTAATCTTACTTCTAAGTGTATATGATTCATAATAGGTGTTTAAAAATATTTAATAAATAAATTTATTTTTGTATAGATAAAATAATTGGCTATTTGGCACACATAAAATCTGTTAATTTAATACGGTGTGATATAATAATAAAAGTCATAGCAATCCTGGAGTTAAAATAAAATATTAGTGTTTTATCTTGGGTTGTCCTTTAATCTCTAGTACTGATAAATCCACAAGTTCTCTAAAAATCACCTTCCTTTGTTTAGAATAAAATCCAGCATGTTGGAGATACAGACTGCATTCAAATTCACAGAAATGTGTGATACAAACAGCTCTTTAGCGTTAACGGCATTATTTTCTTTAGAATGCTGCAATCTGCTTAATGGGCTTCATAATCCAAATTTGAAAGCATCCTACATTAGAAATGGATTTTAATTTATTCTTATAGGAGGTCTTTGAAAACATGTATTATCACCCACATTATTTGAAATATAGAAATATAATCTGGATTCTTTACATCCAGCTATAACGTCTTTTTTCTGTCATAAATGGGTGAAAAAAACATTGTTTTATAATGTAAGATGCATAAAGGATTTGATACAATACTGTGTATCAATGATTTAATGCCAGAATTTATATCCTGTGCAAGAATTGAAAGCAACAGCAGGAAAATTTATCGTGACCTCTTGAGAGTGATTATGGGGCAATTAATATCAACAGAGATTAGAGATTCCTTAGAATATTTGGATCTTCCAAAGAACTTCGATTGGTCAAAGTTAAGGGCAATTAAGCTGAATGGCAAACGCTAAAAGAAAACTTTTGGGTTTTTGAGCCCAAGTTTTAGCTTTGAATCTATCAATAGGTGGAATGTGGACACTTGACCTAAAACACTTCAGAGAACAGAAGCTACAAGGAAAATATAAGGATAACCTTTGTTTACTTAAAGTTAAAATATCCGCTTACAGCAGTCAAAACATGAAGATAAAGGTTAATACTTGGGCATCAAGTAAGTATTTTAATGAGGATTGAATCCAGATAATTATGAAGGTATCACTGTTGGCTCAGAACTATTATGAAAGTACAGCCTTTGGGCTATGGGAAAGTCCTCAGAGACACAGTCAGAATGTGAGGCTAACAGGATGGAAAACAGCAGACAATGGGCACAAATGGTGAATCTTGCAGAAGTAACAAAGATGCAGACATGGAAATTAGAACTGGAGGGCAGAGTTTAGAGGCTAAATAGAGGTTGTGGGGCTGGAAAAATAAATGGGCCCAGGCCGAAGCTTATTCACTGAAGAATTAGGACAGCATTAGTTCCAGGGTCTGGAACAGGGCCAAGCCTTCAGAATAGTCTAAATGGTTCTAGACTGCAAATCTAGAAACTAAGTAGGTCATTTTAACCTGGAAATTAAAGTTGCTTGTACTCAGGTAAAGGCAAGTTTTCTGAACAGAAGTATTACAGAAACAACAGAGATATCACCTCATAAACTTTAGCGTCAATCTCTAATTCACACAGTTATTTTATACACAATATTAAGGCAATTTTAAGTCAAAACTCTTAAATATTTTTAGATAATAATACCAGAAACTTGATACACTATTTCAATTTATTTTCCTTTCATTTCTGTTTCAGATTGTATTTTTATTAATATTTAAGCAGAACATGGATATTTGCAAGTAATGTTTAGTAGAAGGAAAGATCGAGAATGAGAACAAAGACCAAGAATTCAGTCCTACCCTCTGGCATGCCACTGGAGATGCATTCTCATATATTTAATTGTTAGGCCAGGACAGTCTTAGAAAGCACTTACACGAAGAGCAGCCCCTTCCTTGCCTTAACCAAGGAATTCATAAGAATGGACACATGGAGTATATTGCCCATCTCTTTTTATCGTCTATGCCTTGGCGAATTTGTCAATTAAAAAAATTACTAAGGTATAGCTTACATTCAGTAAAGTGCATAAATCTTGTGTACAGACTGATAAATTTATAAATATGTATATACCTGTGTAACCACAAGCAAAAGCAATATATATATAATAATTCCAACACCCAAAAGATCCCTGGGTCCTCCTTCAGTCAGCAACTCCTGAGAGTAAAAACCATTCTGATTTCTATAGCTATAGGTTAGTTTTATTCATTTTGAAACTTCATGTAAATAAAAAACGTATTTTTAGTATCTAACCTCTGTCATTTAATATAATGCCTATGAGACTCATCCATGTTGCACACGAAGTTTACTTTTATTAATAGCTTTGTGGTATTCTACTCTATGCAGACAACATAATTTACTTACCTATTCTATTATTAATGAGCATTTTGTTTATGTTCAGTTTAGAGCTGTTATGAATAAAACTTCTATGAACATTTTATCCATATGTTTTTTTGTACATATAATTATTCACTTTCTTTTTTGGATATATACCCAAGAGTAGAATCCTTGGTTCATGTGGTATACCTATGTGTTTTCCTTCAGTAGGTACTGTCAAATATTTTTCCAAAAAAGTTATAAAAATGTATACTTTTATACTTCTACCAGCTTCATATCCTCACCCATACATGGTATTTTCACTCTTTTAAAAAAATTATTATGTTTGTAAAAAGATATGTCATCACAATTTTTCATATGTATTTGTCCAGTGACTAATGATATTGAATACATTTTTAAGTATTTATGAGTCATTTTGCTACCATCTTTTGTGAAGTCTTTGTCAAATTTTTGCCTGCTATTGTAATTAAGGTAACTGTCTATATTTGATTGGTTTCTAGGAATTTTCTGTTGGTTCTTAATATAAAACATTTATCAAATGTATATATTGAAAATATCTTCTCTTAGTCTGTGGCTTAATTTTTGAACTCTCTTAATTGTATCTTTTGTTAAACAAAAAATTCTTAATTTAAATATAACCAGTTTCTTTCTTTATGGTTAATGCTTGTGTTGTGTATGCGTGTGCATGCATCTGTGTGTCCATGCTATTTAAGAAATTCCAGTCATCTCAAAGTCATGAGTCATGAAGATATTTTCTGCTAGAAACTTGATTCAACGTTGATGGAATATTGAAAATGAAAAAAATTAGATGACATACTATCAGATATTAAGATTTATTATAATGCTATGGCACTTAAGACAGAGTACTAATGGCACAAGTATAGATGAATGATCTAATATAATATAATGAAATATAAAAACAGATTTCTGTATACATCTACCTGATTTATGACAAGCCATGAAATGCTTGGCGACTCCCACAGGTAAAATTTGAAACTAGCCTGCCTTCAGTTAGGAAAAAAAAACAAAAACCACAAGGCCACCACCTGTTTGAGTATGATTGGCTGGTTGTTTTGGCAGAACTGTCACATAGTTCATGAAATAAAAGATGCCAGCCTTGGCACTTTAAGATCTATTTAGCTACATGGTAATCAGCCCTACATGAAAAATAGTTTCTTCTTAGTCTTGCCATAAGAAGTTCATGAGAATGATCTGAATAAAGAATATTACTTTACATTTGTGTAGTATGTCTAAATTTATTAATACTTTTATTAAAAGCATGGAAATGACCAAATAAAAAATGTTAATTTACTTTTAGATTATAAGAAGTGATGTTAAGGCTGCACATAATCTCTTATTTAACATTTTAACAATGCTATTAAAAAGTCATTTATCATTAATCTCACTTTTTAAGTAAGTAAACTGACACTTCAAGACATTATATAACTTACCCAAGTTCACACAGTTTGTAAAATTCAGTGTCCTGATGAGAACCAGGTATATGACTATACAGTGTGCTTTTGCTTTTAAACAACACAACAAGGGGAAACTTTGCTCTGTGAGGAAGTCAGTCCAAGGAAAGTGCTTATAAGAGACCCAGGAATTTGTAGCAGATGAAGGGCATGGAACCATCATAATTAGAACAAATCTAGAGTCTATAAAGATTACAAATCATGATTTTCTATGCATTTCTAGTTCATAATTTGGGCAATGTCTTCAATGGACCTCGCCACTCTTAATTATCCGCATTTAGAACAAACTACAAAGATTAACTGCTTGATTCAGTGGAGCCAAAATCAGATAGCAAAAGCTCTGAAAGGGAAAGTGACCCCATGGATCAGAAGGGAGAAGCAACTACTTATCAGCTTTATTACATGCATGCATACATTCATTCGATAAATATTTATTGAGGTATTAATAAGAACCATGCTTTCTTCTAGACACTGAAGATACATAGAATAATCAAACATATAAACCACAGTCTCATGAAGTCTGCTATCTAGTCCTACGTACATAGTGCATACAGTGCATTTACGGCAACAGCACTATAAATACCAGACACTTTGAGATTCTGGAAATAAAAAGATAAAGTCCATTTTCCTCAGGAACTTCTTGTTCAAAAGGAAAACTATCTTAAATACAGGAGCATCCTAGTAGAAATTTGTCCAGAAGTGATGTGGAAACAATTAACTGACTTGAAAAGTCTGGAAATACTGAAATTATTTATATTAAATACTAAAATGTAAAATACTAAATATTTCAGATGTCATTTGAGGTAGATGATGACAAATCAAAGAAGGGCATTGTCACACAAACAGAAATAATATATGAGAGTAGAAAAATCACTCTGAAACATGGTATAATCAGATGGTTTTTTTTATTTTATTATTCTGAAAACTTGGGAAATGTCTGCATGTATGAGAGCATTGCCATCTATATTGAAATCTTCATCTATATAGCTTACTGGTATCTTTTCTTTTTCCTCTCTCTTCTCCCCCTCCTCCAGCCCCGGATGCCCCATTGTGAATTATGCCTTTGTTCTTTGGAAAAAAGAAGACATTATCACTTATTTTTTTCCTCCGATCTTTCCTGAGAAAGATCAATTAAATATCTACAAGGAAACAAAACAAAATAAAGGTAAAGAGAGTATGTAGTCATGATTTATTTTGTATTATGTGTTGAGGTGGGGATGTGAAGTAAAAAATAACAAAGATTGGAAGCTCTTGAGACAGAGTTTTCTGCCTTTGCCAAAGAGTTCTTAATAAATGCCTGAAAACAGTCTGTGAGAAAGAACAACTAAATGTCATTCAAAAATTGCTCACCTATAGTTTCAAGAATTTTATTATTGTTGTTGGAGGTGGGTGATATTAAACTGGAAGCATACCAAAGCTTGTCTATGAATCCTTTAACAATTTGCAGAAAGAGAATCTCACATGATCTCTGAAGTAAAACACAAATTACTGAGCAACTTATTTTTTTCTCCCACACGATTAAAAGAAAGCTGGGAAAGAATTCTGTTAACTTCATCAAACCAGCATGGTTTATATATTGGAAATGTATGATTTGTCATTTATGTCTTACTACACTGCTGTTTATCAAGAAGAGTGTTGATTCAACACCAAGTCAAGTGTTTGTGGAAACTTAATTGCTTTGGTTTTATCTGTTGTTACTGTCAATTCCTGGCATTGCTCTACCCAACACAATGCTGTCCATATTTATATCACTGATGTCTTCATATAGAGTTGCTATCCAGCCTCAAATATGGTTTTTAAAAAAAATTGGGAAGTGTTGGAAAGCAAAGAATAACTTGATTTGCATGTGAGCCCCAAGCATGGATGCCAGTTGGCTGCTTCTGTTCACATCTCTCTTATTTTCATACATTGTTCTTTTTATGTTTAAGCTTCTTAGCATAGTAAGAAATGATCTGCAATGGCTTATTTTCTAAAACCAAAAACAAAGACACATTGGTCTAACATATGATATCACAACATGATAGAATATTTTTGATTGGAACTATCCCAGAAAACCCTTGGGAGATAGATGAAGACTACTGTGTTTATAAGCATATCGTGTTTGTTAAAATGTATGCATTTAAAATAGAAACTTTAAAAAATCAATTATTTTCCTACCAAAAATTTTAGAAAACACAAATATGTAAATACTGTGAAGGAAGAAACCGGCATCTATGTGTTTAACATAATTTGAAAATGACACTTGTACAAGAACAGTTGCATACATCATGGCTGTAACTTCCTGAGAGCAAGATTCAACCTAGTAATGTCATCCAACAGAAAGAGTTTGTCCACCTGGTGCTAGAGAGGAGAATCGCAGTGAAGAAAGACTGGCTATTTTATTATAAATGGCATTACACGGGAAAATGAGAAGCTCATGCTCAAAAAAAGCCCGAACTCCTAATGGCCTGTAGGTTATAGATTATAAGGGCAACATCACAAGATTAGGGTTTTGAGTTCATGCTGGGAGCTGATTGGCTGGAAGTGTGGTAAGGGTAATGAATCATTTCTTCAGTTCTTGAGGACACCTCTGAGGTCTGCTCACACATCCCTTTTCCATGGTTTTATAGAAAAGTGTATAGGAGGTCATTCTACCTTAGGGCTCAGGAGTTGAAATATAACTTAAGTCACGATGTTATCTTTAGCCTGTCAGAAGTCTGTACTACGTGATCATTAGTCAGATCTGAGCTACTGTCTTCTGCTGCCAGAGAGATTGCTGATTATCCAGGGAGGAAAGCTATGTCTGTGAAGTGTATAGTAAGAAATATGATTTCTAGACCTGGGATTCAAAACAAAATTTAATCAAAGTCATAAGGACCATTGGTTTCACTATCCCTCTTTGGCTTCTCTATGATTTTTTTTTTTTAATAGAGATATAATGCTGTGGGAGAAATTATTTCTATTTCTTTCCTACTCCAATTATGGCCAGTGGCCCCACCATTTGGCTCAATTTTTCAACCGAACCTTGTTTAGTGAAAATTTCTCCTGGCACTTGATAGATTTGAGCAAAAGTCTTAATTTCAAATGCTTAATTTCTATTGCTATTGAAAATTTTCATACCTCTCATGTGTATGTGTTTTGTGCTTCTCAAACAAAAGACTTAACAAAGAAACATTGTGCTGCAAATATTTGTTAAAGAAAAGAACAAGAAAATAAAAAATGAGAGAGAAAAAATGTATATATTTTTTGAACAACGTACATTTATTATCTCATAGTTTCTGTGGGTATGACATCCAGGCACAGCCTAACTAGGTCTTCAACTCAGGCACTCACAAGGCTGCAATGACGTGTTAGCCATGTGAGGCCCAAGATACTTTTTTAAACTCATGTGGTTGTTGGTAGAATTCATTTTTTTTGCAGCTGCAGAACTCGCAGTGACTTGCTTCTTCAAGAGCGTGTATGATAGTCTCTGAGCTCAGGAAAGCCTGTCTTCAGAAAAAAATGAATATTACTTCTTTAATTATTATAAAAATTAGGCCCAAGATTTTAATATAATTTGATTATGTTATACATATATATTTCAGATTCCTGATAAATTAAATTGAAATACATATATTTCCTAGAACACTGGCTATGCTACTGACTGAGATGGTCGTAACTGCTTGACAAAACTTTAGACAGATTTCTTCCTTACTACAGACTCCTAGCCTACCTTTCATTATAGCATTCACTTTAGAAATCTTGCAAGTGTTAAAGTCTTTCTCTGCCTCTGAAATGTAAACCTTCTAGAACCCAGAGATGTTTTTTTCAAGGTCTTTGGAATAATCCTGTGTAATGTAACTATCGGGAAAAATAGAACCCCTGTCTCTCAGATGCTGTAGGAGGGTAGGAGCCCAATTTCAATAAGCAACAATTAGTAAACACAGATGGCCTGCTCACATTGACCAGAATAGCCCCTGTGTCCTCCAGTACTTTGCCATTATTTCATTCCAGCATTTAAAAATCCTGCTTTTGTTTCAAAAGTTGAGTTAAATCTCTCTTTCCTCTTGCAATATAGTCTTCACTCTTATTGCAATAGTTTTTAATAAAGTTTTTCTTGCTTTTTTAAGTATTAGGTACAATTTTTCTTTTATACTACGTCCATTACTGTTTCTTTACCTCATCAGTTCCTTTTTGTCTTTTATATTTCAGATCGGATTTTGTGAAACATCTATTTTGAAGAGATCACAGAGTAATGGATTAGGTGACCTCAAGAATGTACCTCTTCATATCCAACACTGGGCCACATTAAAATTGAAAATGTCACCATCTTCCTATGGGAGTAGAATTCTTCTCTTCCAACCTCAGACTCAGCAGCAGTTTGGGTAGAGAAAGATATCCACTATGTTCAGCATTCAGAGGAAGCTTGAATTGTCAATATGAAAGAAACAAGAAGGACAAAGGCCATAATTCTATTTTCAAGGTGTAGTGGATAGCAAGTGAAAGAAATACTTTTAAAAATGGCAGAAAGAAGACACTTAGAGAATGGGGGAGGGGGGAGAGAAAGAAGGATAGAAATTAGGAAACATTAAACAATTAGAAAATATAAAAACAAGCAAAATTCTTTGTCTCCACCAAGTAACCTATGAGCTTTGTACATTACTGGTGCACAACACAGTTGGGTGAGGAATGGGCTCCCCAGTTTCTGAATAGTCAGTGGGAAAGTGAATCTTTTCCTCTGGATGTATAGTCAGAGATGATAACTCCCCAAACTGGAGATATCTTAAGACATACTCTTTTGTACTTCCCCAAATGCCTCTCTTCCCTGGAAAATGGAGAAACTGTCTTATAT
>NW_011888799.1:11696777-11699020 GCF_000151845.1 Pteropus vampyrus
AGATAAAAGTCAACATTGCCAGTTACATGTATTCAGTTAATCTCTTAAAATGTTCGTGTATGACAATTAATTCTCATCTATCTACCTTCCATGTTTTTCTCTGTACAGTAATTTATATTTTGATTAAAATTTATAATTAATATTGCTAGTAAAGTCTATAAAAATAACAGTGACAGAGAAATACATGTGTATGTGTTCTTTTTTAAAAAAGAGAAATAGAATAATATTACCTCACAGTATCAGTTTGTTCTAGAACATGAAAGCATACATAACAACATACTGGAAAAAGCAAAATCTATTATAGCTAAATCTGAAAAGAAGCTATGGCATACATTGACATTTTTATAAAGCTTGCTCAATTCTAATTGCTCCTTTGCTTTATCGATTAATGTCTTACTCTATTATAGAAAAAAAAATTAACCTTCTATGTAATGTGCCAAGATAGTTAAGATTCCTTGTCATATCAGAAGTATTTTTAATTATGTCAAAGTAAATAACATCCTTATCTCCCTGTTTTTGTGAGAGGTAGGAGCGTAATTGTGGTGGGTATCTAATTTATAAAGAAATGAGATTTTTTTTCCTTCGGATGAAACCAACTAGCAAACACAGATGGCCTATGACCTTCTCTAATCTTCTCCAGTCTTTTATTTAAAAAGATTTTTATTGCAGCTAACCCCAGCCATTAAAAATTCTACAAACCTCTGCTTTAGTATAGTTGAGTTCAGATGTAGTTCTGGTCTCAATCCTGTCTGGCAATAGCCTTTTTTCCTTCCTTAAAATAGTCATTTCCAATAAAAGTCTGTCCTTAATTTTTTGACAAAATCATGTTCTATTTCTAGAAGAAACTTGAGTTTCCATTTTTTAAAAATATTTTTTAAACACCTCAAATGTTAAATGTAGAGGGTATTTTTCCCCCCTAAGGAAAAAAAAAAATCTTCTAATTTAAAGTAAGGGATAGTTACAGAATTGGCTGCTAGTATTCTAGGAATAGAAAGGAAGATTAGAACTCAAAATTCTGATTCAGCACCTAGAGATTATCATGTTATATCCCTTTCATTTTTTAAAAATAATTTTTTCTTGCCCTGTGCTTTATTTTGCATTTCTGAATCCAAAGCTCTTCTTGTTTAATTTCTCTAATGTAAAAAATCTTCTGGGAGGAGTCATCTGCTTATGTAGATAAAGCTTATGTAGAGAGCACTGAAGAAGATTTGAGGGGTTTGACTCTTTTGAATGAAAATTTTTAATCAATTGTTCTATCTTACATTTTAACCATTTATATATATTTATATTTCACAAACCGGGTTATAAATTCATCTTTTAAAAATTGTATATTTCCCACTGATGATAGCATAATACTTTTTCTCATATTTGTATGTTTATCAACTATATGATAAGATTATAGTAACCATATTTATATTTATATAAATTACAAAAGGTTTTAAGAGTCAGTTCTCTTCTTCATATCATAAAATGTTTTTAATTTTTAAAATTATTTTATTTTCAATATTACTATTATTATTTTAAGGATAGGCATCATCTGAGCACCAAATATCATTATAATTGCACTTGTAAAGAAAGCTCTATATTCCTGCTGTGGCAAACAAAACTGAGTTCCCCTCAAATTTAAGAAGTCACTAGTAGTATGAAATTTTTAAGTGGGAGAGGAAAGAGATTTTTAAAGTGAGGCTTATAGATGTCTCACAAAGGGTTTCCCTAAATCTAAAAGGAGAAATGACTCAGGAATTCCTCTGTTTAGGAGCAGAGAGTGAAATATGCTGTAATTTTAGCAGTGCCAAGGAATACTACAGATGGAATGCGGAGATAGCCAGGCAGATGGTGCCAAAGCAAGAACAACAGCTGCTGGTGAGTGAGAGCTGAGCAGGTGGTACAGTGGCATAGGCCACGGCAGCCATCAGCAGTGAGATGTATAAGTTCACATTAGCCGAGCCTGGAACAGCTGTCCTGAACCTAGTACAAAATGAAGTCATTAATTTCAATGACCATTTGTTAGTGTGCACTGGTGTTGAGCGTTGGGTAAAGACAACCAATGGTTATTGATCAGAAGTATGCCTCTATAAGAACACAGAAATTGATTTCATATTTTCAGTAATCTGATTGATTAAAGGACATATCATTCACTGCATGTATATTTACAAGGATAAGAAGGAGACCTAATATTTGCACCATGCATTATTGTTGATGTTTTCAAGTACTATCAAAATTATATAATTCATTAATACTTA
>NW_011888799.1:11699070-11712429 GCF_000151845.1 Pteropus vampyrus
ATGAACATGCTTGTATAACATGTAGTCATTTGTCTCTCTTTTAAAAAACCTGTAAACTGAATTAGCTTCTTTCACTGTGTATTGCTTCTTTTGTTTGTTGACTTTGGTATCTTTTATTTTTATGTTCAAAGTATTTGCTGATCTAAGACTGTCAGCTCATTTAAGCATTACAGAAGTTGACTAGAAGCTTAGCATATGAGGTCGAGATTTAGCAAATGATAAACTTCACCTCAGAGTGATCAATCAATGTGGCTTTTACTTTAGAAATCACCTTGAGATACTCATGGATTTACCTGTCAGGGTTAGGTAAATTGTACCTATTGAGAAGGGTCTCTAATGGGATGCTTAAGCCCAAGTATGATTTTTCTTGGCTAACAAAGTGAATTCCATACAACAAAATTTTAATGCTTATGACTGTCTCTTATTCTTGCTTTCTTCTTTTCTCTCTTCTGATTTTATGTTTTGTTTTTGTTTCTGGTTTATGCACAACCACTAAATAATTCTTAATTGGCGAGTAGCAGAAATAATTGACAACTTGGTTTTAGCTTCTGACCATGTGATCTTGGCTGACAGATGATATCTATTCTCTACTATGTGAGAGATGGTGGATAATGCAGTTTGTTAGTCATTGTTATTTATTTGTCTATTTGTGAGCTCAAATAAATGAATAATTACATGCCTGTTGGAAAGGAATGTATGAGTTTTTGTGTTTGTTTACTAGCTCTCTAACTGTACATCTGAGTCTGTATGTCTATAATTAAGAAAAGCCATGACCTTCATTGAATGAGTATAAAATGTTCTTCTACCTCCAGAAATTTAGCAAATTATTATAGAAAGGATGTTCATGGCTGCAGAAAATTTTGCTATCTGAAAGACAAATGCACATGACAATTAAAGAGGTAAATGTATTCAGTTTATTGCAACAAGGAGATAGAGATGAGGACCATCTCAAAGAAAAGGTCTGGGGTTTTATAGAGGTTGAGAAACAAAGGAGTCATACATATGAGAAAAGAGGGAGAAGTGTTTTATATCTAAAAGTGAGAGCAGGATGGTCCTTTGTGGTTAGCCTTTTCTGGGAAAACACAATGTTAGGGGATTTCTTGATTGTTGCTGCTTTCTAGGAACATAGTTCTTAGATAAAAGTCAACATTGCCAGTTACATGTATTCAGTTAATCTCTTAAAATGTTCGTGTATGACAATTAATTCTCATCTATCTACCTTCCATGTTTTTCTCTGTACAGTAATTTATATTTTGATTAAAATTTATAATTAATATTGCTAGTAAAGTCTATAAAAATAACAGTGACAGAGAAATACATGTGTATGTGTTCTTTTTTAAAAAAGAGAAATAGAATAATATTACCTCACAGTATCAGTTTGTTCTAGAACATGAAAGCATACATAACAACATACTGGAAAAAGCAAAATCTATTATAGCTAAATCTGAAAAGAAGCTATGGCATACATTGACATTTTTATAAAGCTTGCTCAATTCTAATTGCTCCTTTGCTTTATCGATTAATGTCTTACTCTATTATAGAAAAAAAAATTAACCTTCTATGTAATGTGCCAAGATAGTTAAGATTCCTTGTCATATCAGAAGTATTTTTAATTATGTCAAAGTAAATAACATCCTTATCTCCCTGTTTTTGTGAGAGGTAGGAGCGTAATTGTGGTGGGTATCTAATTTATAAAGAAATGAGATTTTTTTTCCTTCGGATGAAACCAACTAGCAAACACAGATGGCCTATGACCTTCTCTAATCTTCTCCAGTCTTTTATTTAAAAAGATTTTTATTGCAGCTAACCCCAGCCATTAAAAATTCTACAAACCTCTGCTTTAGTATAGTTGAGTTCAGATGTAGTTCTGGTCTCAATCCTGTCTGGCAATAGCCTTTTTTCCTTCCTTAAAATAGTCATTTCCAATAAAAGTCTGTCCTTAATTTTTTGACAAAATCATGTTCTATTTCTAGAAGAAACTTGAGTTTCCATTTTTTAAAAATATTTTTTAAACACCTCAAATGTTAAATGTAGAGGGTATTTTTCCCCCCTAAGGAAAAAAAAAAATCTTCTAATTTAAAGTAAGGGATAGTTACAGAATTGGCTGCTAGTATTCTAGGAATAGAAAGGAAGATTAGAACTCAAAATTCTGATTCAGCACCTAGAGATTATCATGTTATATCCCTTTCATTTTTTAAAAATAATTTTTTCTTGCCCTGTGCTTTATTTTGCATTTCTGAATCCAAAGCTCTTCTTGTTTAATTTCTCTAATGTAAAAAATCTTCTGGGAGGAGTCATCTGCTTATGTAGATAAAGCTTATGTAGAGAGCACTGAAGAAGATTTGAGGGGTTTGACTCTTTTGAATGAAAATTTTTAATCAATTGTTCTATCTTACATTTTAACCATTTATATATATTTATATTTCACAAACCGGGTTATAAATTCATCTTTTAAAAATTGTATATTTCCCACTGATGATAGCATAATACTTTTTCTCATATTTGTATGTTTATCAACTATATGATAAGATTATAGTAACCATATTTATATTTATATAAATTACAAAAAGGTTTTAAGAGTCAGTTCTCTTCTTCATATCATAAAATGTTTTTAATTTTTAAAATTATTTTATTTTCAATATTACTATTATTATTTTAAGGATAGGCATCATCTGAGCACCAAATATCATTATAATTGCACTGTAAAGAAAGCTCTATATTTCTGCTGTGGCAAACAAGACTGAGTTCCCCTCAAATTTAAGAAGTCACTAGTAGTATGAAATTTTTAAGTGGGAGAGGAAAGAGATTTTTAAAGTGAGGCTTATAGATGTCTCACAAAGGGTTTCCCTAAATCTAAAAGGAGAAATGACTCAGGAATTCCTCTGTTTAGGAGCAGAGAGTGAAATATGCTGTAATTTTAGCAGTGCCAAGGAATACTACAGATGGAATGCGGAGATAGCCAGGCAGATGGTGCCAAAGCAAGAACAACAGCTGCTGGTGAGTGAGAGCTGAGCAGGTGGTACAGTGGCATAGGCCACGGCAGCCATCAGCAGTGAGATGTATAAGTTCACATTAGCCGAGCCTGGAACAGCTGTCCTGAACCTAGTACAAAATGAAGTCATTAATTTCAATGACCATTTGTTAGTGTGCACTGGTGTTGAGCGTTGGGTAAAGACAACCAATGGTTATTGATCAGAAGTATGCCTCTATAAGAACACAGAAATTGATTTCATATTTTCAGTAATCCGATTGATTAAAGGACATATCATTCACTGCATGTATATTTACAAGGATAAGAAGGAGACCTAATATTTGCACCATGCATTATTGTTGATGTTTTCAAGTACTATCAAAATTATATAATTCATTAATACTTACAGCTAGTTTTCCTTAGGTATGAAAACCTTCAGCTGTATAAGAAACACCTGGGATATTGACTAATATATATATATATATATATATTTTCCTGAGTTCTTTCCCGAAATCGTTAAGTCAGAAATTCTATGAGTGAAGTTCTAATTCTGCCACTAACATGTTTCTTCAGGGATTTTTAAGCACACTAAACTTAGAGCCTCCACCTTAAGGGCATTTGGGGGGAAATTAGAAAAATGAAAATCTATGTAAGTAGAGATGCAAATGAAAGACATTATATATTCATCATCTGTATATGAGAAGTCAGATGAGATATTTTTGACTTCATATACAGCTAGATCCAGATGCCCAAATGATTTTTCTCCTTTTCTCAGGTATGCATGTCTTTGCTGGGCTTCCCTCTACAGACTAGTAAGATGTACTTTTCAAACAACCTCTTAACTCATCCCTGAAATTGATTCTGTTATTAATTGGTTATATTTCCATCCTAGAAAATAATAATTCCCAGGTCTGCAATGGGAATTTTATCATAAGCTATAAGTGTAGTAAATGGTGAGATAAGTGAATCTGGATCAATTTGAACATAGTTGATTTAACTCTAACTAGAAGAAGATTGGGTGGCAGGGGGGTGGGAGTGCTGAAAAATCAACAGAGACCAGATCAAAACACTCATATGCTAAAAAGTGGAACCTTATTCTTGAGGAAAAAAACATTGAAAGATTTACCCAGGCCATTGGCAGTCTTAGATAGCCATTTCAGAAAGATCACTATTATCACCCCCTTTATTCTTAGGTACAAATATTGTTCAAAGACTCTGAAATCTTAACAAAGGAATCTTAACAATGAAACTCCTCTCACATCTCCATCTTCTTATCTCAAAAGGAACATTTAAAATGTTCCTTTTAAAACTGACAAAAAGATTTAAAAAAGAAACTAATATTTTCTTTAAAAATTAACTATGGGACCCAGAATCTATAATTCTGAATGTTTTATTTTTAGACAACAATAATAAAGTGTATTGTCCACATTAAAAAAAAAAGACGTGGTTCCATAGTGTAGCAGTTAGCAGTTCTGCTTTACACACAGAAGGTTCTGGGTTCACACCCCAGTGGAGCCACGGTCTATGGTCCACAGTCCATGCCACCCTGAACAAGCCTGATGTCTGATCTCAGAAGCTAAGCAAGGTCAGGCCTGGTTAGTACTTGGATGGGAGACCACCTAGGAAGACCAGGTGCTGTAGGCATAAATAATAATAAAAAAAATAAATAAATAAAAGAAGAAGAACCAAAGAAAGAATACCATTCATGTATCAATTATATCTTTATGCCATGCTGAAAAACTTTATTGTATCAGATTCTCTGAATATGAAAATACTCCATCTTAAAACTGGACCTAATTAAAAATAAATGAAAGATTGAAAGACATCAAACGGCCTACGGATTTGTGACAATATAAGAAAAATAGCTCCATATAGTCTTAGGCCAAGAAGTAACTCATATCACGTTTGCTTACAGTTTAATGGCTGAAGATGTTCACATAGCCCCACTCACTACAGAGGAGCCGAGAAGAATGGGAGGCAGCTAGAATACTTGGAGAGCACCATTGTCATTTCATAATATACAACTAACAAAATCATGTGTTGATTTCAGAAAAAGACTATCATAATATAAGTCTTAATTTTGCCTCAAATGTAAGTACAATTATAGAAGTATTTAAGATGAAGGAGGAAATTCAACCTAATTTCCAGATACTTTAAACTGTATAACACTGTCCTTTACAATCTGAGTTTTTATAAAATTCTCACTTTCTAAATGGTCCTCAAATCACAGATTGCTTTAGAAGCAATTTTGATACTTATATGTCTTTATTTTTATAGTTAAATGTAAATTACTCAGCTTTTCATATAACATAGTCAGATTTTATATTCCTGATTTTAAAACCTGAACAATTATACTAGTCAAGTTAGGGGGGAAATTTTCTGCCTTCTTTTCTCTTTAAGAACCACATTTTTTCATATTATGACTCATAACTAGCAAAATGCTACCAGAAACCCCTATTTATTTAATACAGGGTCTAAATGAAGAATAACAAAGCAGTCAGTTTTTATTACAATATTAATTATAAACATTCTGCATAACACACAGTCATGCCTGAGAAAAATTTCCCCTTGCCTCTTATTTATGTTGTAATTCTGATGTTTTCTTTTCTTTTGATTTTAAGAACACATTATAAAACCATAGTATTTTACAAGTATGTGATTAAATATGATTAAAATGTATTTTGCCAACAAATTGTCCCACTTTGTTACTTTCTGTTAGTGCATAATAATTATAACTAAAGAAATAATTAATTTTAATTATAAAAATTCCTATAGGAGTAACTTATTTTTCTGGCGGTGTTCACAAATACTTGAAGATATGCCAAACATAAATCATGAGAGAGGGCTGTTTGTCAGGATATTAGCCCCCAAATGGGTTATTGTTAGGATCTAGCAGATGTGAGGTGATGATACAGTGGCAGGTCATAGTCTCAACTAGACCAGGCAGTTTTTTGACTAATAAAAGCCAAAGTATGTTAATTTTGACTTAGGCTAGAATATCCTCCCCAAATTTCTTTTCCTCACTGACACTTAAGCAGTCAAAGCTTCTTTGTCTTCTTACGCCAATGGATATATCTGATCCTAAAGGTAAATAACCAAAGTAGTAGGCTATGTTTAAAAACTGTGTTATGCATAAGCTGCCTCTTCAGAGAATTTAGAGACAAAGATGAACCATCTGACTTGATAAAGGTGTTTACTCTAAACAGAAGAGTAAACTTGTAATTTTATTTAGTCCCTCTATGCTTAGAGGATCTGTGCTATTATCATGTCCCTGTTAACCTTAGAACTTGTTTCTACTTACTTTCTGCTTGAAAGAAGCTCACTTACTTTAGGGGAACTAATTCTAAGATACCTTTCTTAAAATATGAAATTTTTCTATGTATGCAAAATGAATTCAATTCACCATCTAAAATTATCCATTAATTTGCCCTTTATAGCCATTTGCTTTTAAACAAAGTAAAAGACTTGTACTAATCTACTTATATTTAATAAGTTTACAGTCTCAAAATGACATTGCAGATTTATTTTGAAGAAAACTATAAGATTATAGTAATAGAAACAGCATGGTACTGGCATAAAAACAGACACATAGATCAATGGAACAAAATAGCCCAGAAATAAATCCATGCCTATGTGGTCATTTAATTTGTGACAAAGGAGGCAAGAATACAATGGGGGTAAGAACAGTTTATTCAATAAATGGTATTGGGAAAACTGAACAGATACATACAAAAAAAATAAAACTGGACCACCTTCTTACACCATATACAAGAATAAACTCAAAATGGATTAAAGACAAATGTAAGACCAGAAACTCCTAGAAGAAAACATAGGCAATAAACTCTCTGATACTGATCTTAGTAATATTTTTTTTCTAACGTATCTTCTAAGACAAGGGAAACAAAAGAAAAAATAAGTAAATGGGACTACATCCAATTAATTTTTTTTTGTTTTACACAGCAAAGGAAACCATCAACAACAAAAAGACAACTCATAGAATAGAAGATATTTGCCAGTGATACATCTGATAAGGGGTTAATATCCAAAATTTATAAAGAACTCATACAACTCAACAACAACAATAACAAAATAAAACTCCCACAAATAATCCAATTAAAAAATGAACAGAGGATCTGAATAGGCATTTCTCCAAAGAAGACATACAGATGGCCAATAGACATATGAAAAGATGCTCAATGTCACTAATCATCAGAGAAATACAAATTAAAACCACAATAAGATATTACCTCACACGTGTCAGAATGACTATCATCAATAAATCACCCAACAACAAGTGTTGGCGAAGATGTGGAGAAAAGGGACCCCTCGTACACTCTTGGTAGCATTGCAAATTAGTATAGCCACTATGGAAAACAAGGTAAACTTTCTTCAAAAAATTAAAAATAGAACTACCTTATGACTTAGCAATTTCACTTCTGGATATTTATCTGAAGAAAACCAAAACACTAATTCAAAAAGATACATGTACCCCTTATTTACTGCAGTGTTATTTATAATAGTCAAGATACAGAAGTAACCTTACTACCCATCAATAGACAATTGAATAAAAAAGAAGTGGTACATGTAAAAAATAAAATATTACTCAGCCATAAAAAAAAAGGTTGAACCTAGAAAGATGGACCTAGAAGGTATTATGCAAGTGAAATAAGTCAGACAGATAAAGATAAATACCACATGAGTTCACTTATATGTGGAATCGAAAGAACAAAACACACAAGCAAACAAACAAAAAATGGAAACAGACTTACAGATACAGAGAACAAACCAGATCAATATGTAAATACTCGAAAGAAATTGATTCTTTCCAATGGAGATAAAAATTATTCTACCTATTTCTGAATAACACATATATTTCCTCATTTAGTTTCTACAATTTTAAATTGAAATGACCAACAAGAAATTTGATTCATACTATGGCTTTTTCTGAATATTTGTATTACCAATTTAAGCTATTTTTTTCTCTCTTAAAATAATAAAACGATTTAATGTGATAACTGCTTTTTAAAACTTCAAAGTTTTGTTCAAAAACTAATTGATGCTTTACAATATTTTTATAGGGTAAGATAAGATATTTTATAGAGTAAGATATTTTACAAGACAAAGTCAATCGTACTTTATTAGTAGCTTTCTAAGTATATCTTTTGTTGAGGAGTTATATACCCAAGAATCATGTATTTGAATCTCAGAATCTCTTAAACTATGCTTATTATACCTACCGATTGATTGCTGGATCAATAGGTAGATGGATCCCGATGGCTATGTTTTGATATTTTAAATTTTGTATCCATGGATTAAATATCATAAATGTATAAAATATTCTGTATACCATCTTAAAAATTATCTTCCAGGCCTCTCCACACTTGTATCTCGAAATCTCATGTTCAGATAAATATACTTTTATTTGAGACTTAACATGTGATGTATCCCTTCTGATCTTTGGATTTTATAGTAGACACAACTTATTATAAATTGTCCAAAGTTAAATAAAAATACATTTAAGAAATGGTTTGGGGAGGTCTTCTGGTAAAAATGTTAATCGATACTACATACTGAATCCCTATGCTTAAAACACATAACGTAATAGACAAAATATTATTAGTGCATATTTAAAAAGACATACTCATGCTCTAAAGCAGAATAACTTTATCAGGGGAGTAGAAATGGAATGAAAATGGAATGAAAACACGCAGAATAGCAACTTGAAGAAGTTGCTCTGCTACTAGAAATGATTCATAGCATTTTTGTGTTTAATTCTCATTAGAAGCAGCTCTAACAATGCTCCACCCACTGTGAAAAAACAGAGCCCTTGGTCTGAAAATAGAGGCTGGAAATAGCTTTGACCTTGGTTAGAATCTATAGCTTATAATGAGCCTTATCTCTGGAGTGTCAAGGAAGGATGTGATGATCCTTCAACCAAGAACGGGGCCAAATGATATAGTGACTCTGGAAATGAAAATATTGTGTTTTCTTAAGACAACAGTACAGAATTAGAAATATAATTCTAATTGACTCTCATCTGAGGATCTTGGGGTCCTAGAAAAGCAACTACAGAGCAAAAGGGAGGAATAAACATAAAGAGAAAACAATCAATAAATTTCTTTCCAAAATAAGGCTGCCATAAGAAAAATTAATTTAATAGAAGGATCCCAATAAGAGATCACTCCTGAGGTAACATAAATAAAAAAGTAATCTAAGAAGAAAATAAAACAAAACTAAATAAGCTTCTCAAAAAATATGACTAGTATTCTAAAAATAAACAGAAGCTATGAAACAAAACAGTTGGATATGTATCAAGAACTGTTGGATATGGAAAAAGAACATATTAGTAATCACAGGAATAAGAAAATACAGTCACTCAAATGTATTACCCATCATTTGCAGAAGTAATCTTCAACTACTTCGAGATAGAATAAATGGAGCCAATTTTGTCATAAAAGTGTCTGGGATTTCCCAGGGTTATTATTCACTTAGTGAACCCTGATTTGGATCACCCTCGCTAAAACCTTGAATCTGCCTGGTAGGTAAAATAAAGCATTGAGGCTAGATGTCAAGATTCCTGAGTAAATAAAGTATCTTCTCCCTAATCCAGACTAACAGCCCTTAATTTATCAATGTTTTGAAAAATCTACAAAATATGAGTGTTCTGTGAAGAACAGGGCTAGGAGGGAAAAAGAGCAGATATATATCTCAAGAATTTATTTCAAAGTCAAAATAAACTAACCATGTATTTACATTGCTTAGTACTTAACTGCCTAACTCTGATAATCTATTATTACTTGCAGGGTCCTCCAGGCTAACTGGGCCACTACTGTTCCATCTAGATAATGATTCTAGGAAAAAAAAAAAGTCATCTTTCAGTTGATGATTGGAATACTATTTTGCAGTAGCTTAAATGGTTACAGAACATTTTTAAAATCATTTTTTGCATACATGACTCTACTTAATGCTAAATAGGAAGAAAAATGTAGGTGCATCCCATTTAGGCCCTCAGGGTCTGGATTGTGTGGTATGTTGGAAATGTTCAATGAGCCAAGAAGCTGTCAGCACCACGACTGCCAGTGCCAAGAGAGGCCTGAGCAGACTGCTCAGTGCTGGCACTCTTTTCTCCCTGACAGTGATACTGATGATGAGATGGACACCACTGCTGTTGTTCTGGTCCTTGTCAGAACAAGAAATCATAAGTAGATTTATTCAAAATAGCTTTTCAGTATCTTCTAGGAACCAAATGCAAAACATTCTTAGTTTGTGTAAGATAGAGTGGAGATTGACTATAGCTAAGAATGGTGGATACAACACTATCTTCTACAGCTTTATTTCTTTCTAATAGCAAATAAGATTAATGGGAATTTGAGAAGAGATTCATTTTCTCACCTAATTCCCCAAATTATATTTTCAATCTATCATTAAGTTATTTCCATAGCTCTCCAAAACAAATACAAGGTCAGATAACTTTGGAATTTATACAAGTATTCATTGCTTATTAGCCAATGGAGGAAAAAATCTCAAACATGTAAGTAAAGAATAATTAAGGCACCAATCAAATCTGACCCAATTTGTTAAATTAGAACTGACAACATTCTGTCAAGACAAGCCTTCAGCAACAAGAACATTATAAATAATTATTCAGTAATCAATCAGTTACAAAAATTATTACTAAACATAATTGATATTAATTTTAATATGATTTAGTTTGTATAGTACTACAAGGATATATTTTGCAATTTATTTTCCTTATTAAGATTGCAGATTAGATAATATTTACTTGTATACTAACAATAATAACTATTACAGGGAACACAAATCATGATATTAATAAGGTTCTGAAAAATTTTTTTACAGCAAAGCAATTTCTGTGCTACCGCAATACCTGTGTGACTCTTTAATATGCCTCGGGAGGATTAAGAATATACATACATATATGTATTTGTACAAAATAGCAGCTCTACCTTCTGCAAAAGTATATATTCATGCATGTACCAGTCCTCTGGATTACTGAAGGAAGTATTTGGCATACAGAGAGGAATAATTTGCAATATGGCGTGCCTACAGTGCAGTTTTTTTCTTTTGAATTTTAAGGAGTATTAAAACTATTAAATTAAAAAAGAAAAAAATTTCTACATGGACTATTTAATCCTCTGCCATTCTAATGAGTTTAATCACATATTAATAATGATTTACTGAAAACTTTCTGTGTTCTAGAAATAGTTTAAAGCAGCAATTAACAATTAAATTCCCAATTCGAATATATGTACATTAAGGAATAAAAAAGAAGAAAACAGATTTATATGAGAAGTGTTAGATAGTGGATTCTGATATCGTGAAACTTGACTACTTCACATGGCATATAATTTAGAAAAAGAAAAATGGTTGGCTTCCAACTAAGCAAGAGAATCTGTAAAGACCAGAACCCAGTGGAAACCATTTTCAACAATTTTAATTTTTTTTCAATTTAGAAATATTTAGCTTTAGCTTTAGATGCCTTTTTACATACATGACTAAAGATAATATCAAGATGAATACCTATCATGTTCATCTTTACACAGTTAAATTAATTACTCTCTATAGTATCTAATTACCTATAAAAAATAAGAGAAACAAAATGAAGTAAGAAAGAGATTTAATGTATTGGCATGTGCTTTGGAGAGTAGGCTAAAAGATATGTTAGGAAGTATAAGGAAGATGTGCTGATTTTGTAGGAAGTCTCACAAACATTGTTCTCATGTGTAATTATAATTATTGGTTTTAAGTACTAGAACATTGCAACTCAAAAGGTTTTTCATGGACTACTAGCATTAGTATTGCCTGATGCAGAATCTCAGCCCATCTGGATATTTGATACTTAAATTGTTAAAATAGTTATTTCTTCTTATATTAGTGAAAAGTATTATTTGTTTCTTATATTTCTGGGGGTGGAAAGATATATATTTAGAAGAAATGTCTTGGTTTTTCCTCCAATATCTGTAGGTGACTGAGATGCTGTGCAAAGCACTGAGAGACTAAGTGTTATTAGTTTTTATGCACTGTAAGAGAAAGCCTCAAAAATCACTCATCAATGAATTTGGTATTTGGGTGACTGAAAACTTATAAAGCATAGCAGGAAGTAAAAGGACGGGAGAAGAAATGTTTTATTAAAATGTCTGAGAACTTGTATCTGTGTTTATTTACCTTTAGACAAACGGCTGAGGAATCGACAGCTTAATACCTATATATTCTATAGCTGAAATTGCCACTAAAGAAAACGGAGCTTCATTTTAGGCAAACCTTGAGTAATAAATGAAGAATGATAGATCAAACTTTACCCTGACTTTGTCAGATAGGGATTGAGAACTAAATGTGGTTAGCAAGTTCTCTAGAGTTTGTACTTAAAAAACAAACAGCCCTCTAAGAAAGAAAATTTCTGTTTAAACTATAATCGAAAACTGACAAAACCTCCCACTTCATTAAGAAAGAAACACATCACTGACATTGAATTCTGATGGTCTTAAAGTATCTGTGCAGGCGGTACGTGTCTGTGTGAGTTTGTGTGTGTACATGGTAGGTGCATAAAACTGTCATGAATACTGCCATTGAAAATCAGAGTTCAATGACCATCAACTTTTTTTAAAAAAATTTATTTTCATGACCATCAAATTTTGTTTGTACACTTTTTTTCCTCCAGGATGTCTCATATTTGACATAATATATAATTTTTAATTTGAGAATAGTCAAAGGAATTAAATATAAAGACTCAGTTTCAAACTCTGGGTTTGCTATTTACCATCTGCATAATCTTCTATCTTTCTTTGAACCTCATTTTCCCATTTACAAAATCATATTATTATAACATGATCAAACTATCTTCTCAATCTGAAATTCATGATTGCATGATTCTTTCTCTCTAAGTTCTGTTGTTGTGACTCATTTTCTTTCTTCAATCAACGTGTATATCATAGTATCTATAAGAACTGCTGAATAATTCTTTGAGATAAGATTAATTTCAACTAATTCACAAAGCATGGGGATATGTTTATTCTACACCTTTTGAGTACCCACTACTTGTGAAGTATTATAGTAAGCCTTGACAGGGCCTAAGCTTAATTAGAAAAACTTAGGAGGAGGTGAAGACACATAGAAAAAACTAAAATATGATTAAAATGTAAACATAATAAATTCTCTTAGAGTTCAGAGTAAATCAAAATTGCCTTAATAAAATGTGGTTAGGGCTGAAGGAGAATTAGATCTGCTTCACGGTGTAGGTTTAAAGGAGTAAAAAGGATTTCAACAATTGGTATATTTGGGAAGAAGATATTTTAGCACAGTGAAAATATTGATGGCATAACAGTTTGTAAAACAAAGAAAATTTTAGAGAGAAAGTTCAGTTCTTGGAA
>NW_011888799.1:11713454-11718021 GCF_000151845.1 Pteropus vampyrus
ACACACACACACACACACACACTGAACAACATTATTAGGAAAGAACATACTTCTCTTCTGACTCATGCTGGTAAAGGGTGACAAACTGACAAGTTTTGGAAAAAGAGTCTTCCATCCACACAGAGCACCAAATTGTCAGCGAGAAGGCTAAATCCTCCCATCTCACATTTACCAGCTCATCTCAGCCAAGCAGGAGCTAGATTGCAGCCCCTGAAATGCCTGCTCAGGATTCAGATCCTGTGACCTCTTCAGTTTCTGGCCTCTCTGCAGAGAGTACCAGCAAGGGAGCTAACCACTCCAGTATGTAATGTGAACCTCACCACCCAGCAGTAGTTGAACTGCTGGTCACTTCTTTTACAGTTATTTCATATTGCAGCTGTGAATAGCTATTAACCAATGAGGACTTGTTTCCACACTGATTAGGTGGGGATTTGCATTGGAGACCTAGTAGTAAAGGCTACATAATGAATTCCTAGAGAGTCATCCAAGTCCCCACTAGCCTTGCTAATTTTAAAAGAAATTTTAAAAAATCCCTGCAAATTCCTTTTTTCTTTATCAGCTGTATATTTTTATTCTCTGTCTGGTCTTCATTTCTCTCTGCATAAGCAGTTTCAGGCTTTATTTAAGTGCTGCATTTCCAAGTGTTCATGACTTTGTGCAGGGCTCACCACACATCACTCATGCCTTATTTCACAGGGTGAGTGGGTAATTAGCATCTTTCACAATTAGCCAGGATTTGCTCTGCTAATTTCATTCCCCGATGAAGGTGCTAACTTGGCGTGAAACTGTAATATGTTGGGTGATTTATTAAGTCTCCACTGATGGGTGGATATCACATGCCATGCCTTTACTGTTGAGAAAGTTAACAGCATCCATTTGTAAGAGATGGTATTTGAAAAGTGATGTTGGTGTGATTGAATGTGTGAATGTATAATGAAGTCAACGCAGATAGCCCCTTTCTGATTAAATTGTATTAAAATGATGTGGCAGTTCCTTGAAAAGAGATTCTTAAGAAAGAAATATGCACTCATCTTTTAAGAATAGCTGTCACTCACAGTGTCACTGGGGACTATAGAGGAAAAAAATCATACCTGCTTTTATTTTTTAAGCAACAAATAGCATATTATGAAGGCCCTTCACCTAAACACCCTGTAACATATAACTTTTAATAACACAGGGAACACCTTTAAGAAATTTTCAAACTGAGTGATTTGGCACATATATCATTAGATTTACTGTAATGAGTTTCCCTTAGCTTATTTCCACTCTAAGTCTTTAATATTTAGTATGAGAATTTATAATCAATCAAGAAATACCTCTACTGAAAGTAAGGTTTCTGACAACCCTGTTTTACCTGTTGCTTTTCTTCACTTATCCTAAGTTTCCAAAAGAAGGTTTTTTTAAAAAAAAAATTTCCTTTATCCGGAAGAAATCTGAAGAACGTCTCATTTACCAGTGATTAAACATAACATTGTCAAAGATAGGGAAAACTAACATTATGTGCTCTTGATGAGATGCTTTAGAAAGAATATTTTGTGCAGAATTTTTCTCTAAATTAAAAAAATTGAATGTTAGCTACTCATTAGGAAAAAACAAGAGAAATCAATAAATACACTATAAAATTAGTTTTTCTAAATCATTCTGAAGTATTCTTTCAAAAGGTCTGTGTCAGGAAAGACAAAGAATGGATTAGGACTGATGTCAGATTAAGAACACTAAGAAGATATGAAAACTAATACAATGCATGATTTTGTATTGGATCTTTTTTTGGAATAAATTGCTATAAAATAAATTATTGAGATAATATGATAACTTTTGATTATAGATTTTATATTAGGCAATAGTATTCATCAATTTTAAATTTCTTTAATTTTATAAGTGTCATATGACCATGTAAGATAACATCTTTGTTCTGTGAGGACATATGCTGAAATACATAGAGATGAAGGATCATTAGATCTGCAACTTACTCTCAAATGATTCAGTCAATAAATAAGTAAATGAATAAATAAGCAACATTTGCATATATGTACATATTGTATATCTATTAAGAGAAAGTGAAAAAGAAGAAAAGCCTATGTAGCACAGAGTTTACAATTAATGCATCTAGAGGAGAACATCTGAGAATTTATCATACTCTTGCAATTTCTGTAGGGTTAAATTTTTTTCAAAATAAAAAGTAATAAGTAAGAATACTTGTGTGAAGTTACATCGGATAATATAATAAATGGCGTTCATCTTAAATGACTTTTTTTATTGATTTCAATTTTTAAAAGTCCTCAAAACTCAAATAAGTTTAGCTTTTAAGAATAGAAGAATTATATCTTCAATAATTATAGAATTTAATAGTCTCACTTACTGAAAATCTTAGCCCTTTCCACTTGCATAAAATCACAGAGGACTGAAATATTTAGAATTCAAAAGAATATTAGAAAAGATTGAAGACAATTTCCTAGTAAGAATTCTATACACCCATCCAATCTATAAATTAAAGGTGACGTTAAAATAAAAGACATTTGTCAACAGATAAAGTTTCAGAAAATCTATTTGCTACTTATTCTTTCGGGAAGCGAATTGAGGGCATAATCTACTATTAAAAAATAAAACACAAACAAGAAAGAGAAGGAAATGAGAACAAATATCAAGGAAAGCAAAAGAGAAGAGAGATAAAGAGAATTCCCAGTATGATTTTGAAAGAAAATCTAAGAAGTCTCAGGATTATTGGTTTGTAGTCATTTAGGAAAGGGGAATTAAAATAAGACCAATTAAGAGAGATGTCTCAAAAAAAAATGGGACTAATGGATTGTTTTCTATATTTGAAGATATTGAGAGTTTTCACAGTTCTGTCTGAGATTTTCATAATAGATAAATAAGAAATTTCTAAATAAATATCAATAGTTGTTATTTCAAACTAAGCCCAAAGAATGCATACATAATCAGAGATTTTTCTCAGTATGGTATTAATCACAGTATGTTATTCAATACCTGAGAATATTATTTAATCATAATAATGTAATCAGTGGAAATCTTTAAAATATCGTGATATACCTCTGGCAGGATAGAAGTCAAAGATATGGTTAGTGAAATGTTTTTTTGAGTGCTAAGTCCTCATCCATTATAGAAAGTTAATAAACAATATGTAAAACTAAATCAAAATTAATAGTATAAATGTATTATACAGAAATATAGAGGTAATAATAGATTAAAGAGTAAAAAGGCACTGAGGAATGGAATTTAGAAATGGCGAATAGTGGAGCACTGTTTGCTGTTTTCATTAAAATATAAAGTGCTATTTGATCTTTCAGGAATATGTACATCTATCACTTGGGTAATAATCAAAATTAAAATTAATTCCAATAATCACAAAAATTAGAATACAGATAAATATTAAAAATAATGGACTTATTAAGTATTAAGCCCAGTACAAAGAGATTTGCATGCATTATCTCATCTAAAATTCAAAGCAATCCATGAGTATTTATTATCTTTTCATATTATCTACATTATTACTTATGAGAAAAGGGAACCCTGAGAGTTCAAGAATTTACCAAGATCACACAATATGATTGAAATAAGTAGTATTCAGTCATGTCTGTCAGATTTCCAAACCAACTCTTTCTATAAATACAAAATGTTACTTGATCTATCTCATTGGTTCACTCAATAAATATGTACTTGGACACTTAACTATGTTCTAGCCACTGAGTTAAGCACAGAATATATTTAAGTGCTTAGCTAACGATGAAGTTAAAGAAATTATTATATCATTTAATTACAACTGTGATGTGTGCTAGGAACAAAGTGCCACACCTGGATTTTGTGTGTGTGTGTGTGTGTGTGTGTGTGTGTTAAACTCTTCGCCTCTTTTCCCAGAGAATTCTCTGACAAGATATATAAGATGCCAAAAGACTCCTCTTAACTGTCATGAATGTGTTACCCAGGAATGTGGGAGAGTGAACACATTATAGGAAAAAATCAACAGGAGATGGGTGTTGATGAATAAATTCATTCCTCTTTTCTGTAAAGCATAGTCTTGAGACACAGTATAGCTGCTTAAAAGCTAGTCCCATGAGATAAAGAAGTAAGTCTACTTAGGAATATCCTGCTCATTAATGAACATTTATATTGCCTCTTAAGTAACTAGAACGAAAGTTTATAATTAATCAATTTTAAGTAATATTCGGAGGAAGATAATTAAGTAAAGGAGTCAACAAAGTCAGTGTCAGATAGAGAACCAAGTGACAATAGCACCGAGAAAGAAAGGGGAAATGATTATTGAGGTGTCAGAGGTTAAACTAGGGAATCAATTAGAGGTAGTTGATTAGCTGCTTAGAGGTAGAATCTTAGAGGTAGTTGATTAGAATCTTAGAGGTAGTTGATTAGAATCTTAGAGGTAGTTGATTAGCTTCAGAAAGGAGGAAGTCCTTCACTGCCTGAAAAATAAGGAAGGCAATGCTATGAAGGCAGAGACAGAAATGAAGGGGTACAGCTGGAATAAATAGTTCAATGTTTGGTAGACTTTATTTTTTCTCGCTATGTGGTAGATGAGTAGTGATTGTGGTGGGAG
>NW_011888799.1:11719551-11728409 GCF_000151845.1 Pteropus vampyrus
AATAAATCATTTACTAAGTTCAGACCTCAGCTACTTCATCTGAAAAACTGACATGCCACTTTATCCTGAAATACAATAGTTTAATTCTTTCTTGCAAAAGGCCAATTACTGCTTTGCTATAAATTCAAAGTTCTCTGCTCACTTATCATCTTAATGGCATCTTTTAAAAATGTGATGCATTTAATCCATTTTGAAACTCTCTGCTAGGGCTGCTATTCATATATACAGTGCTTCTTTGAAAATTAACCGCTTGGTGTCCATTATGGCACTCTTCTGTTCTTTTTTCTCTTTTCCTGACTCCTTTTCTTTGCCACTCCTCTGAATGTCTCCATGACACCGCCCTTGGCACAGCTGATGAGTTCATTATGTCATTCTCTTTCCTCTCTGTCTCTCTCACACACTCTCTCTTTGGTTTGTGTTTATTTTTCTCATTCTGCATTATAAATAATGCGGTGGAATTATATTTTAAGGTATAGAATATTGCTAAATGGAACATAACAGAATACAATAAATTAATTGGCCTCTCAAGGTGGAAGAAATCTACATGATTTAGATTTTGAGATTACTATAATGTTCTAAGTATTCTAAGGTGAGACAGAACCAGTGAGCTATTCATTCATTTTTATATCATTATATTCTATAACAACCAGAGTGGATATTAGAAAAAAAATTTTTTTTTCCTAGAGTAATTAGGCAGAAGACAAAAAGCAAGATTGGATTGCGAGAAATAGAGAGAATTAATACTAATTTATTGTCAGTTTTCTATTCTCCAGCCACAAAGATTATAATGATATTACCTGTTTCCTTAATGCAGCATTTCCATTTTTAATGAATAACTTAAATTAACATGCATACTATTAATTGTACTCAAAACACTTTAAAATATGTGATTTTAATTATGTAATTGCAAAGTCCTTCACTCTGACTAAGCAGCTGTATTACCTAACTTCTTGAATAAGACATATATTTGGGAAAAATCTAGCTTTAAACAAAATGGTTGTCTTCTTATTACTGATTATCTACAATTTCCATCTCTAATGCCTTTTTTCATATCTTCATTAATTTTTTATAGATGACTTCCAAATTTTATTCCCATTCGTAACTTCTTACCTAATATACATATCCTATTACAGACTACTCAAGGACTTGACTAACTCACATTTTTAATGTGAGAATCTATGAATCTGAATAATTTATCTAAAGATGATATCATTACATTCCCTTTAAAGGAGGTTCTCTTTTAGGTTTCCTGCAGTGCTATACTTAGTCTCATCTCCTATTCAATCTTTCATGTCGGAAAACATGGAGATAATTTTCATCCTTTCTTTTCTTTCAAAACTTTTATCTAGTGTGATTACAAGTCATGATGTATTTTTCTTCACAATATCCCAAGGAAAATAGATCTGAAATTTTAGGAAAATAGTTATAAGTCCATAATTAAAGAGAAAAAAGATAAATGACTGGGTGTAGAACACATGACATTCTAAAGATCACAAATGTCTTTGGAAGAGGTCAGTGTACTGTGGGTCAGTGAAAGAGAATAAAAAAAGGAAAAATGAAGAATTGAGATTTTTGAAATGTCATATTAGTTCAGAGAGAAGAAACTAAATAATCTTGGGAATTTGCAGTAAATCGATCTATCAAGGCTATATAGATAAGAATGAGAAGGGAATGGTTGCAGTGATCAAATGTACATTTAGGAAGACAATAAATAAAATGGTATGCTTCTTTGTCTTGTTGATGTAAATTACAGTAATAAATTTTCTGTTACATCATCTTTAGATGTCTAGATTTACTAGTTAATTGTTTTATTAACTACCTGGCATCCGAACCTCTTTACAATATTTAGCTCTGATCACCCTTTTCTAAAGTATATGTAAAATATTTGCTTGATGTTTTCATAGAATTTAGCTATATTTTACATTGGCCCAGGTGGAAGCAATGTGGGTAATTCATGGAGATTTTTGAAGCTGCTTTTGTGGCATCTATTTTTTCTACTTCATTGATTAGAATTTGAGATATGTAATAAAGTCTCTCATTTTAATTCATTAAAATATTTATTTGGGAACATCAATAAACAGAATAGATAAGTCTCACTATTCTCAAGGTGCTTATATTCCAGGGGAAGGAGTTCTCAAATAAATAATAAATGTAGTAAACAATAAATTATATAGTATGTTTAAAGATTGAAAGGTATTGGGAGTGTTGTGAGAAGCAGATTACAATATTAAATAAGCTAGCCAGAGTAGGCCTAATTGAGAAGGTGAAATTTGAGCAAGGATCTGAAAGAATGAGGGTGTTAACCAGTCATCTGAAGGATAACCTTTCTAGATAGAGCAAACGGTAAGAAAAAAAAATCACTAATATAAATTGTGTTTGACTTTTTCAAGGGACAGCAAAGAGCCAGCTTGACTAGCAATAGGGAGAATAGTAGGATATGAAGTCATTATATAATGGGGGCCAGATTATGTAGGGCATTGTAGGCAATTGTAAGAACTAGGCTTTTACTTTGAATATAATGAAGAGTTTCAAAGAGCATTTTGGACAAGGAACTAATGAATTTTTTTTTTTTTTAGAAAAAGTTTATCCAAATATAACATGCATACAGAAACAGACACATATACTAAGGATTCACCTAAATAAACTATCATAAATTCAACATACCAATGTTAGATCATGTCCATGATATCAAGGCAAGGATCTAGGAGTTAATAAGAAATCCAGAAGAACCCTCATATCCTTTCCCAATTTATCACTTGCTTTATTATGTCTGTCAAACATCTGTATGGATACATCTGGAGTCATTAGGTAAGAGGCATGAACTCCATATTCTATGGAATTTCTCAATTATCATATAACTATATTTAGTCCAAGCAGTGAAGAGTAACATAAACACCTGTTTTCCTATCCAAAGATTTCGTATACCGTCTTACATAAGTGTTGATTTATTGTGAATCTTAATCTCTACAGCTTACACTATTCAAGCAACACTATTATTCAATTCCTTAGCTAATATTATAACTTATTTTCTACCCCCAGAGTTGTTTTTATAAATTATATTTAGGAAGTTTCACTGCAGTACTTTAAAATTTTCAGTCATTCCAAAGGCTGGCTCCTATCCAGTTTTACTCTCCCATAGCACAATCGTCTTATATTATTGCTACTCTACACTTTTTTCTGTACTTGTTATAAGCTTAGAGAACATGATCATGTCTTCTTAGCTTCTAGGTATATGTTTGGGAGACATGACATTACAATAATGTACTGAAAAAAATCAGAGTATTAGAAAACATTCGACTTACTGGTGTTCTTCCAGGTGTTTTGAATACTTTTTTGAAAAATGTAACACATTCTTTATTTTCTCAAGTTTTAAATCAATATTTGATTTATCCTTTTTTTTTAACTTCTTAGGAGACCTTTTGTATTTTCTTTTATTGTTATTTCATCTTAGCACTTTGAACTCGATTGATATTCCATTAGTTTAGTAATAGAACCTTAGCTGAATGAAGATTTATGTGTAAAGTAGAAAATTTAGATATACATGTAAATCTGATTTAAGTTGAAGTATCAAATACAGAAATCAGCTTTCTATTGAGAGTTTAGTATATGGAAAGCACTTGGAAGATAATGAAGTGAATAATAAGGTCTGTGGCCTTATGTATTTTAGAGACTACCTCATTGGAGTAGGCAAAATAATTTTATCTCACTCAATAAATGTGTGAATGAAATTCTTTATGATTATTTTGGAAAACAGTTGATTATTTAGAACAATGAGTAATTTAGTAACTAAAATCCTTGTTTATTTTTATATGCACAAAAAACAATAACAGAGCTTGCAATAATAAATTTTAATCTCATACTGAGGTTTGACTCATTAATGAGAAAATAAGATGTTTTATTGTCTTATTACAACATTTTCATTTAAAATTTAGTCATCTATCTATGGAATATTTATTTAAAATATAAATTATATTTTGGGATAGAATAATAATTACAATTGATAAATCTTATCAGGAATAGCTATCCACTGCCTGAGAGACCACATCAAGGATTATAGCCTATAGATATACCTGTGCTACTATATGACAGTCAAGTAAAATATGAAAATGAAATAAGTATAAGGTTTTAGCAAATGAACCAAAGCAAATATAAAAATCAAATCAAGGAAATAATTTTTAACTCATGATAGCTTGTTTAATAATTTAAAGAACTAAAAATTTATTATTCACGGTAACAGAATGGAAGGCAATATCACTGCATACCTTTGAGGTTGTATAACAGCTATGATATATTTGGATAGTATTCATGCCTTCTTAATATGCTCAGACAAGATTTATTTGTGTTCTAAGAAATATTTATAATAATGACTTCTTCAGAGTACAGTTAGGTGCTATTGGTAGCTTGGTGATCAGCAAAGTAATTTGCAAAACTGTCAATTTTGAAAACAGAAGAGGTTACAGGAATGGCATACTGCCCCTAAAATGTATGCTAATATTTGACAGAGTACTCACACATCCAGAATTCCTCAAAACACTGTTGAAACCTAGATCTCTCTGAAGTTTTCTTAACTTGTCTACTTCTCATGGCTATAATCGATACAAGAAAGAGGTTAAATGCAGGGACACATTTGCCTTACGTTTCATGATATTACTTCTTCTCTAAGAAACAATCACTTACAGCACTTTTGTGGAAGCAAAGTCACATTCATCACATGGACCAGTATCTACAACTAACTCAAGCCAGGCATCCATAGAAACCCGTGTCTCAGTATCTTCAGAGATTAAAACACTTTATATCAGAGTAGTTACAGAATTACATTCTAATATGACTTGTTTAGAATTATATACTTTATAATTGGGAGAAATAGCCAAAGTCACTCAATGTAACTATCTGTTACAGTCAATGTAAATGTCTGTTACATTTTAGACAGAATCGGAATGGCTAAATGGCTTACCCTTGCCTATGGTTAGCCACATGATATATATGAGAGAGAAGTGCTTAAAGCCCAGGTCCTGACTTAATCAAGTTTCTTTTTCTGTGCTCTGTATGTCTAATGGTATCTGGAAAAAAAGTAAAAAAATGTTAGCTTTGCTAACCTAGTGTAAGTGTAGTTAGCTTTCACTAGATAAAGACATACTTTTGATTGTGATAATTTGTTAGACTGTATGAGTAGATTAAAAGAATACTGAACAGTTGAGGTTTTTAGTCACTAGTAAAACACTACCTGGAATGTTGCATTTGATTTTAGGGAAAAAAAGTTGAATACAATGGAAATCTTGGAGCAGTTTCTAGACAGTATTGCCAGAATGATATGAAGATGTGAAACCATATTATATTAGAAACAAAAGGTAATATTCAACAGAAGAAATATAAAATACAAAGAGAAACTATCAAGATGTCTTCAGATATTTGAAAGTTGGACAGAGAAAGGTGATTAAACTTGTTAAATATAATCTCAAGGTATAGAACTAAGATATAAATGTTATAGGGAAAGTGATTGAGGCTGATCGTGGGGAAGATGATTTTTAAATCTTGTACATCAGCTATCTAAAAGTAGAATCATTACTCCAGGAGGTTGTAAATTTACTGTTAGTGGAGTTATTCAAGAAAAAGTTGGGTAACTACTTGTTGAGAACATGTTAGAAAGAATTCAATCATCATATAGGGGAAGGACTAAAAACACAGTATGATATCTTTTAATCTTAAATACTGTTTGGGAAATGAATGAACATGAAACCTGGACCGTTACCACCCACAAAAGACTATTTATGCCTGATTAGTTTATTTATATGCCAAAATCCAAAGAACATGAAAGTGCATTTTGTATAGTCATTGAACTAAGCATACTAGCACACTTGGGTCTCTAATGTGAATCTATGGTTAGTATTAAGTCATTAGTTGTGAATAAATTTAAATATTATTTGACTCTTCTTTCTGAACTTGTGTGTGTATGTGTGTGTGTTACTAACAGCTAACAGATGAATATTTCTTGAGTTGTTAATCTATAGCATATTATGGGATAGTTTCTTAGCTCAAAGCACTTACCTTATACTTTTTTTCTTTTTCCCTTTTTTTCTACAAATATCAAGAATTGTTTGAATCCTAGATTTTCACTTTCAACATTGGACAAAAGGAGACATTGAAGTTATATATATTCAATCAGTATGTTACTTAAATTTCATGCACCATCTTTTGTAAGAGCAAAATTTTTGAAATTATCACTTAGTATTCCAAAAAAGAAAGAAAGAAAGAAAGAAAGAAAGAAAGAAAGAAAGAAAGAAAGAAGGAAGGAAGGAAGGAAGGAAGGAAGGAAGGAAGAAAAAAAACCCTCTGGTTTGTAGCATCTGCTGGTTTCTGTAGTATAAATACTCTCACCACAGTCAATTTTAACCTACCCACCTGAATTTGTTGATTGCAAAATTGAAAGCCATATGCACATTTGTCTTGTATGAGCCCAGCATAAGTTTTCATTGCACGTGATATGAGTATATGGGTATTTTTTTAATTAAATTTATTGGGTGACACTGGTTAATGAAATTATATAGGTTTCAAGTGTGCAATTTATAATCATATGTATATTGCACTGTGTGTTCACCACTCAGTCAATTCTCCTTCCTTAGCTGTATGTTTAACCCACTTTGCCCTTATCTATTTCTCTCCCTCCCCCTCTTCCCTCTGGTAACCACTAAACTATTGTCTGTGTTCACAAGTCTTTGTTTGTCTTGTTCATTTGTCGCTTTGATTTTTATATCCCACATATGAGTGAAATCATATGGTTCTCAACTTTTTTGGATCCATCGATATTGTCACAAATGGCAGTATTTCATCTTTTCTTATGCCCAAGTAATATTCCATTGCATATACATACCACATCTTCTTTATTCAGTCATTTATTGAAGGGATGTCTTGGCCACAGGAGTAATGCTGCCATGAACATTGAGGTACATACATCTTCATGAAAAAATGTTTTCAATTTTGGAGGATAGATACCCAGAAGAGAGATTGATGGGTCAAATGGTAATTCTACTCTTAATTTTTTTGAAGAACCTCCATACTGTTTTCCATAGTGGCTGTACCAATTTACATTCTCACCAGTAGTGTATGAGAGTTTCTTTTTCCCCACAACCTCTCCAACACTTGTTATTACTTGTCCTGTTGATGATAGCCATTCTAAAAGGAGTGGAGTGATAACTCATTGTGGTTTTGATTTGCATTTCCCTAAAAGCTGGTGAAGTTGGCCATTTGTATGTCTTCTTGAGAGAAGTATTTATTCAAGTCCTCTGTCCATTTTTTAATTGAATTGTTTGCTTTTTGGTGTTGAGTTGTATGAGTTCTTTATATATTTTAGATATTAGCCTCTTATCAAAGACATTATTTGCAGATATCTTCTCCCACTCAGTTGTTTCTAATATCTTCTCCCACTCAGTGTTTCTAATATCTTCTCCCATTTTCTAAATCCAAGGTCCATGAGTTTAGTACCTCTGTTTTCTTCTGTGAAATTTATGTTTCAGGTTTTATATTTAGGTTTTTGATTCATTTTGAATTAATTTTGGTATATGATGACAGCAGTCTAGTTTCAGTCTTTTACATGTGGCTTTTTAATTTTCCCAGCACTATTTATTGAAGAGAATTTTCTTTCACTATTGTATGTTTTTGGCTCCTTTGCTGAAAATTATTTACCTCTCTCACTCTTTCTTTCCATCTATCTATCTATCTATCTATCTATCTATCTATCTATCTATCTATCTATCTATCTATGGATTTATTTTGGGCTCTCTATTCTGTTTTGTTGCTCTGTGTGTTTGTTTTTCTGTCAATATCATTTTGTTTTGATTATTGTTGCTTTGTAGTTTAATTTGAAGTCAGGCAGAGTGATAGCTCTGGCCTTGTTCTTTTTTCTCAGGATTGCTTTGGCTATTCGGGGTCTTTTGTGATTCCATGAAAATCTGATGATTTTTTGTTCTTTATTTTTACAAAATGCCATTGGAATTTTGATATGAATTGTATTAAATCTTTATATTGCTTTGGGTACTAAGGTCATTTTAGTTAATTCTTCCAATCTATGTACAAAGTGTATTTTTCTATTTCATTGTGTTCTCTTCAATTTCTTTTAATAATAGCTTATGGTTTTCAGCATATAGGTCCTTCAAATACTTCATTAGGTTTATTCCTAGGTATTTTATTCTTTTGTTTCAATCGTAAAAGAATTTTTTTCATTTCTTTTTTTGAAAATTTATTGATAGTGCATAGGAACACTATGAATTTTTGTATGTTTATTTTGTATCCTGAAACTGTATTTGTTTACTGTTTCTTGCAGTTTTTTAGTGGAATCTTTAGGGTTTTCTATATATAAAATCCTGTCATCTGCAAAAAGTGACAATTTGACTTCTTCTCTCCTAATTTGGATGCCTTTTATTTATTTCTCTTGCCTGATAGCTCTAGCTAGGACTTACAACACTATATTGAATAAGAGAGGTAATGAGAACAGCCTTGTCTTGTTCTTGATCTTAGAGGGAAGGTTTTTAGTTTTTCACTATTAAGTATATTAGCTGAGGTATTTTGTATACAGGTTTTATTATGTCGAAGTACTTTCCTTCTATACCCATTTTATTAAGTGTTTTAATCATAAATAGATGTTAGATCTTGTCAAATGCTTTTTCTGCATCTATTGATATAATTATATCACTTTATCCTGTATTTTATTTATGTTGTGTATCACATCAATAGATTTGCGTATGTACTTGTGCTCCTGGAATGAACCCCACTTGATCATGATGTATAACCTTTTTAATGTATTGTTGTGTTCAATTTGCTAGTATTTTGTTTAGTATTTTTTTGTGTATATTTATCAGAGATAT
>NW_011888799.1:11729569-11744738 GCF_000151845.1 Pteropus vampyrus
ATTGCTGTATAGAATTCCATTGTGTGAATATATTTCAATTTATTAATTATTCCACTGTTGATGGCCTCAAGTTATTTCATAAATGGAGGTTGGTACTTCAGTTAATCTCTTCCCTATTTCCCCTCACCACTACCTTGGAAGCTCAACTTTAACACCAGCCTGTGAGCCTCTATGTAATCCCTTAGTCCTTTAGATTCTTCAGAATAGAGGATATTTCTCTCAGATTCCCTGGTAAGTATAAATATCACCTATTCAGAGACTAGTAAACTATAATTCTTGTGATCATATCTCAAAAGAATTGGAAATACTAAAGAAGAAGTATTATAATTCTTGGAATTTCAATGAGAATGCACATAATTAGGTAAAATAATGTTTCGATTTTGTCATCATGATTTTCCTTAATTTTTGTTTAGAATGGAAATTCCAATGACTCTCTCTCTATTTGATCCATGCGGGTAGGATTGGGAACATAGAGGTGAGCCATATAAATGTCTTAAAATAAATTCTGAAATAATGGATTAAAAATGATGTCTTTTCTATTATAATGGATGAAATTTGTTGGTTGGAGAAAAGATATGTTCTAGAGATGTTACCCTTTCCTCTACAACCCTCCTTCCAAACTCAAAATGTGAAAAGGATGATATATCTCAAACATAAACATATCTATACCACACTCTTACAGAATGAATTTTTCAAAATTTGACATAAATATAGACCTTAATCTATATAGTCATACTTATTGAAAGTATCACAACTAAATGTATGAAATGCTTCTTTTATTGAGATTATAGTTTTATGATAAATACTGAAGCATGTTTATTAATTTATTCAACTTAATAGTTAAATATAGAGAAATAGTGAAATGATTTATACATGATCTCTATGCCAAAGGAACTTGTAGTCTTGTGCCAGAGAAAAACATGTAAGAAAATAACTCTGAAAAGACTTTTTTTGGTCATAAATGATGTACGTATGTGTTTCTAAGGTAGCATATAAGAGGTACTATATAACTCACTACAAAATAAATATATACATTTATACATTTTCTAAGGTTTTGTATAATGGAGTTCTGGTTAATAAAAATTTTCTGAGAATTTCATAAACATATAGAATATTTAACCATTAAAAAGTGTGGGTGTATTATGTTTGATGCTATAATTAAAAATGTTTAATTTAGGGTGCAAGATATAATAAAAAGTTTTTTTTTCATGTTGTAACTATAGAGATCATAACACCAACATTATGAAATTTGTTGGTTGAAGAAAAGATATGTTCTAGAGATGTTACCCTTTCTTCTACAACCCTCCTTCCAAACTCAAAATGTGGAAAAGATGATATATCTCAAACATAAACATATTTATACCAGAAAATTTTAAAAATTAAGAAAAAAAAACTGGTTTAAAGTATTGCTTAATCCAAAGATAGAGAAGTAGGAAAGCCTTTATAGAAGACATAACAATCATCATGTGATTTGAAGAAGGAGTTTTATAGACTGAAAGTGAAGAAAGGCATTTAAAAAATATAATTCAACAAGCACAGTCTTGGAGTTGTGAATGTCACTAGATGTCAAAGCTTGACAAGAGGATTAGAAAGAATAGGCCATTATGAAACTGGAGTATTGTATAAAAATGAAGAATCATCAGTATGTTTAAAAATAAGAGTGACCTTAAAATTTTTCTTTTCTAAAAATTAACCTGGCAAAGTTGTGAAGTGACAATATTGTAGAAAACCATTAGCACAAGAAGCAACAAATAAAATGCTATTACAATATGGCCAATCAGGGTGACAAATACAATAAATTCTGTACTGCTAACTAAATGACATCAAGGGAAATGGGGGCTACAGACAGTTCGCCTTGCCATTTGGAACATATGGACCTCCGTGGTCCAAACATCAAAACTAAAGAGTGTAATAAATCCAGACTACATCTGAATTTCTAAATCAGAAACCATTGTCATTAAGAGAAGGAATATTGTTTTAAAATTCCAGGACATGAAAACTGCAATTCAGCAGTAATTTTAGAAAACAGGTGAGGATTGGTTGTTAATTATCAATGCTGATGTCACGCTATTTCAGGAATAGCAAAAAATAAAGCCCAAACATAAATTATGTAGACTGGCAGGGATTATGTGAGAGAACTAGGCTGATGCTGTGATTAGGGGTTATTTTGTAGGATTGAGGTTAAGACTAGTATTCATGACTTCATTATAAGCACACTTTAAATGAACCTTCCACACAAAATTGAGTTTGAGAGTCAATCTCCAATCTGATACACAGTTTTCTAGAATCCTAAATAGATCCTCTGAGCAATACTAGAGACTCAATGTGAGCAAGCTAGACTTTTACCTGGTGGAGAGCAGGAGGGTCTATTGCACTATCTGTGAATACTTCTGGACTATTTTCTCTTAATTTCTACATAACTTTAATCTCCAACTCCTATGGATTCTACCACTCATGTACAGCTAACATTCATCCAATTCTTTTCATCTTCATTACAGGAATCTTCTCTGACTCAGTATTAATTCTCATCTGTATTATTCCAACAACCTCTTAAGTTATCTAGAAGTATGTATACCCTCCATCTTCCATTCTCCACACAGTAGTCAGAGAGATCCCTCTTGGTTAGCTTCCCATTTTTTTCCTCCTTTAGGTTAAATTCTCATACACTTCATCATTCACAATCATTTATGACATTGTCTTACCCAAATTTCCTTTCTGTATGACTCTTCCTTTTCTCTTCAACCATATTGAGTTTCCTCTGTTACTTGTAATATGACTTTGCTTTTTTCTGCCTCACAAATTTACACATTTACCAGAAGCATCTACAATTACCCTCACCAACCTACCTTCCTTCCTAACATAGAGCAACATCTTGCCAATCTTGTCCTCATTCCTCAGAGCCTAAAATGCCATTTTGTAAATGCATTATTTCCAGAACCTGTCACTTCAAGCCAAGTCTAGAACCTGAATTTTTATTATTTTACCACATATCACACTAATAAATATATGTTTAATGGTTATAGTCCTCATGAAACCCACATTCCCTTCCATTCAACATTATACCCCTAGTGCCTAGCACATAGTAACTGACTTAATTCTTATTGGCCCTTTCTGTAACTTGAGTAGGGACTAGCCTGAAAAACAAATGACATGTGGACATGTGTCATGGACATAGAGTAGGCTGGCTAACAGTGAGGGCTTGATCAAATCTGTGTTCTCAAGAATTGAAAAAACTTTTTTTCAAAAAGTATTTATGAACTGGAATAAATGTACTTATAGACAAAGAAGAAAAGGAAATAGTCCTGTCCTTTAGATGGAATGAAATGCTAATAGTGATCATAAGCAATATAGGAGACAAGAAAAAAGAAGAGGAAAAAATAAGACGAGAGAGAGAAGAGGGAATTATGCTGACAGTGTTAAAGTTAAGGAATCTACAGAAATTTCTTAAGAGATATTCAATAGGTATACTTGCAGTTTGAGCTAAAGAAAGAAGTAAAAGTTAGGGATATAGATTAGGGATTTATTTCATATGGTTGAAATAGTAGTTGTATTTATGGTTGGTCAGGAGGTTATTTAGAAGTAGTGGACTGAACCTGTACTCCTGGGAACCTTATAAGTGTTTACTCTACATGATGACACAACAGGCCTACAGAGTTCAATTATGTTTTGGAATAAAATGGGAAAAAAACAAGAAAGGACTTATTTTTGAAACTTTTTAATGATTTTCATCATCATTGCTATATTTATCTAAAGCTTTAGCTTTGCAAAAACATTTCAAATTTAGGGATTTGAAAACTAAAACACAGCTACTTTTTGACTTGCCTTTCTTTTTTTCATTCTCTAAGAAGACAGATTGTAAATTAGGAAATACCTGGTACCTTGTAATAAAACTTTAAATTATGTGTCTTTGAGCTTTATCACTAAGTTTTCCTGGCATTGTTTTAGAACCTATAAAATTTTTATTACCATATCATGTTGTCTAATACTTCTAGATCATATGAACAGTTTGTACTAGTCTTAACTTCCCTCCTTACCGAGGCACAGATAAGAAACAAAGCAGACAAGAAACTGAATTATCGGTCCCCTTGCCATAGGAATTCTTTCTTGAGACTTCTCAAACCCACAAACATTTGAAGATATTTTACTTTCTTTCATCTTTTTACACATGAGTAGGTTTTTTTATGATTACAGTGTAATCTTTGTACACATGTACACCATTTATGCAAGAGCAGGTTTGGAACATCAAACAATTATAGTATTATTTATATGATTACAGTAATAATAATTATTTTTAGCATCTTGATTATATGTTTATTATACACCAGACACTGCACGCATTTTACTTGAATTATCTCATTTAATCTTCATGTCAAACTTATTCAGTGAGAGCTATTATTATTCTTATTTTATAGATAGGGACATTAAGGCTTAGAGAGTTAGTATTGATTTTTATTCAAATCACCCATCTAAGAATATAGAGAAGGTATGATTCAAATCCAGTCAATTTGACTTCAAACCATGAAGACTTTATCATTATATTTTATTCCCCACCTTCCTGACTTAAATAAGTCTTTTACTCCTAGAATAACTTTTAGCTTCTTAATCACTACTTTCCAGAATTTTGGAAACAAAATGAAAGTATTTGTTTCTCAATCAATGCTCAAGTCATCAATAAATATACACAGAGACAGCAAAGTGTCACTTGCAGTTTAATTTTATTCATTAAGATGCTGAGAATGTACATGAACTAGAACTAGAAGAATGCCCAAATGATCCATGCCTTATTAGCAGGCTACATTTTTTCTTCTACCTTTCATAATAGGTGTGTCCATTTCCAGACATGGTTGCATTCTGGATGTGGAGCAGGTATGCCAGGGGATAGGACAATAACATTCATATCTTGATTAGACATCTCATTCTGTCTATATTCTGGCTAAGGAAGCAACCATATCGTTTGCAGATAGCAACTTTCTGAAAAACAAGAGTTGAATCATTGTTAGTGATTTGGGGCCTAGAGCTTTATATGGCCTTTAGGGTCTGAAGCAAATATTACGTTCATATTTTTTCCTATACTTTTTCTTTCTCTCCCTACACTTTTCTCTCTCCTTCTTGCATTTATTCATTTACCCTATAAATTGCTATTATGAAATCATTCCAGAAGGGACATTTTCTTGGAAATGGGTCCTGGAAATACCACAGTAAATAAAAAAAACGGATCTTCACCTTCATGAAGCTTATAGACTAGTGGGAAATACAGTCCTACAGATGCCTAAAGGGGCAACTACAGTTCTGAGTAATAAAGTGTTATTATAGAATAAATAGGTGTGTCACTTAGGGAGAGGGAGGGGATTCATAAAGTTTTCTCACAGGTAATGGTTTTTAAGATTAGCCTTGAAAGAGTAGTTATCCAAGTGAAGAAAGAAGGAGAAAATTCTAGACGAAGAGGAAGTGAGAACATGATGCTTTGAAAGAAGTTGTGTTATTGAATTATATAAAATATAGGATGAGGAGCAGGCATTTTAAGCCTGATTTATTCCCAGGGTGATAGAGAACTTGTGGAAGGTTTTAAGCAAAATTTTAGAGCTCGTCTTATATACTATTTGTTCTCAAAATGGCCAAGTCCACATAAAAAACAAGTAGTCTGTGCCTGTACCCTTGCAAACCAGAAAGTATTGACAAATAGAAGCTGAATGTTGTTTTCTCTCCACTGTAAAGAGGATATCTACTTATTTAATATTTCTGAGTTAACATTGAAAAATACAAACATAATCTAATAGCATAACATGTTTCTCTTGAAGTCTTACGAGTACTTGTTTTATTTGATATGTGGAGCAAATAAAACATTTGCTAGAATATCTCAAACCTGGTTTACTATCCCCATTAGATTATGTGTTTATCTCTGTACACCTGGATCATTTCAATAGTCTCCCATCAGCTCTACCTGTGTCATGCATTCTAACTATTCTCCATCCTATGCTGTGGTACTTACTTTAGTGATTTATCTATATGCCACTCTTCCTTGTTACTCTGTGGGCAATATGGAACCAATTAAAGCTCCTTTCTCAATTTCTTCCATTAGTTGAGAAGCTCATATATTTACTATTTAACAAAAACTATTTTCAGATTCAATAGCTAAGATTGGGCTGCTGAAGGTAATCTCAGGAATTACCAAGAAAGATGTCCCAGTTGTCAATGTATACTTCAAGCCCAAGGTGTGAAAGCTGGAGTCCGCCTGGCTCACATACAGTATTTAATGCTTAGCAGGATTCCCCTTGCACTTCCTTCTCTGCCTCTAGTGTACAAAGGAGCCAAGAGGAAAAACATTCAAAATGAGCTCTTTATGACTAAAGATTTCATCAGAGAGAAAAATCTCCCTGGGGGAGAGGAGATAAGAACAACTGAATGGGACTCAAAGTCTAACTTTGTTGTTTGTTCCCATAGCTTGTGGAATGAGGCCTGGCTAGATATCCTGCAAAAAGTCTCTGATTCATCATTACACCTAATTCTCAAACTGAGAATTGTGCAATATGTTCTTCAATTCTATAGTAGTTACCCAACATTTCAACTTCTCAACTTTATAAAATTGAATATGAGTTAGAATGATCAGAAATTTTAAAAGTATATTTTTAAAAGTTTATTAAAGTTAGAAAATAGGAGCTATACAATCATTGATTCTTTTCAACTTGACCAGAAGAAAGTTTAACACTACATTTTGATGCTCAATTGCAGTTAAACATTTTTTGGTGAAGGTTGGAATATGATTAAATGGAAATTTTTAAAAAGTGAAAAGAATTAGGATTTTATGACTGTTGTCCTGAAGTCATTAAAACTAAGTGACTATTAAATCAGTATTTATATTGAAGTGCATCAGTTAACTTTTGGTTCCTTCTCCCTCTAAACAGGTGAATAATTTTCATTCATTTCAATTCTCTGAAGTGCTAAGAAAAGTAGTCATTAATCTATGTATTTCCTTTTTCTTGACTTTTTACTTGCTAGTTCAGTTATTTAATAAATTAATAAATTACCAAATTGAAGGCTTAGCAAGACCAATGAATCTTACTCTTTTTCATTTATTTGTCTTATGTTCATAATTTTTGCCCATGAATGAGCTTCTAGGTAATATAATAACAATTTTGTTGTTTTGTTTTTCCTTTTCCTGCAAAAAATAATTTACATTAAATGTTGTTCAAGATAGTATAGTCAAAAGTAGCAAAAGGATTCTTGGAAACTTCTATAAAAGAATAGAATTAAAATCTCAATGCTTTTTAATTTGAGATTAAAATTTATTGAAACACGTTGGAGTTTCCATGAACGAGGTATGAAAATCAGACTCAGAAAATAAAATTTCAATTGGGGTAGAGATGGGACCACCTGACTTAAGCAAAAGAACCACTACCTGTTATATCATTTTTGTTATAATTGACAATTATAAGTTCTTCTGCAGCTGCTCTATGGTTAGGTAGATAATCTCTTTATCAGGTGTCAGTAATAATCACTATGACAACAGGTTTCTGACTCCACAGTAGGTGGCCGGTTCCCTAATTAAGTGAAGGCATCCCTTGGTGGCTGTAGCTTTTTCTAAACTTAATGTGCTTGTGTTCTGACTTCAGAGCCGGAATAGAGCAAGCTTGACTGACGGTTATTGGACAAGACTGCTAGTGTTGGTGGACTTAAGTGGATATGACATATTTAATAATGCAGATTAGACAAGTAACATTTTTTAAAAATTTTTCTTATATGCCCCTAATGACTGTGGTATTGAGATGTATCCAGTTTATGAACATTTTATAAAACTGTCTATGTCAATGATACCCAATTTTTTGCCAGATCCAGTAGAAAACTGACTGAAAGTGATTGGTGAATACATCACTGTGTACAAACACTATCTGTAGATTAAATGAATAATAACTTGTGCAGCTTTATCTACATATCTGTCTGTCATCTATCATCTATCTAATCTACCATCATCTATGTATCTATCTGCTTGCCTACCTACATATCTATCTTTATACACACATACATATGAGTGCGTGCGTGTATGTGTTTGGGTGCACATATAGATTATTTTCTGGTAATATTATAATTTCTTAAACTTTTTAGATCTTCAAATTGCAATTACTTCCCTAGGGAAGAACTATGAAATTTACAGCAGAAGAGGTCTTTATGTGTGAAAAGTTTTACAACTGATGGTCTAGGTCATCTGAGAGCAAGTTTTCCTTATATGGATTATAAACAAAGAAAAATTAGTTTGAAAGCAAATTATACAAGCCTGAGGAGTTGTAGAGTTCTCTTTTCTATCTCCTTATAAAAGTTTAAGTTGCTAAAGTCAATCTGGAAAGTTTTGTGTGCAAGAAAAAAAAAATGAGACGAAGAAAAAGAAATAAAAATTTAGGCATGTATTGCTTGGCTACCAGATCCATCTAATTAAAAGTTTGTTTCCTAAACTTATTCAAAGTGCTATTAGCCAAACAAACATATAGGTCATCAGAGCTCCCTAATTACCTGTTTTCATTTTCTATGTCTGCTCCTTAGTTTCAGATGTGGCTTCTCTTTTCAACTCTGTACTTACCTTGCCCTCTCTCTCCAGCTGCCCCTAATGATTTCAAAGTAAGGAAAGTATGCAAATCTGTATTTGAATTTATTGTGTTTATTAGATAAAAGAACTTATTTTATATAACAGAGCAATTGTATATAATTGCTTAATTAACTATATGCCCTCACAAACTCTCTAAGCAGTATTTAACAAATCAGGTTAATTTAAGAACATTTACACAGTGATTGCTCTGCAGATTTAGAACCTCTATAATGTGGTTCCAGGGTTTGTGTCCTTAAATACATGTCTCTGCTTAGTTACCTGATATAGTTCATGGACATTGCATTATTTCATAGAAATCGTGTGACAATCAAAAACAATTCTATATCTCTAAGTGTTTCAAAAACCATGGAAGAGTTTAAAATACAAAGATATGACTTAATAAAGTTACTAATGTTTTTAGTGAGCAATAATTATCTTTTGTAGTGATCGAACTGAATTTTGTCCCCTGTTCTTTAGGTCTTAGCTATGGGACTCTACCAACTTTCATCAGATCACTCTGTTGCCTGTTTTCATTGTCATACACTTGTGCCTTAATTTTAGACATGGCCTCTTTTTAAAATTTCCCATTGAAGATAACAAATACATAAAACTGAAAGGTTCGACTGATGTTAGGGAGTCCTGTTTGAAGTGAATTAGGTCCCTTGATCCATGACCTGCTGAAGATCCTATCTATTTCATTTCTTTAGTCTCTCTCAATTCCTTCCACATTTGGATAGATGTTCCTATCAGTTTGGACACCTTTGAATGGAAGATTTCTGATAATAATAAAGTTTTTTGCATCGTTTAGCATTATTTCCAATTAATAGAGGACTGATATCTAAAATGATGACATGTTTCCACAGAACCACCTTATATATTGGATATTTCCTACTGTTGTCAGATCCTTAGGAGGGAATCTGGTTCCTCAAAGGGTGTCAGGTGACCAAGAAATCAATATGTTCTGTGTAAGAGTAGATGGTAATTCGGCTTCATTCATTAGGAATCCTTATACTTACTGTGCTTTATTTTTCAGAGATGCTGATCTTTATTTCAGACTTCTACATACAGCACTTGGCCTGTAGTTTTGTGCAGAGACTAACTGGTTTTTCAAAATTGTGGCATTCTTTTCTACAGTTGCCTTTCTTGAAAAAGCAACTATAGGTGTCTTTCATGGCACATTTCACTGTTTAAAGAAAAGAAAAGCACATATTATTTACTCATGCATTACATGTGTCTCAGTGTTCCAAACTTGGTATAAAACAATGTTGACATGATGATTATTATAGCATTTGCATATGCTAAGTTTTCTTCTCTGGAGTAGAGTTTAAGAAGACATTTGTTTTTCAGGCAATGACAGTTTTGTAATATATTCTGCTTCATTGTCAGTTCTTTCTCCAGGTTTTAACTGGGCCAACTAGTGGGTAAAACTTAGTTTTCCATGAGAATTTCTAAACAGGTATCATTAGACCAGAGTAATTTTGGAACATACATCACATATCCCTATGGCTACCTACTCATCTAATTTTTTTCCCCTATATTTCAAAAGAAATTAAACCCTCAAATAGTTTTGACTTTAGGATTCAAAAATGGAAAAATTAAGTTATGTTGTTTAAATTAGTATTTTGCTTTTATCTTTAGGACTCTCTCTCATGAGAAGAAAGAAGAGAACCCTAGCAGACCCTGGGATAAAAGAGATTCTTTGAATACATACAACACTATGAGGCTAGTCAGGGTAAAAAGGGGTTACTGAGAGTACTAGTGATGCCATTTATGGCCATTCTGAGACACACAGTGAAGAAGGGTAAACTTGGTCACCCATGGTCAGCATCTCCTCATGTTTCATTTTCTTAGAATCCTCTCCTCTGTAAGCACTCAAGCCTGCATTATCACAACATATGCCAATTAATGAACTCTTTCATATCATGTGTAGAAGAGTTAATGTTTTACTTCTTCAAGAAACGTTTACATTTATAAATTAGATCACTCAGGGAGGAAGACCCCCAAAGTAAAAGCATTAAACAATGATTAATTATCAGACACTAGCAGAAAAGGTATGGAATAGTGTTCTTCTCTCATCCCCCAGGATCTTACCATAGAAGACCCAACTGTGATGGTGTTGATAACCCAATATATTGATGCCCTCTGATTTCAGTAAAGTTTGTTAGCATAAAATTGTTACTTTGGGTAACTAACTACACTTTACAGAAAAAAGTTAAACCCATATTATATTGATTTTGTTGCCATATAATTGATTTTATTGTGATTGTTGTTCCACTCTAAATTAATGATGTCTCTTTATTTGTATTATATAGAGAGATGTTATTTATTGCTTTTAATGCTAGAGGGAAAAGACATGATCTCGATGGCTTAAAAATGCATCTTCAAATTATACCGTCCTACAAGAGGGGCGTGAAGCATCCATGTTGACTTAATTGGAATTTACAAAAAAACAGAAGATGACAGCTGTCAAGCAGTAGTTTGAGAAAAAATAACATTATTTAAATGAAATTGTAAATTAGCATTTTTCAACTAGTAACAAAAACAACAAATGGCTTCTCTCTAGATAACAGCTATTGCATCATATAAAAATTCATATTTATGCATAAGAAGAGATTGCAAATTTTTCAACTTTTAGATGAAACCATGCACACTTACAAGTCTTGTAGGTTTCTGAAGATACTGAAAATGCCATGAAGGTTTTCATTGTTTTTTTTCAAAAGCAAGTGACACTAGGGACACATGTAAATCATGATAACAACTGGAGGTAATATTTTATTATCCAAATGTAGTCACCTTACATACTAGTCTTCACTATTTTAAGAATAACTCCCATTTGGGGTTAGTAAAAATAAAATCTGGCTTTAATTCAATGTGTCCTGAATTTAGAAGGATGTAATAAAATAGTCTTCATAATTTTTATCTGAGAAATTTTATTTTAATTATAAAATAATAGAAACCATTTGAATATTTTATCCAAAATACTTAGGTGTTTTATTTTTTAAATTTACTCAAAGATAGACTTATTTTTAGTGCACTTAATTTCATCTGTGCTACTAAAAAATGGAATTGGAGTTCGAATAGTAAACTATTGAAGTTCTAGTCCCTTCCTAAATTAGAAGTGGCTAGACTTTTCATTTTGTTTGTTTTGTTTTTTAAGATAGTGAAATTATTTTCTTGGGTATGTGTTTTTACAGTGTTCTTGCATACACAAGAAAAATACTTTTCTTATTTCAAGTAGTCTGAAATGTGTCAAAACAACTCTTTTAATTATCTCCATCAAGACACATTTGTGGTTATTTTTTGGCTACTAATCCAACCTAAGAGTTATGAATACACAGGGAGGGTACACAACCCAAGCACATGCAATCCAACAGGGCAAATATTGCCTCAATTGTCTCCTATAATAGTTGTCAAAGAAGATAGTTGTCAAAGAAGAGTTTCTTCCTCCAAAATGAGGCACTAAGAGGTTATTTTCTAAGATGTTTCAATACAACATAAAAATAATAATATTTATGAAGAATCTCATGTATCCATAGTCTATATTAGACATTTTACACATTTGCTTATTATTAATTCTCATGATCATTCTCTAAGGTATACTTAATTATTATACTTAATTCACAAGTGCAGAAATTAATGTTGAAAGAGTTTAAATAACATGGTGGCAGAAACCAATCTGAACCGAGGTATCAATAACTGCAATGACCATATTCATTTTATTATATGGTTAATATTAATTGTTATTTAGTTGGACATAAGATAATAAAGTTATTAAAATGCTCTTAGACTCTAAATCAATGAAAACAGCAACTTTTTAAAACTAGAATTATCGAAGTAAATTTGCAACATAATATAGCCAAATCTATCATTCTTGTAAATTAGTAGAAAATCCACTGTTATTGTACTACACACAATGCCCCATTATTTCTCAAGGATCCAGATGAATATACTTTGACATCCTAGCTAGCTAGCCTTTCTGGACAGCCCACTCAGACTGAGAACAAAGCATTTGATCAAGTCCTTAAACTGTCTCCCACAATGATATGATTCACCAGGAGTGCTTACTTTTTAGGAAGATCATAAGTCCTTTCTTGTGATTTACTTCTGGGACCATCACAAACCACTCTCTTGGTAATTTAGTCACTCTTATACCTCCAGTTGACATCAATCAAGACTCTTCTCTCTAGAAAAATATTTTACCTACTCAATTAAGATTTTACCTGGTGGCAACGGGGCCAAAAAGAAAAATAAAACAAAGAGAAGGACAGGAATCTTCATGACCGAAGAGAGTCAGTCAAATCAGCAGCTCTGGAGTCTTTCAGTAAAAAAAAAAGAAAAAGGTAGAAAGTGTATCTTTTTATATTTCTCTCCCTACAGTAGTATGAATTTAGTCATCATCTTTAAAAAGTGAACACTCCTGCTTAGCAGTGCCTGGGGCAAAAATGCTGGACATTGCTTTTTTATTTTTTATCTTGGGAATGTAAAGGGTTAATGAAATCTCCAGCGAATTATTATGATTTTTAATAACTAGTTGTCTAAGAAATTTCATAGCATTGGAAATTTTCTATAGGAGGTTTGAGGAATATAAATATGAGAATTTAATCTTTCTCTTCTTTTTCTGTTTCTTATAAAAGCTATGCAAAGTAAATAAGCTTCTGAATTTTAAAAGTAGCAGAAATTCTTGTTTCTTAATTTATTACTTTTGTTGCTAGACCCCTTGTCCCCCTGTGATCTATAATCATTATTAAAACTCTCTCTACTCTTACCGAAATAATTTTTTTTCTCTCATATGCAACATAGATCTTAGAGAAACAAGAAGTACAAGAGAATTGCACAATGAATATATACACTCACACATATACAAATAATAATGCATGTAATGTATTTACAGGTGCCAAATGATGACACCTTCAATAAATAGTAATTTTAATAAAAGAATGAATTATTTTTGTGTCTGTAAGGAACTATTTTAGTTATGCTTATATAAAAAGGATGTTTAGCAAAAGATCCAAGTTAAATTTTGCTTTGCTTTACTTTGGGTGTTCCTTTTATCAGATTATTGGAAATGGTGGTTACTAAAGTCCATTAAAGAGAAGTAATAATAAAATGGCCATTTAAAGGCATTGGATTTCTCTATTCTTAGTGAACAAGAAAATTTTTCTATTAAAGATAAAAAAATTTAATAAACCTTATTATGCTTAATTGCTGAACCAAAAACATGGAAAACTGCAAGATGATTCAGTGGCTATTATATATGAAACTTAATTTCCTCAAATCAATCTCTATCTGCAATTAATTTACAAATATTTGGGTCCTCGTAGCTATCCTTGCTCTTATGTCAGGTTCAAAGTCTTGGTAATTATTCAGAATGAAGATGGATAGTTCCAGATTCGATGTGACTCAGTTCAAAGAGTGCTATTAAAGCTTTGGCGCTCATCCAAGCCTAATGTTTTTAGGACATATTCCTCATTCTCAGCACACTAGTTATTGCAAAGGCTGCCTACACTGCTCCAGAGATTACAGAAACAGGTTAAAGGGGAAACTAGCGTGAAAATAACAAAAGCTCTGTCCTTTTCAATACCTCCCCCTATGGTAGGCTTCTTTCATGAACTGTGCAGCCCCTTATGTATCTGGGAAGAGTAATTGTCTAGGAGTTATGGTACCTGATATCTTTTCTATATGCTACTGATTTGTTAAGGAACATTTTGATCAATTCACCTATCTGGGCTTTCATTCCTTATCACTGAATAATAAGAGCTAATGTTTGTTGATCATTTAGTATGTTGGCACTGCTTTGAACACTTTATGTACATTAACAGATTTAATTCTTATAACATCCTATAAAGTAGGAACAATTATTTATTTTTAAAAATTAATTATTTAATTAATTTTATTTATGGTGACGTTGGTTAACGAAATCCAATGTTTCAGCTGTACAATTTAACAGTAAGGCATATATATATTTATACTAAGTGTTCACCTCTCATAGTTAGATTTCTTTCTGTCACCACATATTTGACCCCCTTTATCCTGTCTTCCTCTCCCTTCCTCCCATCCTCTGGTAACCACTAGTCTATTGTCCATGTCCATGGATAGGTACAATTATTATTTCCAACTTATATATGTTTCCATATATATATTGAAAATATATTTTGGAAATAATAATTGTATCTACCTTATAAGATATTGTAAGAATTAAATGAGTTAATGTACATAAAGTGTTCAAAGCAGTGCCAACATAGTAAATGATCAACAAACGTTACCTCTTATTATTTAGTGATAAGGGATGTAAAGTCCAGATAGGTGAATTGATCAAAATGTTCCTTCACAAATCAGGATGTTGGATACCAGAGTCCCATCTCTTGACCACTTTATACACTATATAATGAATGGTCTGATTAAATTATCTTGAAATCTCCCTAGTAAAAACACACTTTAGCTCTGATTTCTTTCGTTGCTTCTGGTATAAGACATAGATAAAAATATTTGTAAATGTAAAATACTAGATAGTTACATGTGATATTATTACTATAAAATCATTTAGATAGTTAATCCTGTTAATAGGATTTTCAAAAAATAATTTCATAATTTCTA
>NW_011888799.1:11746263-11751920 GCF_000151845.1 Pteropus vampyrus
AGGTGCCAAATGATGACACCTTCAATAAATAGTAATTTTAATAAAAGAATGAATTATTTTTGTGTCTGTAAGGAACTATTTTAGTTATGCTTATATAAAAAGGATGTTTAGCAAAAGATCCAAGTTAAATTTTGCTTTGCTTTACTTTGGGTGTTCCTTTTATCAGATTATTGGAAATGGTGGTTACTAAAGTCCATTAAAGAGAAGTAATAATAAAATGGCCATTTAAAGGCATTGGATTTCTCTATTCTTAGTGAACAAGAAAATTTTTCTATTAAAGATAAAAAAATTTAATAAACCTTATTATGCTTAATTGCTGAACCAAAAACATGGAAAACTGCAAGATGATTCAGTGGCTATTATATATGAAACTTAATTTCCTCAAATCAATCTCTATCTGCAATTAATTTACAAATATTTGGGTCCTCGTAGCTATCCTTGCTCTTATGTCAGGTTCAAAGTCTTGGTAATTATTCAGAATGAAGATGGATAGTTCCAGATTCGATGTGACTCAGTTCAAAGAGTGCTATTAAAGCTTTGGCGCTCATCCAAGCCTAATGTTTTTAGGACATATTCCTCATTCTCAGCACACTAGTTATTGCAAAGGCTGCCTACACTGCTCCAGAGATTACAGAAACAGGTTAAAGGGGAAACTAGCGTGAAAATAACAAAAGCTCTGTCCTTTTCAATACCTCCCCCTATGGTAGGCTTCTTTCATGAACTGTGCAGCCCCTTATGTATCTGGGAAGAGTAATTGTCTAGGAGTTATGGTACCTGATATCTTTTCTATATGCTACTGATTTGTTAAGGAACATTTTGATCAATTCACCTATCTGGGCTTTCATTCCTTATCACTGAATAATAAGAGCTAATGTTTGTTGATCATTTAGTATGTTGGCACTGCTTTGAACACTTTATGTACATTAACAGATTTAATTCTTATAACATCCTATAAAGTAGGAACAATTATTTATTTTTAAAAATTAATTATTTAATTAATTTTATTTATGGTGACGTTGGTTAACGAAATCCAATGTTTCAGCTGTACAATTTAACAGTAAGGCATATATATATTTATACTAAGTGTTCACCTCTCATAGTTAGATTTCTTTCTGTCACCACATATTTGACCCCCTTTATCCTGTCTTCCTCTCCCTTCCTCCCATCCTCTGGTAACCACTAGTCTATTGTCCATGTCCATGGATAGGTACAATTATTATTTCCAACTTATATATGTTTCCATATATATATTGAAAATATATTTTGGAAATAATAATTGTATCTACCTTATAAGATATTGTAAGAATTAAATGAGTTAATGTACATAAAGTGTTCAAAGCAGTGCCAACATAGTAAATGATCAACAAACGTTACCTCTTATTATTTAGTGATAAGGGATGTAAAGTCCAGATAGGTGAATTGATCAAAATGTTCCTTCACAAATCAGGATGTTGGATACCAGAGTCCCATCTCTTGACCACTTTATACACTATATAATGAATGGTCTGATTAAATTATCTTGAAATCTCCCTAGTAAAAACACACTTTAGCTCTGATTTCTTTTGTTGCTTCTGGTATAAGACATAGATAAAAATATTTGTAAATGTAAAATACTAGATAGTTACATGTGATATTATTACTATAAAATCATTTAGATAGTTAATCCTGTTAATAGGATTTTCAAAAAATAATTTCATAATTTCTAGAATAAATTTGTTGAGCTCACTGAATATTTTAAATAATAATATCACACATGACTTAAGCTGACATTCATAAGGTAAAACATTGCAATCATGTAATCATTTAATTGTCAGTCCATCAAATGTGCTAAACAGAAGTACAATAACAAAATCTCTGTTCTCTAAAAAAATTTTTTAAGAACCTAAGGAAGTGAGACTCTGTGTGATATCAGAATTGTAGCATCGATTTCTGATACTAGAACAGATAGGATCGAGAGCATCTAATAAAGATTAACCTCAAAAACAACAGAAAAAGGATGTATCTTATCAAGTGTCATAATATACTACAAAGTTATAGTAATAACAATAGAATAGTATTTCTTAAAAATATAAGTAAATTGATCAACAGGCCCACATATATATTCATAAGTTTAATTTTTAATAAATATAGCATCTCAAATCAACTTAGAAAATATGGCATATTCACAAATGATATTGGGATTTGCAACCTATCAGGAAAAAGTGTGCAAAAACCTATGTCTCCTAATATATACTAATTCCAGAGAAATTAAATTAAATACTTTAAAGTAAAAATAATCAAATGTAAAGTAAAATATGTGTGTCTGTGTGTATATGTATGTACATACATATATGTGTATGTAGAATATATCAAAAATATATAAAAACATTTTATAATCTTATCACAGGGAGGGCCTTTCTAAGCAAGCAAAAAGCCTTAGAAGCCACACAAAGGATTATATGATTTAACTATATATAAATTTACAATTCTTTATAAATGAAAAACAAGCAAAGTTTGAATAAAATATTTGCAACATATAATAGCCACAGGTGGATATAAGTATATACATAAAAAACAACTACAAAATTATTTTAAAAATACAGTCTTAAAGAAATTTAAGTGATAGTAATGAAAAGAGTCACTAGAGAAGAAATACAAAAGTCTAATAAACTTATTCAAAATATTTAACTCACTGGGAATTAGGAAAATATAAATGAATATAATTATGAGTGCTTTCATAATCACATTACATTTTTGTTGTTGTTTTTTAAAGAGCAATTATGAGTTGTGAGCCCATTGAGGGAAAACAGGAAGGTCAGCTTGGCTCTGTACAAATTACAAATTCACATATACTTCAGGAATTCTGAAACTTCACATGCCTTCTGCAGAGACTGTGCAGAAAACCGTATATAAAATTGTATGTACAGATGTCCAGTGCAACATAATGAAAAACTGGAAGAACTGAAATAAGCATAATTAGGGAATGGTTAAAACTAACAACTTATAATGGTTCATGCCTTGATGAGCTATGTAGTTACTGAAAAAAAAAGTGAACACGTGTAGAGAGAGAGAGAAAGAATCATTTGTAATATCTTGAGTGGTTTGTGAATTTGGACATATCAAAGAAAACAGGTCATTCATAAATTTCTGTGAATAGTCTATGTCCCCAACATATGTACCACATACCCCAGGAAATATTTAGACTCCCTTGGCCACTTTTGTGTTTCCGGTCTTTCTGCCTACATGCTTACTTTCTAAAAGTGATGTAAAAAATAGAGTGATGTAGAAAATAGAGTAATATAGAAAAAAAAAGGGTAGATTTTTAAAAAGGTGTTCCTTGCTTTTCTTGCTTTCAGATCTCAGATATTCCCCTGAAAGTAATGATTGTACAGAATGTAAAGAAGGAATAAGAAAAAATTACTAATTAGGAGTTAAAATATCTAGATATGGCGAAGATAAGTATAAATATAGCAGATGATAAGTTTCTTTTGCCATATCACATTACACTAGAATTTAGAATCATATTGATATTCTGTCAAGAAAACACCTGGCTCTGGACTCCCTCACTGCATTTGTACTTTGGAGTACCTTCCTAGGTATTTCAGAATCCCTTGGATCATTCAAGGCTGGAAAAACCATCTGAGTAAGGTGCCCCACGTCCTGGATGCCCCTGAGTAGGCCCTGGTGCTGTTTCTTCTCTTTGGGCAGGTTCTTGACTCTCTGGCTTCCCGCATAATGCCTGGTGCTGACCAGATGTCTTAGGGATCTCTGGGTTTCATGCCTAAAAGTCATCCGTAGGACTCCACAATGAGGCCCTGATTGAGCATGAGGCTTGAATTGATACTGCTGGTTGGTACAATATTTATTTTGCAGGATAAGGAGTAACTAGGCTGTTAAAATGGTGTTAACACCCTAATATTGCACAATTCTCATTCAGATGGTACATTAAAGAAATTCAGAGCTTAGAGCTACCCTTAGATTTGAGCTACATATTTGGGCATATGGGGTAGAGGTTTCTTTCTCTTCTGTGTTTTCATAGCAATGCCAGCTCCAGTCTATAGCATCCAAGGGCAGCAAGAATGGTGGTAGATTTTCTTTGTGTTCCACCACTGCACCCTTCTCCTCTATTGGCTGATAATTAAGGTGATCAGTCTACTTCCTACCTCCCTCCTCAAGAGTACCAGTTATCAGGTGGTCCTGAGAACAAGAAATCTTATCTTCTGAGAATTTTCTAGATTTATGCTCCTCATTTTGAAATGCTAATGGGCCCTTTGATCAGTCAATATTTTTTCTTGTTTCTAAAGGATGTGATGGCATTGGACTCCCCCTGGTTAGTCATAAGCTCTACTGAAGGAGAGATAACATTCCTTGCTCAGTTCTTGTTCAACAACAGACTTTTCTTTAATCTTTTAATACAGGGGTCCCTAACTCCAGGTGGCAGAGCAGTACTGGTGCATGGCCAGTTAGGAGTCATCCTCACAGCAGAAGGTGAGCGGCAGACTAACCAGCAAAGCTTCATCTGTATTTGCAGCCATTCCCCAGCGCTAGCATCACCGCCTCAGCTCCACCTCAGATCATCAGGCACTAGATTGTCATAGGAGCACCGGTCCCTGGTTCCAAACAGATTGGAGAGTGCTGTTTTAATGTGCTAGTGATGTGTAGAAGGCAGAGGAATAGTCAAATTAAAATAGTTTACATTCTAGAAATGTGGTGATTGAGGCCTAAAGCTTTCAAGAAATGGTTAAACAATGTGTTGTACAAACTATAGGCTATAAAATTTTGAACAATAAATTTAACATGACCAAAAAACCAATTATTATTCACATTTTCCGTCATATTCTGGGTAAGATCTAAACTTGTAATCACCAAAAGTTCACAATAATATTTGGGATAGTCATTGGAAAACAGAATTCAATGGCAGCAAAACGGGTGATTCAGCATCATGAAATATTTATTTTAATACAAATAGTTTCTGAAGAGTCATGACATTGTGCATTCCTGCCTTTTGTATATGTGCGGGAGACACAAAATTCATGAGGAACAGGTATTTGACAATAATGGATATAAAGAGATGTCACCTGAACACTATGAATAGTCTTCACAAGCACTGATTAGATAATAAACAAATCTATAACATTCTCTTCATTGACACATAACTATACTTCACATGGACACATGGATTTTGTGTTACATTTTCAAATCAAATAATTATGTAAGCAGGCATTATGTAAGAAATATTTCCTGGGATCCTGCACACCCAATTAGCAGCTCTGCTAGAACATTGTTTTTGTATTTGAGATACTTCTCCTCAAATTAGATGGAGAATTATCATATAGGAAAAAATTATTTCCAAGAACCAACATCAAATTTATGCATTATTTCATACAAACTTCTAGCCTCCTTAATTGAGTTAGAGATAACTACTCTCTCATTTTCTTTGTATTTTTAATGATTTTGTACAATACTAGAAATTTTTATTTCTTATACATTTTGTAAAACTCACCAGTAAAACTATCTAGTCACTGGGTTTCTTTTTGAGAAGAATTTTAATTAAGATTCTATTTATCTAATAGTTATAGGATTATTCTTTTTAATTTTTTTATCTCTTCTCTCAAGTTTGTTGTATTTGTAAATAAATACATTAATTGCATAAATTTTCAAATTTATTGACATGTGTT
>NW_011888799.1:11753150-11755102 GCF_000151845.1 Pteropus vampyrus
TATATATATAATGAGATATTACATATATAATATTCCATTGTACGATTTTCTATTTCCCTTTAGGGAACACCTAGCTCTTTCCTTGTGGTTCCCAAGATCTCCTAGTCCAGTCCTCAAGCCACCTCCTGTTGCTTATCTTACTCCAGCCTTGCTGGAGTAAGTTCTCATGTACGCCCTCATCTCTGAGCATTGCATGGGCCTTTCCCCTCTTCCAGAATAACTGTAAACTTGAGATAACTACTTCTCATCTTTCAGGACTCTTTTTTTTCCAGAGACCCTCTTTGTTTCCATCCTAACCTCTGCTCACATAGGGACTCAATCATGCAGAAACTTTGTTCCCCAGTTTCCCAAATCTTAGCCCTCACACTCCTATTACATATACGTGCTTGATGCCTTCACTACCTGCTAGGCAATAAGACCTGCCCTGGATTTTCAGCTCCCAGCACAGGGCCTGACACATGCACGCATGCACACGCATGCACACACACACACACACACACACACACACACACACACACACACACGAAAGAAAAGAAAAGAAAAAACATTATATATATATCTCACATTTTTTTTTAACCATTTTTCTGCAGATGGACATGTGGATTGTTTCCATATCACGATTATGGTGAATAACGCTGCTGTGAACATGAGAGTTCAGTTATCTCTTTGAGAATCTATTTTCATTTTTTGTGAATGTACATCCAGAAGTGGGACTGTTGGGTCACATAGTACTTAAATTTTTATTTTGAAGAACTACCATACTGTTTTCCATAACAGCTGCATTGATTTACATTCTCATCAACAGTGCATGGGGGTTCTTTTTCTCCCCTTATTTGCCAGCACTTATTATCTCTTGTTTCGATAATAGTTATTTCGGCGAGTGTCAGGTGATATCTCACTGTGGTTTTGATTTGCAATTCCCTGATGATTAGTGATGCTTAGTGCCTTTTCACGTACTTGTTGGACTTTTGTATGTCTGATTTGGGAAAATGTCTATTCAATGCTTCTGTACATTTTTAGATGAGTTGTTTTTTTGCTACTGAGTTGAATAAATCCCTTATATATTTTAGATATTAAGTGTTTATCATATGGATGGTTTGTAAATATTTTCTCTCATTCCATAGTTTGTCTTTTAATTTTGTTGATTGTTTCTTTTGTTATGCAGAAGCTGTTTGGTTTGATATAGTCCCATTTATTTCTTTTGCTTTTATTGTTTGTGTTTTTGTCATCATATAACAACAACGACGACAACAACAAAGTTTGCCAAGACCTGTAAAAAGTTTTTCCTCATGTTTTTTACTAGAAGTTTTGCAGTTTTAAGTCTTAGGTTTGTCTTTTTTTTTTTAATATATATCTATTTTGTTTGAGCCATTATACAATTTTGAATCTATCTTGTAATAGCTAGCATTGCCCTAACTAACATAATGTGAAAGCCCATCCCTCTATATTCCACCTAGGAAATTCGACTCTTTTTTCCCCCCTTTTTTTATTTTATGTATTTTATCCCACCTTTATTGAAATATAATACATAATTAGTTGCTTGCATTTACATTGTACAATTCAATGAGGCTTTTTTCAATTAAAGTTGACATATAATAATATACCAGTTTCAGTTGTATAGCATAGTGATCAGAGATCTATATAACTTGCAAAGTGATCACCCCACTAAATCTAGTACTCCTCTTCACCCTTACATATTTATTACAATAATATTAACCATCTTCCCCGCGCTACACTCTACATCTCCATGTCTATTCTGCAACTATCCATTTGTACTTCTTAATCTCTTTGTCTTTCTCATGTCTCCCCAAACCCATCTCACCTAGTATCTCTCTAAATATTCTCTGTATCTATGAGTTTATTTCTGCTGTTGTTGTTGTTATTATTGTTGTTGTTGTTGTTGATTTTGTTCTTCAGATTCCACATGTGAAATCATGTGATATTTGTCTTTC
>NW_011888799.1:11755152-11755515 GCF_000151845.1 Pteropus vampyrus
TTTATTTCTGCTGTTGTTGTTGTTATTATTGTTGTTGTTGTTGTTGATTTTGTTCTTCAGATTCCACATGTGAAATCATGTGATATTTGTCTTTCGCTACCAGACCCATTTCATTCAGCTCAATATCCTCCAGGTCCATCATGGCAATATCTTTTTCCATCCCTTTTATTTTAGTCTGTGTGTGTGTCTTTAATCTGAAGTGAGTCTTGTAGGCAGCATATGTTAGGGATCTTGTTTTCTTATCCATTTAGCCACTCTATACTTTGGTTGGAGCACTTAATTCTTTTCCATTTGAGGGATTCATTGATAAGAATGTAGTTATTACCATTCTTTATTCCTGTTTTTGATACATGCTTTTCTTCT
>NW_011888799.1:11755565-11765206 GCF_000151845.1 Pteropus vampyrus
AAAGAAGTCCCTCCAACATTTCCTGTAATACTGGCTTGGTGGTGATAAATTCCTTTAGCTTATTTCTGTCTGGGAAGCTCTTTATCTGTCCTTCGACTCTAAATGATAGCTTTTCTGGACAAAATATTCTTGGTTGTAGATCCCGGGTCTCCATCACGTCGAATATTTTGTGCCAAGCACTTTTTATAATTTCTTTTTATAATTTCTGTCTATTTAACTTCTTATTTTGTTCATGTATTACTTTCTGATTTTGTCCAATTGTCTTTCTATTTTTCCCCCTTTTTAAGTCTTTTAAAAATAGCAATCTTGAATTCTTTATCAGGTAAATCATAGATCTTTCTGTCTCTGGAGTCAGTTACTGGGAAATTATTATGTTCCTTCAGTGGTGTCATATTCTTTTTACCTTATAAGTTCTCACTTTTATGGCCTCATAATGAAACATAATAGTCTTATTTTCACCTCTTCCCATTTACCGATAATTTTTAAAAAGTTCAATAAACTCAACAAATGTTTTTTATTACCATTTTGAAGCTATGAAATGGGCTGTGCAGTAATGACACCTAATTTTCCTAATCTCTCTTTCAAATATGCATCTGTTCAAAAGTATTGTAATTTTGTGTCAGCTTGGCTTGATTTTTCTTGGTGGATTCTTTCTTTTTTAAGTGTATCCTCTTATTTCTCTAAAAAGATGAAGATATGATGAAAGAAAAACACAGAAAAATGGTTCAAGATTTTTCTTTTCCAAACTCTGCCACAGCCATGTTTTGTTGTTTTGTCACTCTCTGTTCCTTAGTTTCTTTAATGTAAAATAAGGACTTTGGATCTCAGTGATGCTTTATCAGGTTTGTAGCAAAGAATTTAAGATTGCTCTAAGAGAGGTCTGGTCTTTGGCTTCTGAGAGGTAGTCTCTAAGCCCTTAGCATATCATGCCTGATAGGAGTCTTTTTCCCCTTGGCATCTCGAGCCATATCAGGAAGTCTAACAGTGTGATTTAAGGTAGGAGCTTTAGGTTATGCAGTATCAACTCAAACCTAGAGGGTCTGGTTACTGAAATCATTAGAGAGACCTCCTCAGCTGCTTATATCTCAATATCAATATAATTTCATTTCTGCTCTGAATTCAGTGATTCAACAATCAGTGACTGATCTAGATTTGACAATGAACAAACCCTTTCTCAGTCTGTAGTACTCTCTGGTAATCATATTACATTTCCTGGTTTGTTCAGTCTTCTACTCTTTTAGTAAATTATTTCATCTCTCTTCACTTCTGAAACCCCCAGAGCCTTCTCTCATCTTCTAAATCGCAGCTCAAGACCTAGCTTTCTACTTCACTGAGAAAATTTTGGCAATCAGTAGAGAATTTTATCAACTTCCATAATTAACTCAGTTCTATTCTATGTTCTGGGTGAACTCTGAGCTCCTGTGAACCCAGCAAAGGATGACATCTTTGTTTTTACATTAGACTTAATGTTTTGCCTACTGAATGATCGATTTTCTCTTCTCCACTAGTTCTTTTATATTGTTTAAAAATGTGCTAAATTTTCCAATTATAAATATTGAAAGAAATTTCTCTTGATCTCGTTTTGACCTCTAGTGACCACATCTTTTTTTTTTTTTGCTCCGTTTATTACTAAGCTCTTCAAAATAATTTTTTATATATTTTCTCTTAAATTTCCGTCCTCTTATTCTCTCTTGAACCAGGTTTTTCCCTTTCCAGTCTTCTGGAATTGCTTTAGCAATGGTCTTCAAACAATTTCACATGCTAATTCATTGGTTATTTCCTGGTCTTTATTTTACTTGACTTATTAGCAACAGTTGATGTATGCTTTTAAGTGGGGTTTTAGGATACCACGTAACTTAGTTGTGTCTTAACTTTCCAGTCACTTCTTATTAGTCTATTATATTAGTTTTTCATTTCATTAATCTTCAAATATTCCTTTCTCCGGGGTTATAGTGGTTAATCCTAGAAATTTTATCTGTACTTATTTTCATGGAGATCTCATTCAATCTCATGTTTTTAAATGCCATCTAGAAGTTAACAATTCCAAATTTTTAATCTCCAGCTAGCAGCCTTCTCTTGAACTTTAGACAAATATCCAATGGTCTATTTGACATTTCCAATTAAATATCTAACTTAAGTTTGTCCAAACTGAATTCCTAACATGTACACTATTGCTAAATTTATACTTCCAAAGTTTTCACTACTTATTTAATGGCAACTCTATTTTTACGATTATCTGAACAACAACAACAAAAATATTAGATCATCTCTGGCTTGAAAGGATGCAAGTCACATCTTTACTTTCTGTCACAGCAATGTTTTGGGCTCTACCTTCAAAATTAATTGAGAATTTAATTATTTTTCATCATACCTACTCTCACTATCATAGAGAGGAAGTCTCTCTGGAGTATCAGAATGACAGAAATTTAGAGAAAAAAAGAGATGTGAATTGTGTTGCTATGAACTGCATATAAGGATCACCTTAAATAGTTAGGAGATATATAGATCAAGATTTAAATTCTCATTTGGGGACTAAAATAATATAGATCACAACTTTTTTGTATTTAATGATGATTTATTATCATTACTCTTTATAAATAATCAAACACAGCTAGTTTAGTAACTTGTCCAAGATTGAGGAGTCAATAGTAAATTCTGTATTATTAAAACTAGAAACACCTACAGAAATTTCTATTTTTTAGCTCAGCACTGAAATGAATTCAAAACCATAAAGTTTCAAATAAAATGTTTTCTGCTTAAGACAAATAATGTGTAGGATAAATGTTTCATTATTTTCCAACATTTATTGATTAATATCTACTATACTTTAAAGCCTGTTATGAATTTGAGGAGAGATAAAGGAAAAAGATATAATACTTCCTAAACCCTTATAGTTTACTAGAACTCTAGCTGTGGAAAAAGCATCTATAAAAGCCATAGCACAATGGAATATAATATAATGAGCAAGTATATATATACTATATAAGTATATATAATATAATGATGCTGCCAATACATCAGTGAGAGCTCTAGGACTGGGTATTTTGTACACTGTTCTTTGTCCCTAACTAACACACTAAATTGGGATATTGAGAAATGAAGTTTCTGGACATAGGTCTATTCCTGACAGTAGACATAAGCAAAAATTGGGTGTGTCTTTCCTCGTTTTTATAGTCCTGGTCAATTTTTTTCTCTACTCTCAGCACTTTTTTTTTCTTAATATAAGTATTGTCTGGTCAGTTTCAGGTGTTCAGAAGAGTAAATTTCCTCAGCCCTGTCAGTCATTGCCAATTATCACTTCATTTACCCACTATCAGACTGGAAAATTCCTCCCAGTTACAGCTGCTATAATTAAATTGTATTTCTATCCTTCCCAGTGAATGCTGTTGGCGCTGTGGGGATCTTCTATTCTCATATCCATAAAAAGGTTGCTTTTCTTCATCTAATTTCTCCTACACAGATACAAATTCCACAAAGGTCTTTAAGTTCTTGGTGTCCCTCCCTTCGCCCCATCTATGTGGTTAAGGTATGCGGGAATATCTTGTCACCTAGTTTGTTGCAAACTTTTTATTGAGTTTTGGTTGTACTATTTAGCTGCTCTATTTTAACTTACTATGTTGCTGCTACTATGTTACTGCTGCCATCTCCAAAATACGCTTTCCTTAAAATTTTATTGTAAATCTTGAATGATTTTGTCTTATGTCTTATTGAATTCAACTTTTCAACTTGTTCTCATCCCTGGAGCTCTTGATATATTTCTTTCTTACATTCAAATCCTTGAATTTGATCCTTATATCTGATTCTTGATCCTACAGAAGTACAGACCTTGGCTATCCTTGTTGCTTGTGGATTCTACATGAGTTAAATATTTTTTTTTGAGGTACACATCATTTTAATACCTGGTGGCTAAATGACACCTTTAAGGTAGAAATTCACATTAGCTTTAACAGATTTCCAAATTAAAAAAAAAAAAAAAAGGCAGTGATCTTGGGTTGGTAGTTAAGTTAATTTTAAAGAACATGATAATCAACAAAGACGTAGAATATTGTTAAGAACCTTATAGAATATTGATAATGGGTTGATTTATGTTTTGCTTTTAGCTGAAAAACAAAGTCTAGTCTCCATGTTCCTTTCCCAGCTTCGACATTACAGAGACTTATTGTGCTGTTTAGTCCTTAGATTGAGGCTGAAATAAAAGATTTTCATGCATTTTCTTACCCATCTAGAACTAAGTAAGAAAATGCTGAGCTAATGTTTTATGAATCTAAATTCTTTAGCCAAAGTTCAAATTGTTTTTAAACTCAGTTTAACAGTATTAGTATTAGCTAGTATTAGATTAATATGCCTTTTTGCATGAGCAGAATCTTAAGAGAAGAGAGGAAACACCAACGAGTATCTCCATGCTCTGCCGTAGCTCATGCATTCATTTCATACTTAGGTGTCCTGTTATTTAACATGATTATGACATTTAGACAATTGATAAGCCTATGGGTACTAATTTCCATGAATAAATTTTCTCATGAGTCATGGTTAAGCTGGAAAATGTCCATTTGTATAAGCATAGGTGAACAATGACACACCAAAAGTGGTTCTAATTGTAGCAAACATGGTATCCATATGATGGTAAATTAGCACCAGATCTTGCCTCGACAAAAACATTTAGCTTAAAGAAAATAAGAAAGGTGTTACTTCATTCCATTGATACATAATTAGCACCTACTAAGGAAGATATCAACATTGGTTTATATGTTTATTTATTACAGAAGTTCTACTTATATTCTTATATCTCTGCATTGGTGCACACATGACTTCTTTGGTCAGGGGTACATCTTCCTTTCCAAGATTAATCCTCTTCATACAACCTCTCAATGCAGCAAATCTTATTTGGTGAGAAACATATATCAATTTGCTTTTCCTCTTTAAGACAGTGTCTCCTACAGCGACCAAAACGTTTTGAGCACATATCAGGATCCACCAAGGTACATGTGGCTACAGTAAAAGAAGAGTAACTGAAATTACTGATCTCTTATTTAAGAACATATTATTTCTGATTACCAAAAGTACTATATACATTGTAACAAATTTGAAAAATATCAAAAAATAAGAAGACATTAAAAATATTATGTATCACCATATATATAAAATTGAAATTTGTTTTTGATTAATACTTGATTAAAGGTTATATATTACTCTTCTCAACAAAATTGAACATTGTTTTTAAAGCTACAAAATATTCCCTTGATATTCCAAGTGGCAATTTATTCGATCTTTTAGCTAAGTCATATTTAAAATTTTAACATTTTAGAATTGTGGTAAGCAAATTTTTATTTGATATTTTAATAATTATATGATACATATTTAGGTAGTTGTGAAAAAGATACATTCTAAGGTTCTTAACTACTGCCACCAACAATGTATATAAATTTTGCCCCCAAATAAAATGGTATTCATTCAATTTTAATTTTATGCCTTTGGTTATTTGTATTGAAGTTTTTCATTTTTTCTCTATTTAATTGTTTCTGTATTTTGCTTTTTATGTTATTGGTATAATGTTTTTATTGTTCATGAATTTTTTAAAGTTTTTAATTTTTTTTAATTTAATTTTTTAAGGCAGTTTAAGTTTACAACAAAATTGAGAAAGGGATACAGAGATTCTCCAAATATCTTCTTCCTCCACTCATACATGTTCCCCATTATCAACATCATTCACCAGAATGTTACATTTTTACCAAAGATAAGCCTACACTGACATATCATAATTATATAAATCCTAGAGTTTGCATTAAGGTTCACTCTTGATATTGTGCATTTTATGGGTGTGGGCAAATATATAATGACATACATATCATGCAGAGTTTAGTTATTGCCTTAAAAATTTGCACTCTACCTATTCATCTCTCCCTTAAATCATCTGGCAACCATTGTCTTTTTTTATTATCTTCATAGTTTTACTTTTTTTAGGATATCGTATAGTTGGAATCATACAGTACATAGCTTTTTCAGATTGATTTGTTTTCACTTATTAATGTGCACTTAAGATTTCCATATATCCTTTAACTGCTTCATTGCTCATTTTTTTTTTTAGTACTGAATAATATTCCATTGTTTATATGTACTATAGTTTATCCATTTACCTACTGAAGTACATCTTGGATGTTTCCAAATTTTGGAAATTATGAATACAGCTTCTATAAACACCCATTTGTAAGTTTTTATGTGAACATAAATTTTCACCTCCTTTGGGTAAATACTAAGGAGCACAATTGCTAGATCATATAATAAAGGTATGCTTAGTTTTGTTTAAAAAGTGCCAAACTGTATTCCAAATTGCTGTATCACTTTGCAAATCCACCAGCAAAGAGTATAAGAGTTGCTGTTGCTTTATGTCCTCACCAGAATTTGATGTTGTCAGTATTCTGGATTTTGGCTATTCTAATAAGTGTGAAGTGGTATCTGACTATTGTTTTAATTTGCATTTCTCTGATGACATACGATGTGGAGCATCCTTTCATATGCTTACTTGCTATCTGCATATCTTGTTTGTGAGGCATCTGTTAAGGTCTTTGGTTCATTTTTTAATTGGGTTTTTTATTTTCTTATTGTTGAATTTTAAGAGTTTTTGTATATTGTGGATATTGATCTTTTATGATATGTGTCTGTTGCAACTATTTCTCCTAGCCTGCAATTGTCATTTCATTATCTTGGCATTGTCTTTTAAAGAGTAGAAGTTTTTAATTTACTGAAGTCCAGCTTATCAATTCTTTTTTTCATGAATTATACCTTTGGTGTTGTATCTAAAAAGTCATCACCATACACAAGGACATCTATGTTTCTACTATGTTATCTTCTAGGAGTTTTATAGTTTTGCATTTTACATTCAGGGCTATGATTGATTCTGAATCATTTTTTGTGTAGAGTATAAAGTATGTGACTAGATTTTTTTTTTTTTTTTGCATGAGGATGTCTAATTGTTCCAACTTCATTCGCTGAAGAGACTATATTTGCTCCACTGTATGACTTTTTTTCCTTTGTCAAAGATTAGTTGACTATATTTATGAGAGTATATTTGTGGGCTCTCTAACCTGTTTTGTGAATCTATTTATCCCTTTTTTCACCAATATCACACTGTCTTGATTATTGTAGCTTTAAAGTAAGTTTAGAACTGACTTCTTGAAAATATTGAATCTTCCTATTCATGAATATAAAATTTCTGCTTTTTCAGGTCTTTAATTTCATTCATCATAATTTTGTAGATTTTTCTCATGTAGATCTTGTACATATTTTGTAGATTTATACCTAAGTATTATATTTTGGAGGTGCTAATATATGGTATTATGTTTTTAATTTCAAATTCTACTTGATTATTATTGGTATATAGGAAATCAATTGGCATTTATATATTAACCTTGTATTCTACAATCTTGCTATATTTACTTATTTCTAGGAATTTTATTTGTCAATTCATTCATATTTTCTACATAGATAATCATGTCATCTGTGAACAATAACAGTTTTATGTCTACCTTCCCAATCTGTATACCCTTTATTTATTTTTCTGGCCTTATGTATTAGCAAGAAATTCTAGTATGATGTTTGAAAGAAGCAGTGAGAGGAAATATCCTTTCCTGTAGCTATTTTATTGAGAAAACTGTTTCTCACTATTAAGTATGTTGTTAGCTATAGGTTCTTTTTTTAAATTAAATTTATTGAGGGTCTCATTAATTAATGAAATTATATAGGTTTTAAATGTACAATTCCATAACATTCATCTATATATTGCACTGTGTGTTCCCCACCGAAAGTCAAATCTCTTTTTGCCACCATGTATTTGACCACCTTTACTCTTATTTACCTCCTCTCTACTCTACTCCACTTTTCCTCTGGTAATCACTAAGTGGTAGGTTCTTTGTAGACAGTCTTTATCACTTTGAGAAAGGTCTTTTGTATTCCTATTTTACTGAGAGTTTTTATCATGAATAGATGTTGGATATTATCAAATAATTTTTCTACTTCTAATGATATAATTATGTGCGATTTTGTTTTTTGATATGATGAATTACTTTAATTCTTTTTTAAACGTTGAACTAGTCTTGCATACCTGGAAAATATCCCATTTGGTTGTGGTGTATAATTCTGTTTATATATTATGGTTTTCATAGGCTAATATTTTTCTGAGGAATTTTACATCTAAGTTTATAAAAGATAGTGGTCAGTAGTTTTCACAAAATACTTTTGTCTGGTTTTGGTATTATCATAATGCAGGTCTCATTGGATAATGAAGTATTCCTTCCACTTCTATACTCTAAAAAAATTTTGGAGAATTGGTATACTTTCTTAATTGTTTGGTAGAATTTACCAATGAACCTATATGGGTTGGTGTTTTCTATTTTGGAAAGGTATCGATTATTGATTCAACTTTTTTAAAAGATATAGGCTTTTTCTTATTGCCTATTTCTTCTTATGTGAGTTTTTTCACATTTTGTCTTTCAAAGAATTGGGTCATTTCATATAGGTTATTAAATTTTTGACCTACAATTACTAATAGTATTCCTTCATTATCCTTTTAATTTCCATGGGATCTGTAGAAATGTCTCCTCTTCATTTCTGGTATTAATAATTCATGTCTGCTTTCTTATTTGCTTAGTCTGGCTAGAAACTTATCATTTTATTGATCTTTAAAAAACAAGCTTTTGATCGTACTGATTTTCTCTATTGGTTTCCTGTTTTCAATTTTAATGATTTCTGGTCTAATTCTTACCTTTCTTCTCTTCTACTTACTTTGGATTTAATTTGCTCCTTGTTTTTTAATTACCTAAGATGAAAAATTAGATTATTGATTTTTAGATCTTTCTTCTTTACTAATATATTCATAAAATGCTATAAATTTCCCTCTATGTACCACTTTCACTACATACCATAAATTTTAATAAGTTTTATTTTCATTTAGTTAAAAATATTTTTTGGTCTTTATTGAAATATAATAGACAATTAGTTGTTTGCATTTCCATTGTACAATTCAAAGAGTTTTTTTTCCCACTTATATTTGGCATGCAATAATACATCAGTTTCAGTTGTGTAGCGTAGTAATCATAGAGATCCATATAACTCACATAGAGATCCATATAATTCACAAAGTGATCACCGCACTAAATTTAGTACCCTTCTTCACCCTTACATATTTATTACAACATTATTAACCATCTTCCCCATGCTACATGCTACATCTCCATGTCTATTCTGCAACTATCCATTTGTACCTCTTAATTCCTTTGCTTTTTTTGTGTCCTCCAAACCCCCTCCCATCTAGTATGCCTCTAACTATTCTCTGTATCTATAAGTTTATTTCCACTTTTTTTACTGGTCTTGTTATTTATTTTGTTCTTCAGATTCCACATGTATGTGAAATCATGTGATATTTGTCTTTCTCTACCAGACCCATTTCATTCAGCTCAATATCCTCTAGGTCCATCATGGCAATATCTTTTTCCATCCCTTTTATTTTAGTCTGTGTGTGTGTCTTTAATCTGAAGTGAGTCTTGTAGGCAACATATGTAGGGGTCTTGTTTTCTTATCCATTTAGCCACTCTATACTTTGGTTGGAGCACTTAATTCTTTTCCATTTGAGGGACTTGTTGATAAGA
>NW_011888799.1:11766321-11767441 GCF_000151845.1 Pteropus vampyrus
CATATGTAGGGGTCTTGTTTTCTTATCCATTTAGCCACTCTATACTTTGGTTGGAGCACTTAATTCTTTTCCATTTGAGGGACTTGTTGATAAGAATGTAGTTATTACCATTCTTTATTCCTGTTTTTGATACATGCTTTTCTTCTTAAAGAAGTCCCTCCAACATTTCCTGTAATACTGGCTTGGTGGTGATAAATTCCTTTAGCTTATTTCTGTCTGGGAAGCTCTTTATCTGTCCTTCGACTCTAAATGATAGCTTTTCTGGATAAAATATTCTTGGTTGTAGATCCCGGGTCTCCATCAAGTCGAATATTTTGTGCCAAGCCCTTCTGTCCTGCATAGTTTATTTTGAGAAATCAGCTGCAGTCTTACGAGTATTCCCTTGTAGGTAACTAACTACTTTTCTCTTGCTGCTTTTAAGATTCTCTCTTCGTATTTAAACTTTGGCATTTTAATTATGATGTGTCTTGGTGTGGGCCTCTTTTGGTTCCTGGTTTTGGAAACTCTCTGAGCTTCCTGGGGTTGTATGTCTATTTCCTTCACCTGGTTAGGGAATTTTTCTATCATTATTTCTTCAAATATATATTCAACTTCTTGTTCTCCCTCTTCAGGTACCCCTATGAGATGGATGTTTTTACCTTTAATCGTGTCCCATCCCATAGGCTCCTTAAATTATTATTATATCCTTGGCTTCTTTTTTCTTGCCATTCTGATTGAGTGTCCTTGGCTTTCCTGTCTTCTAGATAGGTCAGTTGATCCTCTTCTTTATTCACTTTGTTTATTCCATTTAATATACTTCTCATCTCAGATAATGTGTTCTTCATTTATGACTGGTTCCCTTTTATAATTTCTATTTGCATGTTTATGTTTTTTATCTCTTTATCGTTGTCACTGAATTCATCTGCACGTCCCATAAGTTAATTGAGCATCTTTATAACCAGTGTTTTGAACTCTGCATCTGTTAGATTGCTTTACTCTATTATTTCTGGATCTCTGTTCTGTTCTCTCATATGATTTCTGCTTCTTTGTCTTCCCATTTTGGCTGTGTTTCCATGTCTGTCTTTCCATGTCTTAAGTTTCCCGGTCATATTAGCGTGGATTTGTGTGGTAGGTGTCCAGT
>NW_011888799.1:11768721-11769619 GCF_000151845.1 Pteropus vampyrus
TTGTCTTCCCATTTTGGCTGTGTTTCCATGTCTGTCTTTCCATGTCTTAAGTTTCCCGGTCATATTAGCGTGGATTTGTGTGGTAGGTGTCCAGTGGCCCAGTCCTGAGAGGGGTTCAGTTGCAGGCCAAATGTAGTCCAAGCGTCTGCCCCTCTGGGGCCACCTGTTAAGATTCATTAAGCAATCCACAGATACTGCGTTTTTAGTTGCCTCCAAAGGCCACACCAGAAACCAAGGCCAGCTGCCGCCTGTGTGAGTCTAGGTGCTGCTCAGCAAGGAGCTCCAGACTCGCTGAGGATGTACTTGGATGTGGCTTGGGTGGAGCCACGAGCTGGGGGAGGTGCGTTTCAGGGAACCCTCTGGGTGGAGCAACCTCTGTTACCCAGTTTGATGACTTCTCTGTTAAAGCAGTGTTGTGTCTGTCACACTGGGAAGAGGGGAGACTCAACAGGAAACAATGGATACTGCAGGCATTTCTGTACAGAGTGAATCTCACCTCAGCCTTCACTCTGACAACTCAGTGCTCCCCTGTAAGTCCCTGGTGCCCCTGCACGCAGCCAAAGTCACTGGTGCTCAGAGTGGGTTGGTCCGTCACCACAGAAGTTCACTTGCAGATGTGGCCCCTTTAAGGGGCATCTGCAGCTGCCACAACTATGGCCTCTGTCCCACTCAGCCACTTGGGACGGGGCAGCCTCACGTCCTTGTCTCAACCTACCTGTTGCCATTGCAGGGTGATTTCTTGGATTTCTCGAATTTCTCCCTAGTTGTATGGCTTGTTCCTTTAGATTCCAGGTAATTTTTCCTTGCTGTTTGCTCCTTGTTTCCATCACAACTTTGATTTGGTCACCAGAAGGATGAACAGACCCTCTATCATCTATGTCATTTTTATTCCCACTCC
>NW_011888799.1:11770184-11774884 GCF_000151845.1 Pteropus vampyrus
ATATAAAGAATCATGAGTAATATATACTTGATAATGTACTCTATATATGATTAGTAAATGGTGTTCTGGACTGCAAACTAAATGTAGGAAAAATTTTACTTTAGGCAAATTTAAATAAAATAATTCTAGCCACTCTATTTGAAATTACTTGTCGATTTCCTTCACTTTAATACAGCTTAAAGTTGGTTGATAATTGAGAATTTAATATCAATTTCTGTTTCCCTTCTCTTATCTACCTCTTATTCAGATCTTAGAATTAAATCTTTTTCTTTTCTATTCCTGAAGCATTGTCAGTTTGGCAAGGGTTATACTTATCTCATGCTATGGCTGGCACCTGAATCTCTACTATTGAAGAGTTTTCCTATGAATTAATAGTACCATCATGTAAAGGTCATAATAGGTCATAAATGGTTTTAAAATATTATTATCTGTTTCCTTTGTTTCTTAGCTTATTCAAAACTGTTTAAAGGGTTTAAAAATTAAGACTATTTAAAGGTATAATTCTTTAAATCAGGTGGGTAAATATATGGAAAGAAATTACAATTAATTTGTTACCCTTAACTAATACAATTAATTAATACAAACTAATCATTGCCACAAGAGTGGCATAGTGTTTATTTGTCATAGCACATCTTTCTGGATTGATCGAGAAGTTATTTAGCTAATCAATAAAATCCTGGTCAATTTGAAAAGTGTATTTATTTTTATGGGCCCCACTCTTCCAACATTTTATCATATTTCTCAAGTAACCAAATTGCCTTGGTGACTGACTCACCTTGATTTTAAATTTAATAAAACCTAGAACATCAGGACTGATACTGTCTTGTTGCCAATATTTCAACACAAGTGAATGTTTCTTCTTCACTATTTTAGACTCAGCTGTCATTCACCACACAATATATCATAAAGCTGCCAACACCACTGTATACCTGCCATCTTCCCTGGGGGGAATTTTATGGAGTAGTCTGAGACATCTTAAGAACTGGCTACAACTTAAGAACTGGCTATATAGGAATACCCTGTATTCCTCCACTTCTATTTTCTCTCTTCTTTTTCTTTCTACTTCTATTTCTCTGCTTTCATTTCTTGAAATATTGTAACATGATATTCAATATGATAAACACTTTATTTACATTATTTCTTTTAATCTTTGCACAAGCTTATAATATTAATGATATTACCATCCATTGTTGAGGTAAGAGAATTAAAGATTCCTCCACAACTACAAAGGAGCCCCAGCTTTTTAATATAAACCTTCTATTTGATGGCAAGTTCATTCTACCAACCACTATAGTATGCTGTTTTCACTATCTCTATGGGTTATCTTATGATTATACTTCCTTAAAATATAGCCCATTCCTTCATGCTTTAACCATCATCAGCATTGATTTCTATCAATTTTCTACCATTGGTCTCTTCAGCATGTTATCATTCTGTTTGGACCAAACACTCATCTCACATCTTCATAAGAAAAGATATTTTTATTGCATCTTTTGTGACTTTAAGGTTTTACCAACTGCCAAACCACACCATTGTGCAACTGATATATGCTGTTCTTTGAACTCCTTCAAAGCCACCCACTCTGACACCTTGTATTACCCTTTCTGGTTTTTAATTTAAATTTTTGGTCAATCAAAGCCCCAATATAGAACATTCTGTCCAACCCAGTAGACATTATAACTTAATATCTGTTTGAATAATCCAAAAACAAAGGGAAGCTTGTGGTCATATTCATAGTGTTACCATAGCCTTATTTAAAAGTTTTCTGCAATGCTCAGAAAATACGAAGTTTGATGATACATATGCTATACATCTGAAGTTCAGCTATTTTCCATGGGACCTTGCTATTTTGACTGAATTATCTCTTCAGTCTTTTCTTTGAACTCAGTGACTTCTATAGGAAGCATGATGAAGTATAAAGAACAAATATACTGGAATTTGAAAAACCTAGATTAGTATTCAATATATCACGCATAGTCACATAGGTGTGACTTTGAAAAATTATCTCCTTTAATGTAATTTTCCTCTTCTATAAAAAGAAGCAATAGCAGTCATCTCATACGGTTATTTAAAAGGTCAGATTAGATATCTATAGTCATAAAAAGTTATGAAATGGTGTTTGGCACATACTGGACACATTTATTTCTTGTCTTGTGTTTATTTCTCTCACTTGCTAAGGTTTAAATACAAGTGACTTATTTCCAATTTCAAAGCTCTCGATCAAAGGATTCAGAACATTTTCCCATACCACCACCATTGCTATAATTTCACCATTCTTACTATTTAAAACATACTTATATAAAACTTTTAAATCAAGAAAATTTATTGACTTATCTGAGATTGTTCAACTAACTTGTAAGTATGCCTAGAGAATTAATGTCCTTTATTTCTGTTTTCTCAGTGTCTAGCATTTTGCTCAACGCATTCAATGTTAGAGGGTTATTGATTGACACACCAGCATCAGGTGCCCCAACACCTTCCCTAATCATACTTGAGGTCTTCACTTACTCAGGCCCCTTTTATTATTAATAATAACTATAACAATACAACAATTATAATAATAATAGTACCTATACTGATAGACTAATTTTCAGTTTGTAGGGCTACTTTCTAATATATCATTTCATTAAACCCTAATGGCAGTTTGAGGTATATATAATTAACAAGCACAAAATTTTATATTAAAGTTTTTATTTTTTTAAATTGTGGTTGTTATTAATTCTGCTTGTATTCCCTTTGTTTTTTGTTAAAAATGTTGACAAATCACTTAAATTCTCTGGGTCACAAGGTTCACAAGCTATTGTAGGAAACTAAAATCTAAATCTTCTAAATTTGAATTTGTTTCTATTTCTAATACATATTGCACCTCTTGAATTTTTAACTCTAGGACCAAATTAGAACGCTTTTGGATATAAATTTACATCTCCATTGCTAGATAGTCCAAATTGACTCAGAGACTACATCTATAAAAAGTATTATACAATCACCATCGAGGGCTTCATTGCAGTACATTTTTTGATAATTTATTTTGATTGATTTATAAAGCCATTAATTTGTTCCAATATTAATGCATTAACCAGTTCAACAAGGATTTTCGAAGTACTATTTTTTTACTTGTCTCATTATCCCTCATTGCCCAGTATATTCTGAGACTATATTCTAAATCATCTATTATTGATATCCTAAGAGATATATACTCTTGTTTGCAGTCCATTCATCTTCCTTGGGGAAAATTTATTATGAAGCCTTTAATTCTGAATTCTATAAATTTAATAAATTATGATTTTCTTAATAATTTGTATATCTAAAAAAAAATCAAGACCCCAAAAAGACAAGGGATCATTTCATTTTATCTGCATATTAATTTTCAAAATGAGGTTAGTAAAATACATTAGTATAACAGTATTCCAAATGAGGAAACCAAGATTCAACATAATGAAGAAACATTCTTAATTGAAAAGATTGTGTTAAGAACCCACATTTTCCAGTTCATAATCTAGTATTTCTACTTTTAGTTAGAAGCTATATGCTACATACAAACATGCCAAAAGCATCTTTTACCTGGTGTAATGAAAGTCACATAACACAGAAAATGGAGGAGGTAATAAAAGATCTTCATTCTGTAGAAAGAAGCTGTTGAAAGATTTGGTAACAAGATCTGGAGACTAGAGCACTTTCCAAAAAGCCAAGAGATATTTACTATTTATAGTTTTCTAATGAAAGAAACTCTCTTTATCCGGAACTTGTTTTATTTTTGTGTACGTAATCTCTGCTCCACTGACTAGGACTGTGGGCAGAATTACACAAATTAAAAACACTTAAAATTAATTGATCTTTAGGGAGTATTCTCTATATACAAGATAGCTATAAACACAACATCCTTGTATCAGTAGTGATTGATTAAACATCAACATAAAGGGGAATGCGAGGAGTGAGTTTAAGAGAAATATTTATTTATCATTTTAGATGTAAACCACCTGAACATTACCATGTCAGTTAAACTCCGGGTTACTTTTCAAAATATATTCTAGTCATTAATATGGTACATAAATGTATCAATATGTCCTATATCCAAAAATCTTCATTTGTATAGCTAGTTATCCCATTGGTTTTCTCAAATTATTCATTTATCAAAGTCCAGATATTCAAAGTGTCACTTTTGTCACTAATTTTATTACCTTTTTAAAAATGTAACTTGAATATTTATGGAGCTCTACATTTTTTCTAGAAAAGCCCAATTAGTCTGTATTTAGTTTAAATTTTTATCACGGTAATATATGCACACAATAAATATTGGGAAAAAAAAACCTTGTAATGAATAGAAATATTTTTCCACCTCAATTTCCCAATTTCAAGTTTTTTTCAATTACTATTAGCATAAGAATTAGAATCCAGGTTATATTTTGTTTTTGCTTGACAACCAGACTATATATTTGGGTTTCCAGTGTAAGAAATACAGATTTAGATCACTTACACTCTCTCCTGTGGTGTCCTTAAATACTTGAAAGTTATATTAATATTTGAAAATTCCTCTAAGTTATCTTCACTTGATCTAAGCCAAAAGGCTAAGAAGAGATTGTAAGTTACACTCAAACTTTTAAATACTTCTTTTTTTCCACCAACTTTGGTCACAACATTAACCCTTCTCTACTTAAAATGAAAATATCAGCCCTCTTGCCATTCATTCCAACATTCTTCCC
>NW_011888799.1:11774934-11794168 GCF_000151845.1 Pteropus vampyrus
GGTTACTTTTCAAAATATATTCTAGTCATTAATATGGTACATAAATGTATCAATATGTCCTATATCCAAAAATCTTCATTTGTATAGCTAGTTATCCCATTGGTTTTCTCAAATTATTCATTTATCAAAGTCCAGATATTCAAAGTGTCACTTTTGTCACTAATTTTATTACCTTTTTAAAAATGTAACTTGAATATTTATGGAGCTCTACATTTTTTCTAGAAAAGCCCAATTAGTCTGTATTTAGTTTAAATTTTTATCACGGTAATATATGCACACAATAAATATTGGGAAAAAAAAACCTTGTAATGAATAGAAATATTTTTCCACCTCAATTTCCCAATTTCAAGTTTTTTTCAATTACTATTAGCATAAGAATTAGAATCCAGGTTATATTTTGTTTTTGCTTGACAACCAGACTATATATTTGGGTTTCCAGTGTAAGAAATACAGATTTAGATCACTTACACTCTCTCCTGTGGTGTCCTTAAATACTTGAAAGTTATATTAATATTTGAAAATTCCTCTAAGTTATCTTCACTTGATCTAAGCCAAAAGGCTAAGAAGAGATTGTAAGTTACACTCAAACTTTTAAATACTTCTTTTTTTCCACCAACTTTGGTCACAACATTAACCCTTCTCTACTTAAAATGAAAATATCAGCCCTCTTGCCATTCATTCCAACATTCTTCCCCCCTTTTCACGTCTCATTTACTTGTTACATACTTCCTTTATCTTGTCTAGGATTATATTTGCACTTTCTGTGTAATCAGAATTGAGACACTCATGTTGTATATTTAAGGATTGTAATACAGCAAGTTGTATGAAATGCATTGCCTGTTTGCCTGTTTTTATGTGTCTAATATGACAACACATGCTAATCAAAGACAGGTGTCCTTGGTTTCAAAGTCAAGTGGATTATTTTACTATTATTATTATTTTACTATTATTTGTGACAATTTGTGACTGTCTACTTTTACTTATAATATTTTCAAGGTTTATCTATGTTGTAGCATGAATCAATAATATTCTATTATATGAATGTAGGCCACATGACAATCAATTCATCAGTCTCTGAACATTTAGATTGTTTCTACCTTTTGGCTATTATCAGTAATGCTGCTATGAATATTTGTGTACAAGTTTTTGCATTGACATATGTTTTCATTTCTCCTGCACATACGAGGTTGCCTAAGTATGGAGTTGCAGAGTCAAATGAAAACTCCATTCTTAACTTTTTCAGGTATGGTCGGATTGCTTTGCAAAGTGTTTGCACCAATTTATATTCCTACCAACAGTGTATGCAAGTTCCAATTTCTTCATACCCTCACCAATATTTGTTAATGTCTGTTGTTTTCATTATAGTTCTCTTAGTGGGAGGGAAATGGAAACTCATGGTGCCATTGATTTGCATTTATTCCCTTGATGGCTATTGAGGTTAAACATCTTTCTGGTTGTTGAACATTTGCATAGCTTCTTTGCAGAAATATATATCCAATTCCTTTGTCTATTTTATAATTAGGTTATGTGACTTTTATTATTAGGTAGTAGATATTCATTATGTATTCAGAGCTACCTTGATTTGGAGACTGCTAGTTTTAAGGCTACTGTAGAACTGAGGGGAGTTGGACAGTAATAGGGCAGTTAAAATATGCCACAAAGCTAGCTGTTCTTATTGAAAATCAGCATTTTTTCTTGAATAAATTCTCCTTGGATTTGTGCAAGTCTGTGGTTAATTTGCAGAGCTCTTAAAAAGTCAGTTAATTTTGTCAATTTTTGCCAGTTTTTTTATTGCTTTTATGAAGAACAGATTTTTGGAGTTCTTTGCTTCATCATTTCAGAAGTCCTGCCTATGACTTATTATGTATTTTTCTTTTTCTCTTTTTTTTTTTTTTAACTTTTATAGTTTGGAAGTAATAGACACTTTTGGTTAATATTGCTGTGCAACAAATTATGCTGAAACTTGATGGTTTAAAATAAAATCTATTTTACTATGCTCATTAATTCTGTGGGTCAAAAATTAACACAAAGCAGAGTGGGAATGGATTACCTCTTTTCTTTCATGTTTGGGACCTCATTGGCTACCTGCTTCTTCTTATTCTCTTTTGTAGAATCTAATTTTTCTTGACATAGTTTAAATGTTATTCCTTGGGATTTTAGACTTGTTTCTTTTTTCCCAATCTGTATCCTTTCTTTGGGTGATTTTATCTCATTGCTTCAGTCAATGGCTCCTTAAATCTATATTTACAGCACGTTTTCCATTTCTGAACTTTACTCATATAGATAGCAAAGAAGTTTAAACTCAACATGTCCTAAATGTTCTTTTCAAATCTACACTTCTTACTATACTCTCTAATGAATGATTGTTTTGTTCAGCAACTTTTTTTTTCAAATAAGACAATGAAATTGGAAATTATCTTTCCCTCTTATGCTCCCAATTCACTGAACATCTTTTATTTCCTGTAATCAGAATGCTGATCTAAGTTTTTATATTGTTCAAATCTTTAGTTATACATAGAAAAAAAAATTCATTCAATGGAGGCTTTAAATTCTGAATGTCGAGCATATACTAATGGAAAGCTTTATAATTCATAAGAAAGTTTATATTAACATTAATTCAATATTATGATAGAATTAGTGTGGACTGTGGAAAAATGAAAACACAATGAGTTCACTGGAAACAGGAACAAGGATGGAAGCATTAAATATTTAATTATAAGATGAAGGAGTTAAATGAAATGCTTAAGGACCAGGAGAGAAGACTCTTGGATTGGCTGCCTATGTTCAGAATTGATTATGGTAGGTAGTTCTAGGTGGTAAAATTCAAAACAATTTTTCTTTTTCTTTTTTGACATTTCCAAATTTTCTTGTTATTTTATCAGAAAAATACCTTTAAAACATTTTTAACTTGTTTTTATCCTCATCACATACTGCTCACTGTTAAGCTTTGATTGCTTTTTCTCACATGATTGATACTGACTTATTATGTGATTAAGATGTATATAACTTTGTGTCCAAGACCCACGTACATTTTTACTGAAACAGGGAAAGGTAGCATAAACTGTGATTGATGATTGATACCTAAAAGATCATATGAAAATAATTAGGCTATTGCATAGGGCAGATAAATAGGCCAGAAGTAAAGAGAAGTATTAAGGATGGAGGATGTTTGTAACATGAGTGGAAGATAACTTCTGCCAATTTAATGAAGAGGCTATTTATTTCTCTTCTTTATTTCTCTTGTGCTATCCCAACATTGAACTCATTAGCCATCATGATATAGTTATGAAATCCAGAAGGCCAGAGGAGGCGCCCGTTAAAATAAATTTATAGAAAGTTTGTTTTTATTAAGAGTATTGTTACAGTGCAGTGTTGTATGGTGTAGTATAATTATAATTTACATCTGTATAAGCTGTAGCAGTATTGTATTTAGCGTCTGGCTTTCTGTATTCCCGTATAACACAGCAAGGCTTAATATCGCAGTGATTATATACGTATTCCCAGGTGTTGCATGAAGTCTTGCAAACACCACGAACAAGGTAACATTCTGTTTTTCTCTGTGTAATTTCTCTTGTTTTTTCTCTTGTTCTCCTCTGTAAAACTAGGAAAAAGTAGCTCTGATCATAAATCCAGATTTAAGCCCCTTGTGCAAATAAACAAATAGACAGTTAGATAGATAGATGAGTAAATAAAGTTATTTAAAATATAGAAATAAACTATTTTGTTTTTCAAATCATACCCAGGCAACTGTATTACAAAGTTGAGGTTCGATCCCTTAAAAACTGGTGTAAGTACTTATTTATCCAACAATATTTTCTTTGACACTGGCGTTGTTTTTGCTAAATAGAATATCCTTAAATGTCTAATCTGTGCATGCTTCCTCAAGTGTCAAAGAAAAAGATATGAAAAAAATAGTCTATGTGATCTGTGTTCTAAATGGACATCCACCTCCAACATCCCTCCCCCCCACCACAAATTACTCTGCTAGTTATAAAAAGCTTAATTTTGACAACAGCTACAATATTAGTTCATTATATTACATTTAAAAAGAGAAAGCAGTAAGAAGCACCTAAGTAGTCATAGTCTTATCGAACAAAACAACAAATAGGTTTAATTCTACATCTTGGTAATTACCTCTGCCCCCTTTATCTTCTCAAGTATCAGTTCCACTCATTTCTTCTTCTATGCAAAATAGAGTGAATTGTTCATATGGAGTCTCCTAACAATAATTGATTTGTTTTTCAAGAGGAAAGCATTTATTAAAAAAACATTTTGACCTTCCCTCCTTTCCCTATTAACAAGCATTACCTGATGGACCACAAGACACAGTGAAGAAAAAGGTCAGGAAAATACAAAGTATCTTCATTGCTGACATAGTTACTTGAATGAAGTTGAGGCACAGCTCAAAATATCTGAGAGTTGTGCTATTCTTTGACAAAAGAGAGGTGACCTCTTATTTTTATAGCCTTCTCAGAGTTATTACTATTCTGATTAATGCCGCCTTTCAAGATTGAGACAATATTCCTGTTAAGTATTTTGAAATAGTAACAAGCAGATTAGAGGATTTAGTTGTTATGACCTCAGTGATCCAAATGTGAACTCATTTGCAGATATACAAGCAAATAATAAGGTTAAAGTCTTATTTAATTCTTTAACTAAAAGCACATAATCAGCATCCTCACCATGTTAAGCCACGTGCTTTTTCAAGCATTTATTATATGCTAGACAATGTTCTAAGCACTTTATGTAGATTAACTAGTTTAATCCTCATGACAATTTCTATGACACAGGAACTTCTTATTTTCCATCTGAGGAAACTGTGGCACAGAAGGACTATATATTTGCCTCAGATCATACATGTAGTGATTAGTAGAGCTGAGATGGACTCTAAGGTAATGTGATGCCAGAGTCCATCTTCTTAATTTCAACCTTCTTCACTCTCTTAAATGAGTAATGGTTGTTCAACATGTGAAGTTATTCTCTGTACACATGGCCTGAACCAGACACTGTTTCTGGAACTCAATTTTTCCACAAACAGAAAGTATTTCTAGAACATAGTTCTGGTACTGTCATATTGAAATTTTTTAAAAGTTTAAAAGAAACTTTTAAACTGCTGGAGATTTAATAAGACCTATTATATATAAGCAGAGAAAAATAGCATTTTATGTAGATTAACTAGTTTAATCCTCATGACAATTTCTATGACACAGGAACTTCTTATTTTCTATCTGAGGAAACTGTGGCACAGAAGGACTATATATTTGCCTCAGATCATACATGTAGTGATTAATAGAGCTGAGATGGACTCTAAGGTAATGTGATGCCAGAGTCCATCTTCTTAATCTCAACCTTCTTCACTCTCTTAAATGAGTAATGGTTGTTCAACATGTGAAGTTATTCTCTGTACACATGGCCTGAACCAGACACTGTTTCTGGAACTCAATTTTTCCACGAACAGAAAGTATTTCTAGAACATAGTTCTGGTACTGTCATATTGAAATTTTTTATAGTTATTCTGTAAGAATAATCAGTATAATTCTTTATATACCATGTAATAACTCAGTCATAGGGTTACCTCATTCATAGGGGAAAGCAGTGTATTAAAAGTTGAAAGAGCCCTGGATTTAGATACAAAAAACTAATCTTGAGATCTGGCTCCTCTGTTTATTAGCTGTTTATTTGGGATTAATATTCATTAATGAGAGCCTCAAGATTCTCTCCTTAAAGACTGGATGGGTAGGTCCAGCCATACTTAGAGCTTTATGGTAACGACTGAATAGATAGTATATGTGAAAAGTAAGTGATAAGTAATTAACACATAAACACAAACAATTTGGACTGATATGAAAGCCCAAAAAGATGTATCCTTACAACTTAATGATTTGTGTTCTAACTCCGTCACTGAGGAAAAACAAATTATAAGGGTATTCTATAATTTTAGTTTTAAAAGCAGTAATCTAGACTTCCTATTACTTTTCTGCTTTATTTCCTATCCAAAGGTGCCTATACATTCTTAACCAAACAATGGAAAATCTATTTTCTCAATATCTTCTTTCTAAAAACACCAAAAGAAACTTTTAAACTGCTGGAGATTTAATAAGACCTATTATATATAAGCAGAGAAAAATAGGATTTTATGTAGATTAACTAGTTTAATTTTTTAGAAAATTAAAAGGCTGGTCATTAACATAGTGATGATATAGATAAGAAGATGACGTAGGACAAACGACCCATTTTTCCTTTACTGTAGCTGTGTTCATGTCATCTAAAATAAGCTATTTCTATCAGGTTGGACCATCAGCTAAACATTTATAAAATACATTATCTTTACCTTTTTTGCTTAAATGTGAGGTTGAAACTAGTGACACCTGAATCACACAGTACAAAGATAGGTGATTATCATCTCAAATCTCCCAAGGAAGCAACACAAATAGAATCAAACTAGATGTATAGAAGAGAAGTTAATGTATTGATTTATTGCTTAAAATTGATATCTTTGAGCTTAATTTCAGAGATCCAGATTCTAGATTTCTATTAATAAAAACTACTTTTTTTTTCCCAGAGGAAAAAGTCCATTGTCAGAGCCCACATTCTTAATGATTATTATTACTACATACCAAAGTCACCTGAAATGGTTGTCTTACAGTTCCAAAGGAACATATAATAATGAAAGCATGTGGTTTCCAAGGTAAAAGAAATGTTATAATTCATTTGTTCTTACACTTTACCTTTATATTTACAGCTGAGGGATGCTTCTTAAGTAGACTTCGAAGAGAAATCACTTCTGAGAGATTCTGCTTTTAGGAGAATCTAGAGAAATCTGGGAGAATAGTGGAAACTAATCTTTCTTTTTATCTCAATAAATATTTTTTTTCTAATATAGCCAGAATCTTCCTTGACATTCTAAAGAATAGATGAGACTTCTGCATATTGTATATTTTCAAAGAGAGTAAGTAAAAAACAATTTCTCTGTGAAATTCTAGAGAGACTAGTTGCTCTTATTCTGTATTAAGCCATAAATGGGTGTTAAAACAATGATATAAACCTTGAATTTTAAACCATCCTTAGATAACTATTAAAATGTATGATCTGGTGGAAAATGTTGTACAACATCTGTTGGCTTATGTGTTTTGTCTTGATTTTGGTAACAAATTTTATAGTTTATGAAATGTGTTTTTCTATGATCCTATTACTTGTGAAAAAATTACACATAAAAGAATTGATCCTGAGCAATTTACTGACATTTATAGCACACCACATTGCCGTGTGAAACTTACCTGACTAATCAATACTACTACTAGTTTTATAATCATAGTAATTTAAAATAACAATCGATATGTTTATTTAACTATCTCTGTTTCAATAATTACCTGGTCCAGTATGTGAGAAGATGTCTACCTCCTGCATTTTCAAGTCTCCTTGAGCTCTGGGCTATAGATTTTGGTTGCAACTGAAGGATAGGTAGTAGGAAAGAGGAAGCGAGGATAAAGGGAGAGACAATGAAGTGTACACATTAATAAATGGTGAGAGAGAATGTAAGAGAAAGCCATAGCAAAGTAGGCAGGGCCCATTAGAGTTTTACCTTTTTATACAGTGTCTTAGAAATATTAATCTTAAAATATCTCCATTAACCATTGCTTAATAGATGTTTAAGCAACATCTATTTAATAATATATATTCTTATTGTTACTGAGTCATCTCCTAATATGTTTGTTTGTTAAACCATCACTTAAGTTGGTGGTTTGAGGAAAAATGGAATTATGTAACTATCAAAATACATTTATTACCTTTTGGTATTACATATCAGTGAGCCATCTCAATCTAAGGAAATTAATGGGGTGATCAAAGTATTGTTTTAATTTTGAAAATAATGTTGATTATCTTTTGTGATACATGTTATTATTTGCCTCCTCTTAAGTCTGACTGAATTTTAATTTATGAATTATTAATTCAATAGTTATTAAACATTTATTTCACATCTTTTGCATGTGAAACTTTACTCAGATGAAGACTCATGTTCTCACTCAATACAAGTTACTTTAACATTGTCCAACTTTAATCTTCCCTTTTCTTCAACACATTTTGGCTGTGTGTGTGTGTGTGTGTGTGTGTGTGTGTGTGTGCATGTGTGTGTGTGTGTGAGAGAGAGAGAGAGAGAGGTGATATTTAGGCATCATTATTAAGCATTTCAATTACATTACTTTTTTCAAGTTGTAATCCTTCACTGTTTACCCAGACTCACAGTTGATTTTGTAGTTGTTGTTGTTGTAATTCTGGTCTCTTCCACTCCGTGTCATCAGAGAATATTTTGAAAGGATTTTTTGTGTGTGTGATTATTCTAATAACAGTAATCCTTGCTTCATTAATTAATTAATTATTTTGGTGTTTCACATTTGTCTTTATTTGAAATAAGCTTCGTTCATTATTGGCTCTTTATTATTTCTTCAAATAGTTTGATATTATTATTATTGCTACTATTATTATTAATTGCCTCATCTCATTAGATGTGCAAACTCCATGAAGGCAAGAGTTTTGACAATTTTACATCAGAACCTCAGAAATAAGTATTTAATACCTACTTACCGAATACAGATTGATATAAAGTTACAATAGCAATCGTAGTATCCATCATTTACCTATAAAAATTGAGAAAATGACACTTCTGAGAAAGTGGATGTCAAAATAAACAATTTAGTTTTTAATTCTAAGGGATAAGAGATCAATTCATAAAAAGTTGTTATCTCATTAAGCATAATACTCTCTAAGTTTATCCACATTGTGGAAAATTATAAGATTTTATTTTATTTTTTTATGGCTGAGTAATATTTCATGAGGGTATTATGTTAAGCAAAATTAGTCAAACAGAGAAATACACATACCATATGATTTTGCTTATACGTAGAATCTAAAAAATAAAATAAACAAGCAAAAATAAACTCAGATACAGAAAACAAGATGATGGTTGCCAGATGGGATAGAGGAAGGGAGGGATGCATGAAAGGGGGAAGAGATTGAGAAGTATGAATTGGCAGTTACAAAACAGTCACTCATATTGTAATTACTATGTATGGAGTAAGGTGGCTAGACTTATCGGAGGATCATTTCATAAGTTATGTAAGTGTCTAATCACTCTGCTGTATGCCTGAAACTAATATAAAATTGGATATCAAATATAATTGAAAAAAATTTTTTTAACTGCCAAAAAGAAAAGAGTTGTTATCCATTATTTACGTATGAATTATGATGAGGAAGAATAATCTTCTGTCTTCCTAAAAAGTAATTTAAAAAGTAATTATGATTTTCCACTCTAAATACGGCTTGAGTAGAGGATAGTGATGAGAGAACTGTCCTGACAGGGTGTATAGACTGTACACCATGCGTATTCTTCATGATTCCATTTTCTATTTTTATTTTTTATATTTACTAAAAGCTTGGTTCTGCCTAGATGTTCAATAAGTAATAGCAAGTGTTTATTGAACATTTACTACATATCGGTTATTACCTGAACACTTTATACTAATTATTGCAATTAAACATAACAATAACTTATGAAGTATATATTAGTTTTATTGTCATCATTGCACAATGAGGTAAACGAGGCTTAGAAGTATTCAGTTAATAACATGTTCAAAGTCACTGTATACTGGTAATTACTGTTGCTGACATTAGACCTCAAAGCAGCCTGATGCTCGAACCCATGTTCTTATCCACTACACCAGAATCAATGAATTTATGAATGGACTAATTTCTGAAAGACGATAATGAGTTTTTCTAATTTCTTTGTCTTTTTTTTATAGCACAGCATAAAAGCTATATAAGTTTTAGTAAGTGGTAGGTGATTGACAGACCCTAAAAATAAAAGGCAAATTCATGCCCAGAAATAGCAGATTTACCTGAATCATTGTTTTTCTGAAATTCACAATTTTTAGAATCAACCAGGATAATTAAAAAAACACACTCCTAGTCACCACCCATAAATAATTTGATTCTGTTATTCAGTGGTGTGGTTCAGAAAATCACTTTTAAGTAAATATCCCCAAATCTTTCTGATGCTTATGCAGCTCTGGTACCAATGATTTAGTCACACCCTCTGCTTTTGCCAGGCTTATCTATGTCATTTCTTCCATTTGTATTATCATTTGCATCACTTCCTTTGCTTTGATTAACTGATGATTTGAATGCAGAATGAACCATATTTTTCTCCCCAGCAAGCCCAGGAGAACATGAATACTCCAGAATGGGTAGATCTAAGTGCTCTTTAAAGGCATTATAATAATGTGGATGGACTAAACTGAGTGTGAATACCACTTTTTGGCCATGTGCTTGGGCAAAATGGGTTTCCATTCTGAATCTCAGATCGCTTAGTGGTATGGGAATAAAATTAGTTATCTTACATAGATGATGCATAAATTAAAAAATATAAGATTAGTGCTTAATCTAATCTAAATTACTGCTTCTTCTCTTCAGTTTCTTACCCTCTACATTTTACTGTGCTCCAAGTTTCATGAGCCACTTTTCCACCAGAAAATTTTAACCTTTGATATTTTACATGTTTCATAAGTCAGGAGACTACCTACGGAGGAAGAAATATAATATAATAAATATAATATAATGTGATACATTATGATATGATATGAAATGTATGTATATATATATATATGTATATTTGTGTGTGTGAATATATATGTATATATGTTGACACAAATATATTTGGAGATGGAAAGAAAAAAAATCAAAAAAATAAAGTAAGAATAAGACAATTGAAAAAATTAAATCATAAAATCTGAGAATATTCATCTATATTTTTCATAGTCCTTATAGAAATATGTCCCTTGATAATGTCACAGGTAAAGCCCAATATTTCTTTACTTCTCTACCATGCAAAGGCCCTACTGCAAAGTCCCTATGTTGTTAAAATTAGCACAATCCATAGTACATGTGAGAAAATAGTTTCTAACATAAGGTCACACGGGTAAGAATTTATTTTAGGACCTAAAATAAAGCTAAAGAATATAGAGAGCTCTCAAATGCCTGCTCACATCCATTTGAAAGTTGTACATAGACTCTCAAAAAAATAAATAAATAAATAAACGAGACTTATAAAGTATTTTCAAAATTCATTTAACATAGTTCCTTACTTCTCAGCATCCATACCCTTGACAAAATCAATCTGATACCCCTTGACTAGACTGACTGAAATCAGGATATATAATGAGCCTATTTTTTTTTGACAGAAAAACCTAGAGTTGAACCTTAAGCATGCTTTTACTAAGAGATCTTTTTGAGATCCAATTTCTTTACCTGTAAAATAGTGATTCTAATATCAAACTTGTTGAGCTATACTGCATATTAAATGAGATAATGCATGAACTTGACAAAGAAGGTACTTAATAATACTTTAAAAATTATTGAGTTCTTACTATATATTGGCATAATTCAAGATTCTGGGATAAAGCATTAGGCAAGATAACATAATCACAGCCAGGCTTGGAACTTAATTTTCATATATGAATCAACATAGGCATTGTACTAAGTGAACAAGGATGAATTCTGCCATCCTGAGAAGAGGGTGACCAACAAAGGGTGTCTCACGTAGAGAGACATAGTTGAATATTCCTGAGACAACAATGTGTGTAAGAGACATAAAGCAGACCAGTGAGCTGAATTTAGTGGTAGCGGGAAGGTCAGGGTGTGGCACAGGTTTCATTTCATTGGGCTTTTTAAACCATGGTGAAGTGGTAGATTTTATTACTTATTTAATAAAAGCTCTTTAAGAATTTGTGAATTCACTCTTGCTCCTAGTAGAGATCAATCTGGAAGGAAGTAGGAACAGAGTCAGGAAGGGACTTTTCAGAAACTACTATACTGGTCTATGGGGAAAGAGATGGTGGCTTAGATAAGACATCTCTCTGAGCTCCTAATACATTGTTTTCCTCACTTTTTACTCTCCCCATGGTTCTACTCAATCCTCTTCACTTTGAACCTACCTACACTTGTACCTCTCAGGTCTGACCGCAGATGAGGAGAGCCTGTCCCTGATGTTCTGACCTGTTGTCAGATCACTAATCATTGATATGTATCTGTCCCCTCCTCCTGGCTTCTGGTCAGCCTCGGATTGGACTCTCTGTTCTTTCTTAAGGAACAATCTGATAACACGACATACTGAGCCATGTGGGAGTTTAAAGAAGAAGGTTTTTCTTTGATTTTATAATGTATGTACACTTTAGGGGGTCATTCATGTCCCCAGGTAATGTTGCTATCTAATGCACAGGGGAAAAAAAAATGTAACTCAACAGGGGGAATTTCAAGTTAGTTGAGGATAAATGCTTGAGAGAGAAAAGGGAGAGAGGGAGGGAAGACACAGATCGATTAGTAGAAAGATGCAGCTACAAAATGTTGCAAGAACGGTGTTTCTTGAACTCCGTTGTGCATGTGACTCACCTGTGTTCTTGTTAAAATGCAGATTCTGGTTTATTAGGTAAAGGACAAGGCAGAAAAGCTCCATGTCTTGTAAGCTCTCTAGCAGTATAAATGCTCTTAGTTTGTGGAGCACACTGTGAGTATCGGGGCCCTCGAGTACATTACCTAAGCCATCAGAGCTGTTCTACTGGCCTTGTCATCATAGGAAAAGGAGATCTCCTTGCCCAAGAGTGTGGCGATAACAATAGATTTCAGGTGCATTGTTGCTGTGATGATCATTCTTTGACCCATCATCAATGTATGTTTTGCTGTGGTGGAAGTTGGTATAGGGGACTGGAATATAAACATGAGTTTTGGTTACAAGGTTTTCAGGAAAATTAAATTCTCTAGTTAATCTCTTTTCTAGGCAGTGAGATGAGTAGCAGTTGAGGGAAAAAAATTAGTTAAGGAAAGATACAGATCTCTTCAGCATTTTTTCCCTATAAAATGCAAAGGAAAGAACTTAAAAAGAATGTGTATTAAGGAAGAGATATTACCAGTAAAAATAAAGTAGTGAGGTAAATTTAAGTTTTATATTTTAGGTTAGAGTTAAAAATATAAAGAGATAAAGGATTACTGTTCTGCCTGTAATCTCAGGGCTAGCAGTTATGCCTTCCAAAGTCCTTCAATCAATGTTCTTCGTCACAGGTTTAGCCATGTCTTGGTGAATTAATCCTGGATTCTTCATCTATACTACTTTACTAGCTCTATATTTACTTAGATTATACATAGTAATCTGGACAGAACTTCAAAAATGCACTTCCATAGCTTTCAAGGAAAAATTCCAATAAATATGTTTTTTTGTAGAAATGTGTGTCAAAAAGAAGAAAAACATTAAAAATAACAATTCTCACTGCTGGTAAACTTCTTTTTTGAAGTAAGAACAATGAGATTATATATAAGAAACTCTCTAGACTTTGGGATAAAGGCATATCCATATTTATAGTTCACTGCGTGGCTCATAGTTTAGTTTACTGAATTTAGAAGATCACTGAATCTATGGCTGATGGAGTTGGACTATAGCTGAAATGTTTCACCAACACACCTCAGAAAAATGAAAGAGAACATTCATGCTGTCATTCAAGGCTTAGTAGTTTTCAGTGATGTTGTTTGTTAATGATTCCCTTGGAGTCTTTTGGGTAGTGACCTCAAGTTTTTGATCTCTGAACCTCCAGTTTTTATTTATAAAACTTTATTGCCCTTGTTTTTAAACTACTTTGCTAGCTTCCACAGTTATCCATGGAAATGCAATAAAATTATGTGGGTGAGAGTTATTAAACAATTTGTCTCTGAGCCACAGACAGTCTCCTTTCAACCTTGCAGCCCACAAGTCTCTCCTGTCTCCTATAGGGTCCTGCAGTGCCTTCTGTGTTCTGCTTGATGGCCAATATGCTCTTTTGAAGTGGCCAGTCAGTCCTCACCTCCTGTGAGTTTGCTTACAATTCTGCTGTTTGTTTATGGCTTTGCTTTCCATTACTATTTTAGCTCCTGGCAGAGCTCACTTCTCTCCCATATTTCTATTGCTATCATGCTGCTCCAACTGAAGTCTGGGCTCTTTTTTCCTGAACCAAATCATTATTCATTTTTCAAGGTTCTCAAATGGGATATCCATGCAATCTTAATTTCCTACACCTCCCTAGTGTGACATTATAATGTTTCATGTCACTATCATAAACAGTTTTTTCTCCCAATTCTCTGCCTTGCGTAGAGCTATGACTATGTTTCTCACAGCTAGGTATAAAACCTCAAGACTTTTTCTGGATTTGGCTGTTCTTTCCCTATCTCTTCTCCACACTGGACCACCTCACCTCTTGCCTTCTTTTGTCTGGTATGAAAAGCTACCTTCTAATAAACATAATTTGATAATTAACAATTTTAAAATTGCATTTTGTCTAAAAATTGTCTGTTCATAGCTATAAGGGATCTGAATTTTTTCTCTTTCTGATACATTACCAGAACCAACTATCTCTGAGGCTTTTTGTTTGTTTTTGTTTTTAAAGTGTCATTTGCCCAATGATATGAAGTCTCAAGCATAAATGTGAGAAAGAAATCTAATTAAAAACCCGGACATATACATGAAACAGTCCTGAAAGAAATAAGAAAAGAAGTATAAATTTATTATTTTTTGTTATCTAATACATTAACCAAAAGTCAAAGTAATAATGATATTCTTTCCTAAGTTTGTTTTTCTTAATAACTGAATGTCATCATCTCAATAATTTGCATCCATACTTTGAACAATTTTGTGACTTGTCCTTTGAACTGGTGTCTTTCTTTTCTGATTATATGATCGATCAGATTATCGTAGGTAGCAACTGAATGCAACATCTGATACATGTAGGTTGTCTGCCAAGATGTACACATATCCACATACACACATAAACATTGAGAAATGTGATCAAAAGTTTGTCTCCATTCTGGTCTAAATTATTATTTCCAATAAAGAGTAAATACTATATATAGATCAAGAAAAAAAAGGGTTTATTTTAAGGCCAAAAAACATGTCAAATGTAAATTCAGCAAAATCTGATTTGGAGAGGAGGTGGCTGGAATGATGAACTGTAACTCACATCAGTTGTTTGTTTTATTTCCCTAATTGCTCTCTTCTGCCAGTTCACCTGATCCATTATCCTGTTTCATAACTAACTCCCTTACATCCTTCATGCACTTGTAGCATGATATCATCCCCAAGTTGATTTGACATAAACTTTCAACTCATATGTTCAACACTGGTTGCAATAATTTTTTCCCCTGAAACATAGAGTATACAGATTGTATATCTTTAGTCAAATAAAAGATATGCTGTCACAAAGAAACAGAAATTATGTCCAATAAGAAGTAAGTGATTAAAATCTGATTTAACATAAGCATTGCTGTTTACATTGGTTGGTATATATACGTGTGAGTGTGTGTGTGTGTGTGTGTGTGTGTGTATACCAGTCACTATGCTACAAATTGGAAAACTAGATGTTGCTACCTCTATTTTATACATAAAGGAAACAAAACTCAGACAAATTAAGTAACTGCTTAAGGTTATACAACTAGCAAATATAAGACTCAATTTACCTAGACCATCTGACTCCAGACAACGTAACATTAAGACCTGTGTCCCAGACAATTTGCCTACTCTCTCTCTATAACAAAACGAAGTTAACCAAAACATATATACTTGGAGGTGAAAGTGTAGAAGAAGCAAAACCATATGAGACAAAAATTAATGCTGCCTGTCAAATAACTTTTCTGGGGAAAATAGCTTCCTAAGAAAATATATGTTGATGTAAATATTGCTCCTACCTGATAGCAATTAACTTTTTTAAATAAGAAAGCATCAGGCCGTCATTTTGATGCTCCTTAACATTCAACTCCCCCCTTCTAATTCCAATTGTTCTTATTCTTTGCTCAGAAGGAAAGTTCTTATAACTTGGCTTCCCATGTAAATTGCCCACAGGGAAAATATGCATTTGTCAGGCCAATATGTATGATTAAAATGCCCAAGAATATAATTTCTTATTATAGTTATGAAATTAACATGTTGTGTTAAACAATGTAAGCTCATATTGCAGGTGAGTCTCTTAATCTGATACATGTTATGGCACTGAGAAGATAGACTTTGTGGTAAAGCAGAAGTTCAGAGAGAACCATGATGAAACTGTGCAAGGTAATGGTTGCTTTTGAAGATCTCTATGGAATCAACTTGCAGGCCTTCATGACAACAGCTCCAGCTTGGCAACCAAAGACAAAGCATCACTAAAATACTTGATGTGGGTCTGTTTTGCCTTCTGAAGAAGTGAAGCACTTTTGATCACTGTGCAACTTATCTAGGGCATTATTAGGAAAAATTCAGCAAGTGTATGAAAGAAAAAAATTGGAGATAAAAAGAGGAGTTTTTGAGAGTCATGGTCACTGAGTTGCTATCAGAAAGAAAAAAGAAATATTGTTTATCTTTTACAGCAGTAAAACTTTACATGTACCAAAATTTGGCCTGAACCCAGGCCATCTTGTGTATTTACAGCTGTGTATGGATATATGTATGTATGTAGAGGGAGGAAAGGGTAGAAGTATCTGCTTTTAATCACACTACACCCTTCTTATGACAAAGGGAAATTTTTCACTTTGGCTATTATATGTATATTATATTGGCTCATGCTACATCCTTTAAAGTACTTATTTTATCTTCTTCATTATCTTTTTCTTCTCTTTGTAAATTAATCTCAAGTTCCTGAACTAGATGACTTAGAAGTGAAAGTACAGATGTTTTTTCTTAAAAGTGATTTTAAAAATGGAATCACAAATCTGAAAATGGCAAAACTATGGAGACCATAAAAGAATTAATTGTTGCCATGAGAGCAAGAGATAAATAGGCAGAGCACAGAAGTTTTTAGAGCAGTAGAACGATTCTGTATGATATAATAATAAATACATGTCATTGTACATTTGTCAAAACCTACAGAATGCACAGCACCAAGAGTGAACTCTAATGTAAGCTATTGACTTTGGGTTATAATAATGTGTCAGTCTAGGTTGATAGATTGTAACAATATACCACTCTGTTTGGGGATGTTGATAATGGAGTGGCTATGTATATGAGAGGTCAAGGGATGTATGAGAACTTTCTGTACTTACTGCTCAATTTTGCTGTGAAGCTAAAATAGCTCTAAAAATAAATTCTTTTTTTAAAAAATGGAATCACAAATAAATATTAAAACAATTTATAGTTTTAAAAACAAAATATTATTTCTACTTTCTTATTTTAAAAATGAGAAAACTAAAGCCCAGAGTATATAAAAATACTTTTTTCCAAGTCACCATTATTTAAATAATATCTCAAAAATGTTTTATTTGTTAATATACCTTTGTGTGATCCTTCAACACTATTCACATGGAATCTCTGAGTTATAGGTTTTGTTTGAAAGTAACATCTAACTCAAAGTAGCTTAAGCATTAATGCATAGATGTGGACTTTAATGGATCTCATACAAAATCAAACAACCAAACAAAAGAGGAAAGCTAATTGTGGGATTTGCCTTAGGAAAGACTGCAATGAAAATTCATTCCTAGTGACATTCTTTTCTAGTAATTCTCATATCTATTTATTTGTGTATTAGCTTCATATTGGTCTTCTTTTAACCTATCAGAGAGTTGAGTAATGAAGAAGTTTATTTGATTGATAGCAACACCAAAGCAATTTTATAATGACAGTGTGAATAGAGAGAAAGTTAACTAATTCCAGGTAAAAACTGTGGGTTTTTTGAACCATGGTTGTCAGAAGCTGAACTTTAAATGTTATTATGGTTAGAGAGCAAGAATTATGAGAAAATGTTGACCCCTAATTAAAACTTGAGCTAGAATGATGGGAGAAATTCCCCCAAAGAGGAAATATAACATAGACACGGCACAAGGGAACTTGTTAAAATATAACAGGTAAGTAAATTTGTGTCTATCTCAAGTAGGAAGGATTCATTATCCTCATGCGCTTTTCCATAGATAAGAAATTTTTTTCTGCTTTTGCATTATTTTTCATAATTTCCTATGAATTCTTTCCTTTTCACATAATTTACTTAAGGGCAGAGAGAATGTAAACTAAGTAAAAAAATATATATCTTTAATTTTTCAAGTTTGCGTGAAAGATAAACAATTCTAGACTCTAAGTTGTAGCTCTCTACTGTGTTTCTTATTTTCTCTCCTATTCTCTCAGTTAAATGGATGTTGTAGCATAAACACACCTGAGAAATGAAAGTACTATGAGAAATGACTAAAGTTAGTGGCTTCAGGTAAATTTTACAATTGAAGGGACTGTGTCTCTTTAACAAAACAGAAACTCCCATCGAAATTTGAATTACATTAATTAAGCCAAAACCAAGGAAGAAATTTATATCTTGAATGATATTTGATATTTTAAACAGATTTTCTTGCTCTTAGAAGAGACTCTTCCATTTCTTACACTTTTTTTCTGTACACACAGTATATATATAAAATTAGGATCCTAGAAAAAATTTTTAAATTTGTAGTTAAAAACCTCTTAAACTCCATTTCCAGATAATGTCACTAAAAAATTCTACCAAACATTTAATGAAGAAAAATATCAATTTAACATAAACTCTTTCAGAATATAAAAAATATGCTATATATAAAAAATACCTTATGACCAAATGAGATTTATCAGAAATGTAGTTTGGTTTATCATTTGAAAATCAATGTAATTTACCCTATAAACTGAATAAAAAAGAAATGTATGAGATGATCTTGATAGATGTCAAAAATTTTTTTTTTTTTACAAAATCCAAAAGCCATTCTTGATAAAATCTCTCAGAAAATGACAAATAAAAGCATTTATTCAGCCTGATAATATCATCTATAATAAAACAGAAGTTAACATCATAGTGGGTAGTGAAAGCCCGAATGTTTTCTGACTAAGATGAGGAAGCAGGCAAACATGTTTGCTTTCATCACTTCTATTCACCCTTACACTGAAGGCTTCTTAGGGCAATAAGGTAAGGAAAAGACATCCAGATTGGAACAGAAGAAGAAGTATAATTATCTTTATTTTCAGATTATATAATCAAATATTTAGAAAATCCTATAGTATATACAAGAAAGTTACTAACAAATAATTGAGTTTAGCAAGCTTGTAGGATACAAGGTTAAACTGCAAAAAAAAAAAAAAACCTATGGCATTTGTACATAATAGAAATAATTAGAAACAAAAATTTTAAAAGAAAACATGATTAAATATCATCAGAAATATGAAATAATGATAAATCTGATAAATGATGTG
>NW_011888799.1:11794218-11807222 GCF_000151845.1 Pteropus vampyrus
TGTGGGTCTGTTTTGCCTTCTGAAGAAGTGAAGCACTTTTGATCACTGTGCAACTTATCTAGGGCATTATTAGGAAAAATTCAGCAAGTGTATGAAAGAAAAAAATTGGAGATAAAAAGAGGAGTTTTTGAGAGTCATGGTCACTGAGTTGCTATCAGAAAGAAAAAAGAAATATTGTTTATCTTTTACAGAAGTAAAACTTTACATGTACCAAAATTTGGCCTGAACCCAGGCCATCTTGTGTATTTACAGCTGTGTATGGATATATGTATGTATGTAGAGGGAGGAAAGGGTAGAAGTATCTGCTTTTAATCACACTACACCCTTCTTATGACAAAGGGAAATTTTTCACTTTGGCTGTTATATGTATATTATATTGGCTCATGCTACATCCTTTAAAGTACTTATTTTATCTTCTTCATTATCTTTTTCTTCTCTTTGTAAATTAATCTCAAGTTCCTGAACTAGATGACTTAGAAGTGAAAGTACAGATGTTTTTTTCTTAAAAGTGATTTTAAAAATGGAATCACAAATCTGAAAATGGCAAAACTATGGAGATCATAAAAGAATTAATTGTTGCCATGAGAGCAAGAGATAAATAGGCAGAGCACAGAAGTTTTTAGAGCAGTAGAACGATTCTGTATGATATAATAATAAATACATGTCATTGTACATTTGTCAAAACCTACAGAATGCACAGCACCAAGAGTGAACTCTAATGTAAGCTATTGACTTTGGGTTATAATAATGTGTCAGTCTAGGTTGATAGATTGTAACAATATACCACTCTGTTTGGGGATGTTGATAATGGGGTGGCTATGTATATGAGAGGTCAAGGGATGTATGAGAACTTTCTGTACTTACTGCTCAATTTTGCTGTGAACCTAAAATAGCTCTAAAAATAAATTCTTTTTAAAAAAAATGGAATCACAAATAAATATTAAAACAATTTATAGTTTTAAAAACAAAATATTATTTCTACTTTCTTATTTTAAAAATGAGAAAACTAAAGCCCAGAGTATATAAAAATACTTTTTTCCAAGTCACCATTATTTAAATAATATCTCAAAAATGTTTTATTTGTTAATATACCTTTGTGTGATCCTTCAACACTATTCACATGGAATCTCTGAGTTATAGGTTTTGTTTGAAAGTAACATCTAACTCAAAGTAGCTTAAGCATTAATGCATAGATGTGGACTTTAATGGATCTCATACAAAATCAAACAACCAAACAAAAGAGGAAAGCTAATTGTGGGATTTGCCTTAGGAAAGACTGCAATGAAAATTCATTCCTAGTGACATTCTTTTCTAGTAATTCTCATATCTATTTATTTGTGTATTAGCTTCATATTGGTCTTCTTTTAACCTATCAGAGAGTTGAGTAATGAAGAAGTTTATTTGATTGATAGCAACACCAAAGCAATTTTATAATGACAGTGTGAATAGAGAGAAAGTTAACTAATTCCAGGTAAAAACTGTGGGTTTTTTGAACCATGGTTGTCAGAAGCTGAACTTTAAATGTTATTATGGTTAGAGAGCAAGAATTATGAGAAAATGTTGACCCCTAATTAAAACTTGAGCTAGAATGATGGGAGAAATTCCCCCAAAGAGGAAATATAACATAGACACGGCACAAGGGAACTTGTTAAAATATAACAGGTAAGTAAATTTGTGTCTATCTCAAGTAGGAAGGATTCATTATCCTCATGCGCTTTTCCATAGATAAGAAATTTTTTTCTGCTTTTGCATTATTTTTCATAATTTCCTATGAATTCTTTCCTTTTCACATAATTTACTTAAGGGCAGAGAGAATGTAAACTAAGTAAAAAAAATATATCTTTAATTTTTCAAGTTTGCGTGAAAGATAAACAATTCTAGACTCTAAGTTGTAGCTCTCTACTGTGTTTCTTATTTTCTCTCCTATTCTCTCAGTTAAATGGATGTTGTAGCATAAACACACCTGAGAAATGAAAGTACTATGAGAAATGACTAAAGTTAGTGGCTTCAGGTAAATTTTACAATTGAAGGGACTGTGTCTCTTTAACAAAACAGAAACTCCCATCAAAATTTGAATTACATTAATTAAGCCAAAACCAAGGAAGAAATTTATATCTTGAATGATATTTGATATTTTAAACAGATTTTCTTGCTCTTAGAAGAGACTCTTCCATTTCTTACACTTTTTTTCTGTACACACAGTATATATATAAAATTAGGATCCTAGAAAAAATTTTTAAATTTGTAGTTAAAAACCTCTTAAACTCCATTTCCAGATAATGTCACTAAAAAATTCTACCAAACATTTAATGAAGAAAAATATCAATTTAACATAAACTCTTTCAGAATATAAAAAATATGCTATATATAAAAAATACCTTATGACCAAATGAGATTTATCAGAAATGTAGTTTGGTTTATCATTTGAAAATCAATGTAATTTACCCTATTAGCTGAATAAAAAAGAAATGTATGAGATGATCTTGATAGATGTCAAAAAATTTTTTTTTACAAAATCCAAAAGCCATTCTTGATAAAATCTCTCAGAAAATGACAAATAAAAGCATTTATTCAGCCTGATAATATCATCTATAATAAAACAGAAGTTAACATCATAGTGGGTGGTGAAAGCCCGAATGTTTTCTGACTAAGATGAGGAAGCAGGCAAACATGTTTGCTTTAATCACTTCTATTCACCCTTACACTGAAGGCTTCTTAGGGCAATAAGGTAAGGAAAAGACATCCAGATTGGAACAGAAGAAGAAGTATAATTATCTTTATTTTCAGATTATATAATCAAATATTTAGAAAATCCTATAGTATATACAAGAAAGTTACTAACAAATAATTGAGTTTAGCAAGCTTGTAGGATACAAGATTAAACTGCAAAAAAAAAAAAAAAAAACCTATGGCATTTGTACATAATAGAAATAATTAGAAACAAAAATTTTAAAAGAAAACATGATTAAATATCATCAGAAATATGAAATAATGATAAATCTGATAAATGATGTGCTAAGACTTATGAATTGAAAAGTACATAACAATGCTAACAGAAAATTTAAAAGACCTAAATAAATGGAAATTTATACCATGTCCATGGACTGGAGGGAGGATTCAATATTTTTAAGATATCAATTCCTCTCAAATGTATTTGTAGATTCAATGCAATCCCAATTAAAATTCCCAAAGATTTCATGTTGGCAAATGTGTGGAGGAATTGTAATTCTCTTGCCTATCACTGGGTATACAAAAACTTACAAACACTATGAAAATAGTCGGTAGTTTCTTTTAAAAGTTAAACATATATCTGCCATATGACTCAGACATTTTTTCATAGGTATTTACCCAAGAGAAATAAAAGCAAACATATGTACAAATAAGGACTTTAGAGGAATGTAATCAGTACTTTTATTGGCAATAGGCAATGTCTGGAAACAGCCCAGATATTCATCAAGAGATGAATAGAGAAATAAATTGTGGTACATAGTCATACAATTGAATATTCCTCAGCAATCAAAAGGAATAAAATATTGATAGACATAAAAGAGTAAATGAACCTCAAAATAACTATGTTGAGTAAAATAAATAAGATTTTAAAAGTACTCAATGTATGGAACCTAATATTGTTGTGAGATTCTCGAACAGAGAGGGGGATTCCGAGATTATAAGCAAGAAGCAGCATTTATTGATGTTGGCACCCACTCAGCAGATTCTCATCCAAAGGCTAAGCCCCAATTGTAACATGGTGGGTAGTTTTAAACAATCTTGTACTTCCTCATTCCTACACAGCTACAGATATCCCATATAAGGAAGGAGAACATAAGGAGAACTTTGACTGACTGCCAAACTATAAGGAAACCAGCTTAATAGCTTAAGCAGGTTTTTGGACTGTGCCATCAGCTGGAGTGTCCTGGGGAAGGAGGGGTGCAGTCAGAAACTAATTCATTAGAGCAGGAAATGGTCAGTCAGGGTCAGGCTGCCACAAAATATAATAACAAAAAGCAAGCAGTTCAATGGTTGCCTGGGGAGATGAAGAGACAAGAAGGAGTGAGAGGGATGGAATACTGAGAGGCATAAAGAAATTTTTAGAGGTGATTGGCATGTTCGCTATCTTGATTTGGTTAATGGTTTCATGGACACATAATACAGCAAAACATCAAATTTTATCATTTAAACATAATGTTTTATTTGATGTCAATTTATACCTCAATAAAGATGTTAAAAATGTTTTAAAACATATGAAAACTAAATTTCCAATCTAGACAAAAAAGAAGTTAATGCCAGTAAGACATTTAATTAAAAAGCATAAATACCAAAATTGAATGAGCTAAAAATTAATGAAAGTTAAGAAAGTAAAAGAAGATCAATAACATCAGCAATATGACATAAAAGGTTTAAGGAATGTAAATGATTAAAAGAAGCTTGACTACTAGCATTTTTCAGGAAGTTTTTTTGCCAATATGTCTCAATGATAAAGGACAACTAGCCTGGCAAAGACAAACATAGAATTCAATCAGGATTGTGCCACAAAATGAGATTTTTTTTCCTGAATATTAACATTTATGCTCTCTCACTGAAATTTAATCCCTTTGTAAGCAGATTTTTACAATAATTTATACAACTATATGCTCACTTTATCCAAAACACCACATCTTTAAAGGTATTCTATGTTATTTTTAGCATTATCTATGACCACTCCTCCTAAAATGCCTTTTCTAATTCTCACTGTTTTTCAATTATAACTCTGAAAACTCCTTGTCCTTATTTTCAATGTTATCATCTTAAATGAGTATTCATTAGGATAGGGTTTCGGGCTTTTCGTTATTCCTGTATGCATCCACCTATCCTTTCACTTACTCAATAAAAATGTATCAAGTGTCTACCTTTGCCAATCTCTGTGCCAGGTCCTACAGATATCTGGTAATCTAAATACACATAGTGGTTCCTGACCTCAAATATCATCTTCTACCTTAAGTCTTCCCTGCCTCCTCACATCATGTATATGTATAATTTTATTATTCTGCTATCAAGAGTATTTCTCTAAATAATATCTTTAGTTCTGATTGATATCAGAACCATATTAGGAAGTGTTGTAGCGTGATCAATTTTAAGACCCATGAAGCCAATTGAGATGAATTGTGAGCCTTTATTAGCTGGCTGGTGACTGACTCTCTACCACTCAGGGTCAGAGGAGATCAGCCCTGAGCTTCCAGAGGAGGCTTATAAAGCTTAAAACCATATCCTGGTGGTCTTCTGAACAAGCAAGCCAGCAGATTACAGAAAGCAGATGTTGGCTTAAACGTTTTACACAAAGACAAACGTTTCCGGAGAACTCTTAGATCAAACAGGGCCTAGCAGGCAGTTTTGTTATCTGCATCCTTGTGGCTGTCAGTACTTTCCTGGAGGCTGGCGCCTGAAGATATCGCTTCCCTGTGACTGATTTATTGGAAAGTTTTTCACTCCTACAGAAGGATATTTCCTAAACAAACCCTTCAAACCTGCAATCCCAATAATTTATCATTTTATTTATCAAAGTAAACTTTACACCTGACCAAATTAAACAGTCAAATAAGACTTTATTCAAGATTATTTTAGTAGGAGAGAGAGAGACCGAACTCAATTTTAATGAAACAAAAGGAAGGAGGGATTTTTAAACTCTGGTGTAAATAAGTAGAAAAGCCCTGGAGATTATAGGGGGTTGAGGATGATCTTGAGCATACTGAGTTATCAAATGCATTTCTCTGTGATTAGGTCATCATTGTTTGATAATTGGCACTCATTGAAGTTAGGTTCCCTAGTCCACAGAGACCAGAGATAGGAGTGCTATGTCCTTTGATATATACATTTCAAAGGGATGGTTCTCCAGTTCTTGAGAAAAACTTTTCTTATGTTGTAAAACCTTAAGAGGGTGGGAGAAGATTTACATATATTTCAAAGGAAGAGAGAAAAAATCTACAATTGCAAATTTTCTAAAGTAAATTCAATAAGAAAAGTGAAGTCAGAGGCCTAGTCAGAAAGGAATCTGTCTGAAGTTTAGTCAAAGCTGAGAGAAACTTTAAGGCTGTCTTGATTATATTTATTCAGTTGACCATTATATCATTCTTGGAATCGGCAAGAAAATCAGGACTGCCATTTCAGTACAATATGACCATATTCTGTGTCAAAACTATGTGTGAGAGTTAAGGAAAAGTGGTTATTAGTACATGTCTTTTTTCCACTTCTAAATATTTCGAATCTTAAAACTCCCAAGAGAAAATAGGAGGAGAATAAGCAGAGAAGGGAAGAAGTTTGGAGTGAGGGAGAGGGAGGCAGAACAATATTTATATGGAAATTTCCACTCAAAGAAAATGTAAAACAGTTTTATAGCCAGCTTTACTTCATATGACTCTCCATGTTATATGAAGCTTTAATTCAGGAATTTTTGTCTTCTAGAATACTACAAAACTAGAAATAAGAACAACTGAAGAAATAGAAAAAAGAAATATATTGACTGAATTTATTTTTACTTAATTTAGGTCAAACAACAGCTTGACAATCCATTCATTATACAAGACTGAATCAAATTTCTTCATCTAAAAGATGCTTTTTACATTTTCCTTTTCCCTGTATCTTCTCTAAAGAAAGAAATATGTTAATTGGCACCTTTTTTCTCCTACTTGAGTATGTTTTGTCAGTAATGTCAAGAGATGTCTAGAAGTTTGGTCCAAGTTCACTGAAAAATTAAAGGACCATGATTTTGCTTCAAAATGCAATAATTAAGAGTATTTTTAGACTATGGTTAACAAATTTTTCTGTGCATAACAATCAACCATGAGGCAGGTTAAACACAGATAGCTGGGCCCCACCACAAAGAGTTATTGATTCGCTAAGTCTGAACCCCAAGAATTTGCATTTCTAATAAGTCCTCAGGAGGTGCTAAGACTGATGTTTCAGGAACCACATTTTGCTCCTGAAAACTTTGCTGATTCATTTTATATAATAGTCAGCAAATGTTTTCTATAAAAGGCAAATATGTCATGCTTTGCTGGTCAAGATGAAAAATTAAGGATGTCATGTATGGACATAAATAGAAGAGAGAAAATAATTTTTCATAAATTTCTAATTGACAAAAATGTAATAAATTTAATAATAATGGTTGTGTAAGCCCTAAATTGCTGGGAAAAGAATACCTATTATTGAGCTTCCTTGTGGGGTTTTATTTGAATAAAGAATTGCCTGGATATAAGAAGCTCTCCCTCTCTTAGACCTTGTTATTTATCCCTTTACTGTGCTATGAAGAGCTTCTTATTGTTCCTACTGAAAGAATTATTAAACTGTGTCATCCCAAATCATCATCTCACAGGAATCGGTTAAACGCATACAAAAAAGCATTAGGTAATCCAAGATTGGAAACCTTCACTTTTGAAAGGGAGAAAACATGCATTTTCTTTTAAGAAAGCATTAAGGCTACATATATAGAGATTTTGTTGTGTAACAAAAAGATATGTGAAGATAGACCTTATTGTCATATTAAAGCTGGAAATATGGTCACATACATATATTTAGAGAGGAAGCAGAGCAACTCAGATAAGTAGCATAAATGTCTGGGTGGCAAAATGACCATAATGAGATTATAAGCATAAGAGTCTGTTCTCTTGGTTAATTAGTATGTTCATCCATCTGAAATACAAATAAAGTGAGCAGTCTGTAAATAAAAAAAAAATAGAGACTGTAAAGTATTTTTATTTATGTAAACAGTGGTATTTAGGATTTAAAAGTGCATATTTCTATTTAACATTGCAAACATTTTCTTTTTACCTACTCCTAAGTGGTAGATGCATCTCTGTTCCAGACTTCGATGCTCAACAGTACTTCTGTTATCCGGAGTTTATATGCAACACTGATTTCTCCATTTAATGCAGTATCCGTAATCATACTCATCATCATCACAAAATGTTTTACATATTCCTTTCACTTTTTCGCATCTCTGAAATCTATACTTTGGTTCAAAGTTACTTCTGGCTGCAATTGATAAAGATAAAGTCATCAAACCAGTGTTTCATCTGGGGGCCTTCATATTAAGGGGAGAAAAAAAGTATGTTCTAGTTATGATATCCGATTGGGTAGGATAAATAATAACCAAACTTTTATTTTAAGCATTTAATTTCACTAATCTTTCTCCACATAGCTGATATATTTATTGTCCAAAAGTTAAGCTAATTTTTTTCTTTGGCCACCAATATATCATCTCTAGTCCACATATAATAACATATGAAAAGTTCAAATAGAAATGTGTTCTCACAAGACATAGAAAATATATTGACTACCTGAAAACGTCACTGATTTTTTTATCGTTGTTTCCATTTTCATTTTTGTATTTCTGTAAAAATGGGTACTTAATTATAAGCTAGTGGTTCTAAACCAGTGTTTCAATATCAGGCTCCTCAAAGAGGATATTTAGCAATGAAGGTAGACATTTTCGATTATCACTATTAGTGAAAAGAGTGCTATTGGCATCTGGTGGTGAAGGCCAGAAATGCTGAGAAATATCTTGCAGCTAAAAATATACAATCAATGCGCAGGACAGCTCCCACAACAAAGAATTGTCTGGACCAAAATATCAATAGTGCTGAAGTTGAGAAATCCTGTTTAAATGAATATCGTAAAAATACTTTTGAGGATATTTATACCATAAGGGAACATATTAGCAATCAAAATCTTTTTTATGTTATTAAAATACATAAAAGATAATACATGTAAGGTTCCAATGTATGCTTAGCAAATAATTGTTTCATAATGGGAACTCATGTTTATTAAAATAAAACTGAAAATTAAACAGTTCTTTGTGATGAAAATATATCTAGAAATGTTATTAAAATAAAATAATTGTCTCCATGCATATAACTATAACAGATAGTAGTTATTATGAACATAGACCCTTAGATCTCACATCTACATTTAGAAAATAAAATGAGATGCCCTAATAAAAAAATATCAAGAGAGTAGCTGGAGACTGGAAATTCTTTGGCTTCTCATTTGCTTCCGAGTCTAAGTCTGGTCCACATATATGTATTTAACAAATTTTCTTTACTTTAGTTAAATTACCAAAACATGATTCAATTTTATGTTGGGAGAAGACAAGTTTCTGTTTTTATTACTATGTCGTGGTATTGATAATTTATAAAAAATCTGAATTAATATAAATTACTAAATTATATTTTTAAACTCATAAAAAGATTTTGCATTTTTAATAGAAACTGTACGATACAGAGGTATGGTTGAGAGTATTGTGGGGGAATGCTGTGTACCTTCACGGGAAATAGTAGGAAGAGTTTTGGTTGAATGGAGCCAAAGAGTAAAAATTACTCTTTCTTTCGCTACCTCCTCGACAAGGTTAGTTCCCAGGACTGAGGAGCTACATTCGGCTACCATTCATAGTTTCTGACTTCCTTTGTCAAAATATTTAATTATGTATAGCCTCTTCTCCTTTATGAAATTCTTCTCTTCCTTTCTTACTTCCTCTCTGTTTCTTGATACATATTTTTTCTCCATTACATATAAATAAGGATAGAATTTGGGGCTCGTTGTGATTTTCCTCTGCTCTTCTATTCTTACTTTCTGATCATTCTCTCGCATGGGCTCTGTCTCTCTCATGAGAAAGATCTGCATTCTTAGCATCTAGTCTCTCAAGCCCATTGGATTTGTACTTTTTTCCATAGGATTATCTATAGAGCACTGTTTAACAATAAAATAGCAGCGTGTTTCTATTGCAGGCTTGTATCTCAGAAATCTGTTCCTCCCATTTCATTGATCTAAGGTTTCTCAGAACAGAACTTACATTGACTCACATAAGGCAGATAAAACTTTGAGCATCTTCCATAAAATAAATTCTGCTTATTCTGGTACCAAGAGATCAAGAGAAAATGCAATGTAAAGGCACCAGATACATGTGTGACATGAACCACTTCTGAATGGTTCAATATTAAATTTTATTTAATTCTTCGTGTATTACAGACATACACAGGCCTTGAAGATTGTGCTGGGAAGACTTAGTATGACTGGTCCTCTCTCTTCTTGGCCCATGTGTCTCTTTTCTTCTGTCATCTGTATTTCTGCAAGCAGCAATGTGTTGCAGGTCTCATGCAGTAAGCAATTCTAATTTCATTTTCATGGCACTCAAGTTTACATCGACCATTACCCTTTTTGCACTCTCTCCTTAAATCCAAGCTACCATATTGGGGATATTTCTTTCTGGCTGTAAGAAGGAAAGAATGACTGAAATTAGCAACCTAGCTATGACACGTCTATATTTTAAAAGGAGAAAGATCAAGAACAAAAGATTGTAGAATAGAGCAAAAGAAAAAGCCCCCTTTCTAATTTCTGACAGTGAAAATCTTACTGAAGAAAGTTTAAGTAAATGTACCATCCCTTGGTGCAAGGTTAATCCTGGAAATTAGAAAGTGTCTTGCACCTAAGTGAGTTGTGCCAGCTTGCTGCTTTACAAGTTATTAGATAATTCAAGGACAGTTCCCAAAGTCAACATGAAAAAAAGATTTTACAATTTATCTTCTGTCAAACTCAGTCTCTACAGTTATGTAATTGCATTTGGGTTCCCCCTTTTCTGCTTTCACAAACATTATTTATACTGAATATGCTTTATGAATTCTTTCTACTGCAGCTCAATTTTACTTTTCTAAAACATCAGATAAGAGACAATATTAGGAAATTTATCTGAATTCCTATGACTTCCCTTAGATATTTTGGGATTTACTTCCCCCCAAAAATGATCTAACTTAGACACATGTCTGATGACGGCATTGATTTTTAAAAAATGGGAATGTCTACAAGGAGTGGCCATTGTTGGACATTAAAAAATTTCTAAAATTACCAGTGCCCCAAGCTACATGTTTTATCTTGTAGCTTGGAGATTGACATTCACCAGAAGCTTAATTTTTAGGACAGTTGGAGATAGTTGTGGGATGTTGTGGGATGTTGGTCCAATAGATTGTAAGATCCATTCTAAGCGAAATATATTTTGATTTTATATTTCACATTGTATACTGGCTGTCACTTGGTGCAAGGTCAATCCTGGAGATCAGAAAGTGTCTTGGACCTAAGTGAGGCCTTTCGTTTTGGAGTCTTAAACATCACTTTTGATATGTAACAGCTTTATTTATATAGTGAGATAAAGGGCAACTGGTATGGGAGAATTCTAAATTTCTCAGGTGTCTGATCAAAAGGCAGACTCAAATATTTTCATATATTTGTGGTGTAAAAGCAAATACATTTTACCACTAGTTTCTGCCATTAATTGAGGTCCAGTGTCCCAAACAGTCCCTTTATAAGCCAGGTCTTTCTTCCTAGACATTCTGTCTGCATTTTCAAAAGTTGTTGGAAAGTAGTGATACTTGGTGAATACCAAGACTCAAGCTACACTTATCCACATTGGTATAAACAGTTGATATAAAAACCTAGGTCTTCCATTAAATTGAGCTCTCTTCTCACTATAACTGAAGTAATGCAGAACATGGCTTAGAGCAGAAGAAAAAAAGTTACTCTGTACAGATTAAATATTAATTTCTAAATATTTACTCTACAATTTCTGAAGAGTTACTATTAGTAAACCTATTATAATTTGCTAGTGACAGAAACCTATATTATACTCACTTTAGACTGAGTTCTGTCACATTTGACACTATTATCCAATATCCCACCTTAAATTGATCTCACCCCTTCTTTTATGAGTCTTTTGTCTTATAGCACCTTTCTAAAAATATTGTCTTCTTTCTCTTCATTCTGACCTCTAAATATGAGTATTCCACAAACTTGTGTCTTTGGATCACTAATATTTATCTTTGCAAGCATTTATCCACTCATTTAACCATTAAGAACAGTTGGCTCTTGAACAATGTAGAGCTTAGTTAGGGGCACTGACCCCCTACAAAGTTGAAAATCTGTATATAATTTTTGACTCCCTAAAAACTTTACTAATTGCCTACAGTTTACCAGAAGCCTTACCAATAACATAAAGTCAATTAACATATATTTTGGGTGTTATATGTACTATGTACTATATTCTTACAATAAAGTAAGCTAGAAAAAAAATGTTAATAAGAAAATCATAAAAAAAGAAAAATGGATTTATAATATTTTTTGAAAAAAATCATATATAAATGAATCCACACAGTTTAAACTTGGATTTGTTCAAGGGTCATCTGTATAATTCTTGTTAAGCTCTATGCTTATGCCAGTCCCTAGAGCAGGGTTTCTCACTCTAGGCACTATTGACCTTTTAGTTTGGACAATTCTTTGCTGTGGGATGTTATCCTATTTATTTTTAAAGGATGTTTAGCAGTATCCCATCCTCACTAGATGCCAGTAGTACCAGTTGTGACAACCTAAAGCATCTCCAGATATTGCCTCATTTCTCTCTGGGGCAAAGTTGCCTCTCTTTGAAAATCACTGTTCTAGTGATGCTGTGATAAGCCAAACATATATTGTCTCTAACCTCAGATACGTTGTTCAAATATAATCTCTCTGAAGTCTCTGTTGACCACTTTCAAAAAGTAATCTCTCTTTCCATAGCTCTCATAAAGCACTTCATATGTAACATTCATATTACATACTAGAAAATTTCTTTAAACAATATATAAAGTTCTACTTAATATATAAACTAGAAATTAGCAAGACATTTTGTAAAATATTTTCAACTGATAATTTCTTTTCGTTTTTACTTATCTGCTATTTTACTCCATAGGCTACCATTCACTTCCCTGGTAACAAGAGAAAAATCATGACTACCCTTTCAGACCAAAAATATACTATCTGTTCTGTAATCAAAGTACATGCAAGATTTAAAGAAAAGTGATTATTGGCAACAGTACATTTTTCATTTTGACAGATAAAGTGAAATAATAGGTAAGAATGAAACAATGTCTCATTTTTAAACAGTCAGTGCATTTATAAACTCTAGAAAATGAAAGAAAAACTAAATAACTTCACTGAAAATTTCCCTGCATAGG
>NW_011888799.1:11807272-11809268 GCF_000151845.1 Pteropus vampyrus
TTTTTTCTCCATTACATATAAATAAGGATAGAATTTGGGGCTCGTTGTGATTTTCCTCTGCTCTTCTATTCTTACTTTCTGATCATTCTCTCGCATGGGCTCTGTCTCTCTCATGAGAAAGATCTGCATTCTTAGCATCTAGTCTCTCAAGCCCATTGGATTTGTACTTTTTTCCATAGGATTATCTATAGAGCACTGTTTAACAATAAAATAGCAGCGTGTTTCTATTGCAGGCTTGTATCTCAGAAATCTGTTCCTCCCATTTCATTGATCTAAGGTTTCTCAGAACAGAACTTACATTGACTCACATAAGGCAGATAAAACTTTGAGCATCTTCCATAAAATAAATTCTGCTTATTCTGGTACCAAGAGATCAAGAGAAAATGCAATGTAAAGGCACCAGATACATGTGTGACATGAACCACTTCTGAATGGTTCAATATTAAATTTTATTTAATTCTTCGTGTATTACAGACATACACAGGCCTTGAAGATTGTGCTGGGAAGACTTAGTATGACTGGTCCTCTCTCTTCTTGGCCCATGTGTCTCTTTTCTTCTGTCATCTGTATTTCTGCAAGCAGCAATGTGTTGCAGGTCTCATGCAGTAAGCAATTCTAATTTCATTTTCATGGCACTCAAGTTTACATCGACCATTACCCTTTTTGCACTCTCTCCTTAAATCCAAGCTACCATATTGGGGGTATTTCTTTCTGGCTGTAAGAAGGAAAGAATGACTGAAATTAGCAACCTAGCTATGACACGTCTATATTTTAAAAGGAGAAAGATCAAGAACAAAAGATTGTAGAATAGAGCAAAAGAAAAAGCCCCCTTTCTAATTTCTGACAGTGAAAATCTTACTGAAGAAAGTTTAAGTAAATGTACCATCCCTTGGTGCAAGGTTAATCCTGGAAATTAGAAAGTGTCTTGCACCTAAGTGAGTTGTGCCAGCTTGCTGCTTTACAAGTTATTAGATAATTCAAGGACAGTTCCCAAAGTCAACATGAAAAAAAGATTTTACAATTTATCTTCTGTCAAACTCAGTCTCTACAGTTATGTAATTGCATTTGGGTTCCCCCTTTTCTGCTTTCACAAACATTATTTATACTGAATATGCTTTATGAATTCTTTCTACTGCAGCTCAATTTTACTTTTCTAAAACATCAGATAAGAGACAATATTAGGAAATTTATCTGAATTCCTATGACTTCCCTTAGATATTTTGGGATTTACTTCCCCCCAAAAATGATCTAACTTAGACACATGTCTGATGACGGCATTGATTTTTAAAAAATGGGAATGTCTACAAGGAGTGGCCATTGTTGGACATTAAAAAATTTCTAAAATTACCCAAGCTACATGTTTTATCTTGTAGCTTGGAGATTGACATTCACCAGAAGCTTAATTTTTAGGACAGTTGGAGATAGTTGTGGGATGTTGTGGGATGTTGGTCCAATAGATTGTAAGATCCATTCTAAGCGAAATATATTTTGATTTTATATTTCACATTGTATACTGGCTGTCACTTGGTGCAAGGTCAATCCTGGAGATCAGAAAGTGTCTTGGACCTAAGTGAGGCCTTTCGTTTTGGAGTCTTAAACATCACTTTTGATATGTAACAGCTTTATTTATATAGTGAGATAAAGGGCAACTGGTATGGGAGAATTCTAAATTTCTCAGGTGTCTGATCAAAAGGCAGACTCAAATATTTTCATATATTTGTGGTGTAAAAGCAAATACATTTTACCACTAGTTTCTGCCATTAATTGAGGTCCAGTGTCCCAAACAGTCCCTTTATAAGCCAGGTCTTTCTTCCTAGACATTCTGTCTGCATTTTCAAAAGTTGTTGGAAAGTAGTGATACTTAGTGAATACCAAGACTCAAGCTACACTTATCCACATTGGTATAAACAGTTGATATAAAAACCTAGGTCTTCCATTAAATTGAGCTCTCTTCTCACTATAACTGAAGTAATGCAGAACATGGCTTAGAGCAGAA
>NW_011888799.1:11810983-11825036 GCF_000151845.1 Pteropus vampyrus
GGACTTTTATCTAGACTTTTTTCATCTGTAACTGCTTTTATTCAAACTCATGTTTGAATAAAAATTTTCACTACTTGAAGGTGAGGGGAAAAAAGTTGAGGAACTCTAAAAAAGTCATACAAATGGCATTTAGTTTAATTTGGGTTAGTTCAATCACTATGTGCTATCGAACCAACTAGAAGATAAAAGGCAAGATTCTTATGCTTTTTTATTTTCTAAAATGGCTATATTCTATATCACATCTCTTCTAATTTGGTAGAGAAAATATATATATTGACATCTTTCTTTTATTTTGAGATTTTTTTTTTTTTGGTCAGTAATGATAGGAATGTTTTTTGTTACATGTGTAATTAACAAGGTCTATGACTTCATTTAGAAAATATAAGAGAAAATATACAAAAAGTTAACACTGGTGGTGTAATCTATATCACTCTTTCTAAGACATAATTTCTAAGTCTATAGGACACATGATTTTTAAAATTTGTTGATAAATGCATGAATAACCTTAGTTTTGAGCCTGGACACCTGATAGGACTGTTAATAAGGAAAAATAAGCTAATAAAACACACACAGAAAAACGGCATAGTGATTTATTAATGTTAGCTATTGTTGAAATTAAAAGAAAAAAAGATTTATCACATATTAATAGAATTGGGGGGGGGGAGGGGAGGTCCCTTTCTAGAGCTGGAAATAATCCAGAGATCCTTTTCTAACAATTTTTTAATGGAAGAAGAGAAAGTTATTTTCTTAGTTAAATCAACCACTGCATTACTTTGTTATTTCATTGATGTTTGGCCCCTATTTAGAATTGTATCCATTAGCAACTTTTAAATGTTAATTTATCAGTCTATTATGTGTAAGTTTTAGATCGTCATGATGAACTCTATAATATTCACAATGAAAGATGAGTTAATTTCATCTCTTAGGTCTCTATTATGACTTCTCTTGGGCCTAAAAAAAAAAAAAAAAATCATCCAGGTATTAAAAAGGAATATTTTTCTGAGAGTTAGCAAATTTGAGCTGATTTCAGTGCCAGTATCATAAATTAAATATAGACCTGAGCTCATCCTTTCACCTTAAACTCTTTAAGAAGAAGAGAGTAGATGCTATGATCATTCCATCTTCAAAACTTTTTCTATTTTTATACAATTAATACTTACACATTAATTCAGAAGAGAATCTTGTAACATACCTGATGTGAAGAGATAGTCCTTGAGGGAGAAAAAATCTCATGGAGAATATAGCTTATGTACAAGGTATTACATTCAACATTAATGAGATCTTCAGTACTCAAAGACAGAAGAGTAGTAACTAGAAATATTTTTTTAAAGGCCAAGAAATTACGTAATTTGCCTATATGCCAAGAACAGAATATTAAGAAAGGCTTCCTACTAATTGGAAGTAGTACACTGGCATAGATTAAATTGAAAGAAAAGGTAAATAGATTGTGCCATCTATTCCTTACAGGTTGATTATGCTAAATAATAGTTTTTCCTGGCAAAAATAAATTTTAACTAATTGTTGCAGGATGAAGGCAATGAGACTAATGTATTGACCTTAATGTTTTTTTAACTTTTCATCTGGATGTCATTTTAGATTTAAAGAAGAGTTGCAAAGATAATAGAGGCCAACTTCCCCTCATGGTAACATCTCACTTAACCATGTTACATTTACAAAAACTAAAAAATTATTATTGGTATAAAACTATTAAGTATACTACAAACTTTATTCATATTTCACTAGTTTTCCCACTATTTTTTTCTATTCCGTGGTCCAATCCACAATATCATATTGCATTTAGTATAAAAACTTTTAATCCAAATGTTTTTTTTTTTTTACCATACTTGTAACAAAAACAACTGATGACTCCTCACATTCATTAGCATAAATACACCCATAAACATTTCTATTTTACCTGGTAAAATTGTGACCCAAAAGAGCAGAATAAAGAAAAAGAGATGAATCTTCATGATAGAGAATTTCTTAGGAAAAAAATGTCAACAGATCTTCTTTTTAAAGTCGAGTTTTTAAAATAAGAAAACAGAGAACGTTTTTTATTTATATATTCTCCTGGGAAGTGGTTCTAACTACTGAGGCTTATCAATAGCAAGAACATTTGTATGCTTGATTGAGTCGTGCTGTGTTCAAAGAACAAGGTCACAAAATTATTATTAATTTTTTCTAATAAAAGTAACACCTGGTTGTGTTACCTGAAACAACCTCTCATGAAAACACAACACTTAAGGGACTCTTAAGGAATATGTGTTTGGATTGCTAAAACATCATGGTGAAAATGTTGCATGTAATGTAAAATATTCTAATGCTCTTAGTATTAAATGATTGAATATCTGAATCATAGAATTTTATAACTGAAAGTTTCCATTGAGATCATGTTTGCTTAGAAAGGAAAACAATGAGAATGAGGGAGGTTAAATGATTTATCTCAATTCAGATAATATATACTTATTTAAAGCTAACATGATTAGGAAATACTGGATTCAGTAATGAGTATGGGAAGTACTTTTCACAATAAAAGTATGATATAAATTTCTTGTATTAAATCATCTGATTTCACAATTCTAGAGCCAATGTTTTTAAATCTGTTTATGGAACTGGAAGTGATTTTTGATCCAAATTGCATATGAACCAAGTCTATTATTTCAGGTACATGTGGAAGAGCTGGAAGTTTTACACAGTATCCAGAAACTGATGCTGTAATCCGAGAACAATTAATCAATTTTCTCCTTCCACACAGCCAAAGAATTTCTAGGACAGTGGTTCTTAACCATATATCACAATCCCCCAGAGGGCTTGTTAAAAACAAATTACAAAACTCCATACCCAGCATTTCTGATTTGGTAGGTCTAGAATAGAGCCTAAGATTTTACATTTTTAACAAGACTTTGAAATGCTAATACTGTTAAAGAGGTCACATATTACTCTAAGAAACCTGATTTATTCATTCTATAAATCTTCAGGAAAAAAAACGAATAGGAGTCATAGAATCTATGTCATAGATTAGCAAAGAATGTGAGACTTCTTAGAGATTCTAATCAAATACTCTCATCTTATAGGTAAAGAAAGTGAAATCAAGAGAGATTAGCTGACTTGCTTAATAGTCATTATCTATTACAAAAAAAAAGTTTCAAATTATAAAATACAAATGGAAACTTTGGATTTAAGTCAAATGTGAGGACCTTGATTTAGCTACACATTATTTCTGGAAAAGAAAAAAAAACTCCTGAGAATTTAGCATCAGCTGATAGGAGAAAGACCACTTCAATATATCACTATGTAGCATTTATTCAACAAATATTTATTGAGCACTAAAATATGCAAAGTTAAAATTTACTACAAGCTAATGGCTTGTTGGAAGAAAAAACAGAGTTTAAATATTAACCGGGAGGGTGGCATCAACCAAATGATGGCATAAATACCTCAAAGAATATGCCCCTCCAAAAAAGCAATGGAAAAACTGATGAAAACTGACAGAAATTATTTTTTCAAAACTCAAATAAACCTAAGGCTTGCAACAACTCAGAGAGTACTAATTTAAGAAAAAGTCTCCAATCTCTTAAGAAGAGTGAGCTTTGTAACATTTTAACATATCTTAGTCCTACCTGCTATTCCTCAGCTCAGCAGAAAACCCTGAAAAATAACGGTCCACATTCATGATGCCAGACATAGCAGAACATGGACAGAGGTATCCTGTCAAGTAGTTTCCTAGAAGACCCCCAGGTAATGCTTATCTTATTTCTCCTGACCCAGACCACGTATAGTACTAAAGATACTCACAATGAGGATTTTTCAAAAACATTTATAGGCAAATGTTTTAGTCACTGTTGTTTGAGGCAGTGGGTAATAGTTAGGGTAAACAATAGACTTCCAAACAAAAGTTTGGAAGGTGAGAAGAGTATGAGGAAGAAGTTGTGTATAAGTGATTTGAAAAACTGACCTATTCCTGGGAACCTATTCCTAGGCCATTTGCATATTTCCATGTAGAAATGTGCACATATCCAGGTATATATGCATGCTCAGGAAAGACCTGAGGAGGACCTAGGCTTTTACCGCTTATTGATATTGAGGCTCCAAACAAGCAGGAAGTGAAGGCAAAGCAGAGATACATACTGCTTGGCTAAGTGTTAAAGGCATTCCGTAACACACACACAGATGACCTCTACAAAAACTGGGAGATTTTTAGGTTTCATATATTTAAGGAAATCTCTGTACCATCGCTAGCGAACCACTATGATTAAGAAAAAGAGAATTCAGTGGCCCCACACAACGAAGAATACAGACTGTAGACATTAGTCGGAAAAGTCATTAAATAAAACAAACAACTACTACAAAGAACAACCACAAATCTTTGTATAAGGAAAGATTTGATTTCTGAAGTTGTTACGTTATAATATTTAAAATGTCTAGTTTACAACAAAGTTTTATAATGCAAAGATTATATATATATAATATATATAATCACCTCAGATCATCAGGCATCAGATTCTCATAGGAGCACCAGTCCCTGCTGCCAGAAAGGATGGAGACTGCTATGCTAGATGAAGAATTTAAATCAGGTAATTAAAGTATGCTCAAGGAACTAAATTAAGCCACGTCTAAAAAATTAAAGAAAAGTATAAGAACAACATCTCATCAAGTAGAGAATATCAGTAAAGAGATAAAATTATAAAGATGAAATAAATAAAAATTCTAAAGCTGAGAAGCACAGAAACTGACATAAAAGTTCCCTGGAGTGGCTCGACATTACATTTAAGCAGGAAGAAAAATGACTCACTGAACATGAAGTTAGGTCAATAGAGGTAATCCAGTCTGAAGAACACAAAAGGGGAAAAAATGAAGAAAATATAGTTTCAGAGAATTGTGGGATACCAACTTAGACATATTGAAGTCCAAGAAAAAGAGAATAAAGAGAAAGGGGGTGGTAAGAATATTTGAAGAAATAGTGACCAAAACTTTCTAAATTTGATGTTAAACATTTACACAGAATATATAAGATGCAATTTGTGACAACAATAGGATATAGGGGAGGAGGATGAAGCTTTAAATGAGCAAAGTTTTGTGTAACATTTAATTAAATTGGTAACATTAAAATAACTAGATTCTTATAAGATTTTAATTATAATTTGCAGTGAAATCTCTAAAAAATAACTTTAAAAATACTGAAAGAAACAACCAGATAAATAAAATGGTGCACAAAAAAATATCTACTTAACCAAAAAAAAAAGAATAATAAAGAGATTGAGGAACAGAAAAGACATAAGACACATAGAAAACAAATAGCAAAATGGCAGAAATAAGTGCTTCTTTTCAGTAATAAGATTAAATGGATTGTTTCTACAATTAAAAGGCAGAGGTTAATAGAATAAATTTTAAAAAATGAGTTGACTCATTTAAGATTCAACGACATGAGTAAGTTGAAAGTAAAAGAAAGTAAAAAGCTATTTCATGCAAGTAATAACTAAAAGAGAACTGAAGTGTTTGTATTCATATTAGACAAAATAGACTTTAAGTAAAATTGTTACTAGGGACAAAAAAAGGTCATTTTATAATGAAAAAATGGTCAATCTATCAAGAAGATATAATAATTATAAACTTTATGTACCTAACTTAAGAGCCCCAAAATGCATGAAGTAAAATATGACAACTGAAGGAAGAAATAAATAGAAAATTCAAAAATAATAGTTGGAGACTATCTGGCTTTTGATAATGTATGGAACAACTACACAGGTCAGCAATGAAACAGAAATATTAAGCAATACTATAAACTAAGTAGACCTATTAACTCACTAACTAGGTCTACTAACTAGCTAGATCTGGAGACCACCCGATCCATCAAAGCAGAATACATGTTCTCATGTGACAGTCTCTAAGATAGCCATATATTAGGAACAAAACAATCAATATGTTTAAATGAATGAAATAATACAAAGTATGTTCTTTGACTACAATAGAATGAAATTAGAAATCGATAACAAGTAAACCTGAAAAAATTTACAGATATATAAAAAGTAAACAATATACTCCTAAATTACCATTAGTTCAAAAATAAGTAAAAATAAAAATTAGAATATACTTTGGATTAATGAGAACAAAAATATAACATGCCAGAACTTATAGGATACAGCACATGCACATGGAAATGCAAGAAACCCTAACTAGCCAAAAAAACTTTGAAAAAGAAGAATGAAGAGGGTTCACACTTCTGGCTTTAATACTTAGTACCAAGTCACAGTAATCAAGACAATGTAGTACTGGTGTAAGAAGAGGCACATAAATCAGTGGAATAGAATTGAGAGTCCAGAAAAAAAAACATACATCTATGGTCAATAAATTTTTGATAAAGTTGTCAAGCTAATTTTGTGGGAGGGAAAATAGTTCTTTTAAAAATAATGCTAGAACAACTGGATATGGTTAAGAAGTAGAAACAACCCAACTATCCATCGCCTGATGAATGAATGAACAAATATAGTCTAACCATACAGTAGAATATTATTTAGCCATAAAAAAGAATAAATTACTGATACATGCTACAATATAAATATATCTTGAAAGCATTAATCCAACTAAAATAAATCAGACAAAAAGTCCATCTATTGTATGAATTAATTTATGTGAATTATCTTCAATAGTCAAATCCATAGAGACAACAAAATAATAAATGCCAGGGAATGAGGGAGAAGAAGGATTTTAAAGTAAATGCTAAGATGAAATTTCTTTTCGTAGTGATGGAAATGTTCTGAAATTAGGTAGTAGTAATGCTGATACGAAAACCCACTGAATTGTATATCTTAAAATGGTCGATTTTATGTTATATGGATTACAACAGACTTTAAAAAGAAGAATAAACATTATAAGAAAAAACATACCAATCTAACAAGCAAATTCAAATACAAAATGCTTAATTTTAGTTCTCAGTTCACAGAATTTCTTTTAGAAGGAAAGGAAATATAAGGTCCTACTATAGTAAAAGGTTCTCTGCTTTTTTTGTACATGGCAACAGAGAGAATCTTCTTTTACTTCTTTAAGCATCTTGAAGACAGTTGTTTTAAAGTCTTTGTCTAGTAGATATACAATCAGGTTTTTGGGGGGGATAGTTTCTGTTAATTTTTTTCTTTGGTTGGGGCATATTTTCACGTTTCTTTGTATGCTTTTAGATTTAAAAAAAAACTATTTGAATCTAATAATGTGGTATCTCTTTACATTCTTTCCTTTCCCCAGGATTTGCTATTTTTTATTATTATTATTATTATTATTATTATTATTATTATTATTATTATTATTATTGCAGGCTGTCTCTGTAGAAGGAACGGCCTGAGATATAAACTAAAGGACTTCTCAAGTCTTTTCCGAGCCTATACCTTTCCCTGGGCATGCATAGTCACTTTATAATTTTCCCCATATATGCAGTTGCTTTTGAATGTCTTAGTCTTTAATGTCTGGCTCAAAAAAAAAAAAAAAAAAAAAGAGAGAGAGGGAAAAAATAAAGGGAGAAGAAGAATATCAACACTTTAAATTCGCTGGAACTCACTTCAGCTGGAAGGAGAGGAGCCTGCAACAGTTGGGGGTGGTACAACAACAATGGCCACTCTCTTCTTTGTCTACACCTTTGTGATCAGAAACAGAGGTTAGCAATTAGATCATAGATTCCCAATATTTGGAAGACAGAATTTTATTTTTTTTCTACCCTGGCTCCCCAAGCTGCATTCTAGATGCTCCAAAAACACATGAATAGCTGTTTGCTATGTGGCTGGGGATGGGAGATGGTTGGCTGCTATTGTGCTATGAACTTAAATTGGCAAAAATTAAGTACAATTTTCTCTCCAACTCTTTTTCTGGAAGTTGCAAGTTATCAATGGATTATTCCAGAGTTCCAAAATAGGTATATCACACAGATTCCGCCAGTGCAAATGTTGTCTAGGTGGGAGACAGATTCTTGGTGCTTTCTGCTCCTCCATTTGACTTTCTTCATTAAAATTTTAAATGTAATATTTTTCACACATATATTCATGAGAGTGTTGAATATTCTTTCAGTGTGTCGTTTCTTTCTGTTTTTGCTTTGATATTTTGGAAAATGTGTATTCTTATTCAAAAGGTTAATAATCTATTCAACTCTTTGGTTTTCCTTTTAGAGCAATCAAATTATGTATATAATGAATCCTGATTACCTGTATTTATACATATGACTTTATTTTGAATACTAAAAATATATATTTCTTTACATATGGATAGTTTTTCCTTTATTCATATCTATCCTTTTTGATGTTTTATTCATTTAGTCTATTAACTTTTTATTTGTTTAAATTTTAACTTCATTTCTGAACTTAAAACATTTATTTCTGGGATTGGTCATTTCATGCTTTATATCTACCTATATCTTAGTATTCTAATTTTTTAGTTTTTTAATTTCTTGTTTTTTAAAATTCAGTATTAATCATATTATTAAATTACTTTAATTTTATGCTAAAATGTTGATTAAGTTTTCATGTACTTTGTGGTAATATTTTTTTATTGTCTATTAAGATGATAAGTTCATGTTTATGTCTTTTGTTAGGTGGATTTTGGTCATATTTGTTTATAAGTTTTGATCCAAAACCGGGTAATTTGACTATTTTTTTCAGTTCCACAATCCCTTTGCACTGAATGATAATAATATACCTACTCAGATTAAGATATATTAATGTATACTATTAATTTGTGTTTATTGTCATTGTGTCATGAAGACACAATGAATTGTGACCTATCAGAAAGTGTTTAATTATTTATTGCCTTCCATTTTTAGATATGTAATACTTTAAAAGCATTTACTTAAACTTAAATTAGTGGTAACATGTTTCTAGTACACCTGTGCAAGAAATATATGCCTATATAAAATTAAATATACTAGGATTTTATCAGCAGAAATGCCAGTAAAAAGGAAAAGAAAAAGGAGAGAGTCAGGAAGGTTAGGAGAGTCCATCAGACTATGATGCAAGGCTGATCCCAAGTGAAGTAAAGAAAAAAAAAAATGAATGGATGCTTCCTAGGCTGCTGTGCAGTCTAAAAAAGGTTTAGTAAAGCCATAGTGGAGTGCTCCCCACACAATCAGCCAGCTGAGGAATCCTGTGTTTCTCAGGAAAGTGTCTGCCTTAGTAACCTTGTTGCAACCAGTCATTGACTGTGAGGAGTCTGAGGAGAGTGTGTCCTCAGCACAAAAACGAAGATGGATCTCAAAATCTATCAGCTGGGGCCCTTAATCAATTATAGTCACATTCTCACAGCCCTCTAAATCTGCCCTCTGTTCCAAGTAGATTCACTTGTCCAGCTAGGTTCGAGAGCAGTTCTTCTGTGATTCTCAAGGATCTTTCTTCCTAAAGCAAACTCAGATAAGGATGTTAGTGGAATGAATCTCAACCTCGATCACTATTATTGACCACTGGGACTCAATTGGTACTATTCCTCTCCTTCCTCCACTGTCTATTCTAAAAACCCTTCACTCTCAGCTATCGCAACAGCAGACTTGGTGGCTTTTCTGGAGATATGACCCAAGCCTTATTCCTTATGGGTCTGAACCCTTAATAGTGATACTTTTCTCAATTGAGTGTTGCTGCACATATCTATTCAAAGTTAAAGTGGACAAGCGAAGACTGCAAGTGTTGTACACATTCTATACTCTTCAGTTTTCTTGCATTTGTGGATCATTCATGAGAGGCATATGTTTTCACCATGTGAAAGGCCCGATATTACTTGAATCTAGAGTCTTCCATTTCTTAACCTCAAAGATTTTTCTGAGGAGAGCAAGACGGGTTACAACTACCGAAAGCTTGATTTTAAAAATTATGCTTCCTCCAAATTTTTGGACCATCTAGAGTTCACCATGATCTACTCGTAGCCACTAACTCCACAGCAAATGGAGTTGATTCTTGAGACAATAATGCCATAGCATCAACACTTTTTGAATATATATATGAAATCACTGAAAGAGGACTACAATGCAAATTCACTATGTAACTCATGACAAAGAGTTATTTCTGAATTGTTCAAGTTTAAAGTTAAAGTTTATTTCTTTATTCATTACGAAGATACATGAGCCAATGTTCTCACTGCTGAATGATGCTATGAAATAATCTTGTCCTAGCCTCATCTATCTCTTTATTTCATTATGTTATCTAATGTTTATAATATTCTTATAGAACGGCCTACAAAATGTCACAGATCCAGTGCAGAAAGAAATCTTTTCTTGTTCTTCACAGATCATTTTACTCTGACCAGTAAAACTTTCATAACTCATTTTCATGACCTTATTGCTGTGGTAGTTTTTTCTACTTCTGGCTGCCAGAAGGAAAAAAAAAAATAGATGGAATCTGTAATCCAACCATGACATATGAAGTGTCCAAAGCTATGTGGATTTAGATCAGAGGTCAGGAAATCACTCTCAGTCCAAATTGACTCATTGAAATTTTTTTGTAAATAAAATATTATTGAAACACAGCCACACCCATTTGTTTATATGTTATCTATGGCATAGTTAATTTCAACAGAAGTGGTAATGGCCTATAAAATCCAAAATATGTACTATAATACGCTTTACATAAAAAATTTGCTAACCCCTGTTTTAGGCTTTTGTATTAATATTATAAATTATTTTCAGGAGAGAAAATGACAACATACCCTAAGATTATAACTTGGATTCTTATCTCTTCATCTTTCCTTCTTGATTTCCTCTGTCATCCTCCTCAATCATTAATTCAGCAATAACTTATTACGAATCCACCAAATGTTAAGTTTGGGTTCAGGTATCTGAAAGACAAAAACAATGAGGTCCATGCCCCTTGATCCAGTATTATCTCTTTGGCAAAGGTTTTCCCAAAACTTTCTCACAAACATGGTTACCTCTGCCTTTGAGGCCTTTAGCTCTTTGTTTGTTCCACTCATTCTGCTCTTATATCATCTGATCATGGTTAGGAATTCTAGGAAACAATATTCTATATCTTGTTAGAAAATAGAATCTATGATGGGCAAAATTATCACAACTTCCTATCTTGATTTTGTCACCCATCTATATTTTCTCCTTCAGATTTAATAATTATACTGTCTTTGAAATGGATCAGAAAATTGTGAAAATCATTTCAACACAACACTACCTTGTCCTGGTACAAAATACATATCAAAGTTATACAAAACTGAGATGGGTATTTGGAAATTTTGCACAGTGAGAAAGGTGAAACTAAATTTTCATTTTTAAACATAGTGGCACATGACATATATTTATGGTATTTATTTTATCCATCAGTATGTATTTATGAATCAGAATGCAAAGGTCATAATTGTATTGTACTTGGGTATTTTTTTTATTCAGCTTGTATTGTGCCTCTCCAAATTTTGTGGGAGAAATATATGCCTCTACACATTGCTTCTGCTACCACATGCTAAATTCGATTGTTGCAACAGCGAGGGCTCTCCAAATGGATTGGGAAGATACCTCTAAAAAAGGACAAGTGTGCGTGCTTTGAGAGTAAGAGAAACCATGGTTAAAAATTAATGAGAGGACTATTTTATTTTTTTCCCTCTCTCCTTCAATAGATTTTAAGAAGGCTATATACAATTTTAAAGAAATTAGCTAATGCGCAACCTCACAGAACTTTTATAAAGATTAATAGAGCCAATTTAAAACACTTAGCATACGATTCAATAAATGTGAATAAAAACACCATCTATTTGTGCTATTCTTGATGAGATCTCCTTGGAACAACCTCTTAATGAGACATTGCAATTTAGGAGCAAGTGCTTATATTTCAAAAACGTAGCTCTGTAAAATGGCCCCTCAGTGACATAATTAAGCCCTGGTATGGGTAATGTACACATTTAACATTCAATTGTTTTAACATCAAATATCCACAAATTATTTTAGTGCTCCAATAATAAAGAGAAATTCAAAACATGCAGTATTTGACCTGAAAGTGAGCCTAGAGATCTTTTCATTTTGTGGTTAACACCAACGTTGGTTTCTGGTCCAAAACATAAGGAGCATGGAAACATACCTATCCTCACAAGAACAGCAAAGATAAAATGCTGAATAAACTGAAAAACAATTACCACTTTTAGAACTATCTAAGAATTGAATTCACAAACAAACCATACTCCTGAAACCTGGAAAGACAGGTAAATGCAGAGAATCATAGTTTACCAGGAGCAGAAGCTGCTGCTGCATCCACCAGCTGGTAGGAGCACTTAAGGATAATTCACTGATTGATGGAGATTGAATGTAGAGTAATTTGAGGGATAAACACTCCTGTGAACCTTGCTTTATTGAGAACCCCACACTGTTTTTGTGCATTTTACCTTCAAGAGTCCCACTGGGTTATCAGAATGAAAACTGGAGACAACTCTGCTAATGCTTCCCAGCAGAGGAAGGAGAAAATAGCGACTTTGAAATATTCCTGGAGTGCTCCGTGTTTCTTAACAAAGGCTTTTCTTTATAGAAAACTATTTTACTAGAGCCTAACCTAGATGAAAACACAAAAATCCCCAACTCCAGCCTCCTCTAGCTTACCTATCTCACTTAAGGGGGATGGGTAAGGAAAACTGAGTAGCACTTGTGAAGTTCGTAGCCCAGAGTCACAGGCTTACTAAAAGACAGACACAGTCTATGGTCATGCCACCCTGAATGTGCTGATCTTGTCTGATCTTGGAAGCTAAGCAGGGTCAGGCCTGGTTAGTACTTGGATGAGAGACCACCTAGAAATACCAGATGCTGTAGGCTTTAAAAAAAAAAAAAAAAAAAGAAAACATAGGCCCAATCATAGAATTATAGATGCTTCTTTCCCTCCACATTTTACCTCCACATTAACAGGGCTGGGGATTATAGATAAAAGAAAGGCAAGGCATAGGCTATTTCTAAAGTGTCTAGGGAAGCCAAAGACAAGGGAGACCAAACCAAGGAAAATGGAGAAAATTTTAGTCTCTGACCCCTACAGTTACAGCGAACAGTAAACACAAATTTATCTCCTAGCCAGATAAACACGAAACCTCGCACATGTTGAAAGCTTATTTACCTCAGTTCCTTTTATCTAATGCGTAATTTCCAGCTTAAAAAAATTAGGAAGTGTGCTAAAAAGCAAAACAAAACCAACCAATCAACTAAACAAACAACACAATCTGAAGAGACAAAGAAATAAATAAATATATAAAATCAGAAATACACAGAAACAGTGATGTTCAGAGAGGTTTAATGAATTATTAATTCATATCATTTGTAAAGATTTAAGATGAAAGTTCAAGTAGCCAATTTTTCTGTGTATCTTTTAAACAGTTTCTGTGCATGCCATAATAATATTCTTATTTCATAAAGCTAGAATACTTTGTAAATATTTTGAATTTTGCAGAAAACTCAATGAGAAAAATTCAGTCGGAGAAACTCTCAAAAGACCTAAACTACTTTCCACTCTCAAACTATTTATACTCTTCTCAACACTGTCCTGTCAGTCTGACAGTGAGGAATTAGATGAATAAATTCAACATGAGGTATGAAAGATATATAAGATTTCATAAATGAGTTCTACGTAGTGGGGGGCGCATATTAATGGTTAGGGGTGCTCCTTATTTCCCCACTCTCCAGACAGATCAAGGAAACTCTAAACACCTTCTCTGAAAACAGCATTACACTAAATTATGTGACAAAATTTGCCCCATCAGATTTGCCTTTTTGTTACAGGTCATTTGTTATTCTTGTAAAATGACTGTATACAAATCAATAAGTGCCTGAATTAATTGGAGGGCAAATGGAGTAAAGATTTAAAAAGCGGAACAGACCTTGAAAGTTGGACATGCAAAGCAAGTATCCAAAATATACGAAGAACTCATATGACTCAATAACAACAAAAAAAAACAAGTCATCCAATCAAAAAATGGGAAGAGGACCTGAACAGACACTTCTCCCTAGAGGACATACAAATGGCCAACAACTACATGAAAAGATAGTCAACATAGCTAGCTATTAGAGAAATGCAAATCAAAACCACAATGAGATACCATCTCACCCCTTTTAGAATAGCTATAA
>NW_011888799.1:11825086-11826623 GCF_000151845.1 Pteropus vampyrus
AATTCATATCATTTGTAAAGATTTAAGATGAAAGTTCAAGTAGCCAATTTTTCTGTGTATCTTTTAAACAGTTTCTGTGCATGCCATAATAATATTCTTATTTCATAAAGCTAGAATACTTTGTAAATATTTTGAATTTTGCAGAAAACTCAATGAGAAAAATTCAGTCAGAGAAACTCTCAAAAGACCTAAACTACTTTCCACTCTCAAAATATTTATACTCTTCTCAACACTGTCCTGTCAGTCTGACAGTGAGGAATTAGATGAATAAATTCAACATGAGGTATGAAAGATATACAAGAATTCATAAATGAGTTCTACGTAGTGGGGGCGCATATTAATGGTTAGGGGTGCTCCTTATTTCCCCACTCTCCAAACAGATCAAGGAAACTCTAAACACCTTCTCTGAAAACAGCATTACACTAAATTATGTGACAAAATTTGTTCCATCAGATTTGCCTTTTTGTTACAGGTCATTTGTTATTCTTGTAAAATGACTGTATACAGATCAATAATTGCCTGAATTAATTGGAGGGCAAATGGAGTAAAGATTTAAAAAGCAGAACAGACCTTGAAAGTTGGACATGCAAAGCAAGTATCCAAAATATACGAAGAACTCATACGACTCAATAACAACAAAAAAAACAAGTCATCCAATCAAAAAATGGGAAGAGGACTTGAACAGACACTTCTCCCTAGAGGACATACAAATGGCCAACAACTACATGAAAAGATACTTAACATCGCTAGCTATTAGAGAAATGCAAATCACAATGAGATACCATCTCACCCCTTTTAGAATAGCTATAAGCAACAGGACAAGTAATAACAAATGTTGGAGAGGATGCAGAGAAAAAGGAACCCTCAGACACTGCTAGTAGGGCTGCAAATTGGTACAGCCACTATGGAGGTTCCTCAAAAATCTAAGAATTGATCTAGCATATGATCCAGCAATCCCTCTACTGGGTATTTACCCCTAAAGACTTGAAAACCCGTATCCGAAAAGATATTTGCACACAAATGTTCATAGCAGCATTATTCACAATGGCCAGGACAGAGAAGCAACCAAAGTGTCCTACGATAGATGATTGGCTAAAGAACTGTGGCACATATATACAATGGAATATTACTCAGCCATAAGAAGAGATGAAATACTGCCATTTGCAACAACATGGATGAAGTTCGAGATAATTATGCTGAGTGAAATAATCCAGACAGAAAAAGTTGAAAATCATATGCTATCACTTATATGTGAGATATAAACCTAAAAGCAACAAAGGAACAGGACAAACAAACAGAGACTCATGGACATGGACTATAGACTAGTGGTTACCAAAGGACTATAGAGAAGTGGTCACTAGTGAGGTGGAGGAAAAGGGGAGAGATAAACGGGGTAGAGGGGATCAAATATGTGGTAGCTGAAGGAAATTGGACTTTGGGTGGTAAACACACAATAGAATATACAGATGTCAAATGATAACGTACACCTGAAAATTATATAATTGTATTATCCCATGTTACCCCAATAAACTTATAA
>NW_011888799.1:11826673-11828218 GCF_000151845.1 Pteropus vampyrus
ACATGAAAAGATAGTCAACATAGCTAGCTATTAGAGAAATGCAAATCAAAACCACAATGAGATACCATCTCACCCCTTTTAGAATAGCTATAAGCAACAGGACGAGTAATAACAAATGTTGGAGAGGATGCGGAGAAAAAGGAACCCTCAGACACTGCTGGTAGGGCTGCAAATTGGTACAGCCACTATGGAGGTTCCTCAAAAACCTAAGAATTGATCTACCATATGATCCAGCAATCCCTCTACTGGGTATTTACCCCTAAAGACTTGAAAACCCGTATCCGAAAAGATATTTGCACACCAACGTTCACAGCAGCATTATTCACAATGGCCAGGACATAGAAGCAATCAAAGTGTCCTACGATAGATGATTGGCTAAAGAACTGTAGCACATGTATACCATGGAATATTACTCAGCCATAAGAAGAGATGAAATACTACGATTTGCAACGACACAGATGGACCTTGAAATAATCATACTAAGCAAAATAAGCCAGACAGAAAAGGTTGAAAATCACATGCTATCACTTATATGTGGGATACAAACCTAAAAGCAACAAAGGAACAGGACAAACAAACAGAGACTCATGGACATGGACTATAGACTAGTGGTTACCAAAGGACCATAGAGAAGTGGTTACTAGTAAGGTGGAGGAAAAGGGGAGAGATAAGCGGAGTAGAGGAGATCAAATATATGGTAGCTGAAGGAAATTGGACTTTGGGTGGTAAACACACAATAGAATATACAGATGTCAAATGATAACATACACTCGAAAATTATATAATTGCATTAACCAATGTTACCCCAATAAACTTATAAAAGTAAAAATAATAAAGTAAATAAATAATAATTAAAAAAGAAAGTTGGACAGATCTTGGTAGGAGAATAGATTAATGAAAAGGAAAAAAATCTAGGCTAGCTGGAATCTTTGAGAGGTAAAACCTCAGTTATAATGCTCCTGGCCAACAATTTACAGCATGGTGAAAGCAGAGTATATATAATTAAGGCATCTGGAGACTGTATGAGAGCATTCTGCCTCTTGCAGGATTGGAGTGTAGAATAGTAGTCAGATTTTTTTCCATGCAATTTTATTGAGCAATAGCACAACTAAAGATGCAAAAGTTTTTACCTATATATTCTTCTAGAGGTTTTAGTGTTTGAACTTTTTATATTTATATTTTGACATGTTATGAGTTAACTTTTTTTGTATGGAATGTGATGTGGAATAGCATGGAGAAATTGAGCCCAACAAAAGGACCAACACAGGGCAACAAGTACAAAATATGACTTTAAATAAAATGAATTTCTATCTCTAACACACCTATGAGAATGGCCAAAATCCAGAACGCTGAGAATACTAAATACAGGCAAGGATACGAAGCAACAAAAAGTCTCATTCATTGCTGATTGGAGTGCAAAAGTATGACTTCTTTGAAAGAAAGGTTGGGGGTTTCCTACAAAACTAAAATACTCTCACCATACAATCCAGCAAACATGCTCCTTGGTATTTACCCAAAGGAATTGAAAATTTATGTCCACACAAA
>NW_011888799.1:11828375-11828888 GCF_000151845.1 Pteropus vampyrus
TCCCTCTGTTTTTTTTTTTTTTAATTTTGGAAATATAATTCACATGTAACATTATATTTTTTCAAGTGTATAACATAATGTTTTATATTGGTATACATTGCAAAATGATCACCACAATAAACGTAGTTAACATCCCACCACCATACATGTTACAATTTTTTTTCTTGTGATGAGAACTTTTAAGAGTTACTCTTAGCAACTTTCAAATACTCGATACAGTATTACTAACTATAGTCACCATGCTGTACATTATATCCCTGTGACTTATTTACCTTATAACTGGAAGTTTATACCTTTTGATCCCCTTCATGAATCGTAGTATTTTATTTGAGTCACTATATGACACATATTACATTTACCTTGATGTGGAATTTTCATAACACACAAGCATACAAACCTCAGAAAGGGAAAACATACAATGAAAATGTCTGCTAGGAAATATCCTTACAAAGAAAAAGACATTTGTTTAACCAGAGTTACACTATAAAATCAATCCTGTGAAATTCCATTTGA
>NW_011888799.1:11828938-11834933 GCF_000151845.1 Pteropus vampyrus
TATCAAAACCCATACGGAGAATGTACAACCCCAAAAGTGAACTCTAATGTAAACTGTGGACTTTGAATGAGAATGATGTGTCAGCGTAGGCTCATCAGTTGTAATAAATGTATCGCTCTGGAGGTGGAAGTTGACAGTGGGAGAAGTTGTGCATGTGTGGGGCAGGAAGTATAGGGAAAATCTCTGTACTTTCCTCTCAGCTTTGCTGTAAAATTAAAACTACTCTTAAAAGTAAGTCTATTAAATTAAAGTAAAATTTAAAAAGTGAATTTTCATGTTTAATAGAGAAAACTTCTTTTATTGAGAAGTTTAAGGGAAATGTGTGTGTGTGTGTGTGTGTGTGTGTGTGTGTGTGTGTATTCAAATGAATGGGCACAGATTTTTAAGAAGTTAATAATAGAGAGTGAATAGCAACAAAAATTAAGACAGAAAAGCCTTAAAGATTTAAGTAAACAGAAATCTTTGTTAAAGGCATTTGTGCAAAAAGAAGTAAAGTAGTTTTATAAAGATAAGCATAGACTCCAAAGAGAACATTTTTTCAAAAGATTGAATTTTTCTCTGCAGTCTTGCAATTAGTAATCTCATAATCAAAAGATTTAATACAAGTTTTAGCACAAAGAATTATAGAAAATTCTGTGTGATGTAATACTTTGAACTTGCATCTCCATATCAACTAGAAGTGTCAAAATTCATTGTTATAACTTGCTTTGTCTAATTGTTCATATAATATGCATGTCTAGGCAATTAATAAATAATTTTAATAGTGATATTGAGGGAGATGGTAGAGTAGGAATTCCACAATTTCCAGGCTACTAACTAAAGGGTGAACCCAAACCTTTGTCATATGGATTTGGGAAAATAAATAAGTGAATTTTACCATTATCTCTATTTGCTTGAATAGTCTATCTAATTCTTACAGAGACATTTTGACAACATTTCTAATAGCTAAGAAAAAGTTAGTTATGGCACCTATTAGTGACCATGTAAACTCAAAGCTAAAGCTTTCAGTAGGCATGCAGATGAGATAATGCATATCTCTATCATTAATATCAGCTTTTTATTTACCAAAACTCTGTGACACAGACATAACAAGACATACAGGAATAGAAACATAAGTATTATTATTATTTTGACTCCTAAGTATTATTGTTTATTTTATAATTTAGCTCTCAGAGGATCTTATAGTCAGATATACTTGGAATGTCCTCAAAATGAGTTATCTAATTTATTCTTACTTTATTAAGTAGGGCCTCATCTTCTAGCAGTTCTTAATGTTTGATACTGTTGTCCAACAAGTCCTGGAAATGACCTTATTCCTTGTGTGGGTCCGGCTCTGTTCCTCTATCACTTATCTAAAAGTTCCTTACTTTGTTCCTTTCATTTTCCTGCTCCATAAATTGAGGATTCCTAAAGATTGTTTCTTTAGTTTTGCTCCTTTCTTCAATCCATCCATCCAGCTAGTTCTTCAATTAATATTTATTAACAATCTACTATATGTCACATACTCTGCTGTCCTCTAGGGAGACCAGTAAACAAAACAGTTGCTTTTTGCCTTCATGAAAAATGTTTAATACCAAATCTCATCCATCCTGTGTAATGTCTTCCTTGAATAATTATTTTTTTTAAAAGTGACCACCTCCTCCTTTTAGAGCCACAGCATTTTATTTATTTTTTAAATGTTTTATTTATTTGGTTTATGAGCAATGTAAATTTATTTCTCACAGTTCTGGAGGCTAGGAAGTCTAAGATACCAGAGGATCTGCTATCTGGTGAAAGCCTGCTTCCTGATTCATTGATGGTAGCCTTCTTGCTGTGTCCCCACATGGCACAAGGGAGAGAGGAAGCTTTCCAGGGCTTCTTTTATAAGAGAACCAATCCCAATCATGAGAGCTTCACCCTCTTGACCCAATCACTTCCTAAAAGCCTCACTTCCAAATACCATCAAGCTGAGGATTAGGTTTCAGTATCTGAATTTTGGGGAGACTCATTTAGTCTGTAGCAGGAATCAGTGGAGTAGAAAGTGTCAGTGTCTACAGGGGCTATACCCTGATCCAGCTGTTCTTAATTTATATGCCTCCAGGGATTATACATTAGCTTCAGAATTTCACATCAAATTTGATTTAGACACTCCCACTTGCTGAGATAAAACAACTATTCTCTTTCCTTTTTCCCTGGGAGTACTTTAAGAGTTGAGAAGCACTTCCAATAATGTCCTCAGAATACAAACCATTCTAATATATATTATCTTTTTTTCCAGATCCTTCTGCCTTTCACTCTCCCTCTGTTTTTTTTTTTTTTAATTTTGGAAATATAATTCACATGTAACATTATATTTTTTCAAGTGTATAACATAATGTTTTATATTGGTATATATTGCAAAATGATCACCACAATAAACGTAGTTAACATCCCACCACCATACATGTTACAATTTTTTTTCTTGTGATGAGAACTTTTAAGAGTTACTCTTAGCAACTTTCAAATACTCGATACAGTATTACTAACTATAGTCACCATGCTGTACATTATATCCCTGTGACTTATTTACCTTATGACTGGAAGTTTAGACCTTTTGATCCCCTTCATGAATCGTAGTATTTTATTTGAGTCACTATATGACGCATATTACATTTACCTTGATGTGGAATTTTCATAATACACAAGCATACAAACCTCAGAAAGGGAAAACATACGATGAAAATGTCTGCTAGGAAATATCCTTACAAAGAAAAAGACATTTGTTTAACCAGAGTTACACTATAAAATCAATCCTGTGAAATTCCATTTGAACAGGAAATTTAAATCTCTAAAATCTATAACAAAGAATAAAAGAGTTAAGATATAAAAAAAGAAAAAAATGATGCCATTAATTTCAACCTAGCCATCAGGTGTTGATTAACTAAAAGTCATACATCATTTTTTTATTGCTATATTTTTAGTTTTTATTTTCTCACCCATATCATGATGCTCCAAATCTTATCATGGAAATGAATGACTATAATTATTGTATAAAATAACAAAATACATAGAGAAAGAGAGAGGTATTAATGAATTAAGGAAAGTCTTTTAATTTTTAGACATTGCCCAGCAAGTAATTATCAATACTGAGGCTTATCAGTTTTGGGACCATTTTTATTCTGTGTTGCACAGTGTCATATGCAAAGAACTTAACATAAGGAAAAGTCTGCTTTATTTTCATATAAAATATCATCTGTGTGTAGTAACCTTAAAATTCCCCTTTTTATGGAAGACTATAGGGACATTATAATTACACTGGTAGTGGATTTGATTCACTAAAACATCAAACTAAAATGATGTTTCAATGAATCTAATTTTTTTACACGCGTGATATTTATTCAAATATCAAAGGTTTCAAAATATTGAATATTATGACACTTAGGAACTTAGAGCTAGAACTTACCATAAGATTATTTTACTGTATTGATGTACACATTGAAGTTCAAAGAGGACAAGTACATTATTACAGTCTATTTTATGTATATTAATTTAAAATGTATACATTAATAAGAATGGGAATTTGCTAACAACTTCAAAATCATCCTAACCAACTTATGTATAACTTGTAAGCAGAAATGCATATGTCATTGAACAAAAATCTTATTTCTTGAAGCCCAATACTATGCTCTAATTTTTGCTGTGATTTTCTCAGAGATATTTCTGATCTGGTTCGAATGTGAACCATTATTCCTATTTGGCACACAATCAAAAAAACAAATGCACCAGAACTAACAACAAAACTTAGAGGCCACCATCATCTGCCAGATCAGTCAGGAGTTCTATGCCTCCCATGTTTATCTTTTCATGTCTTATTTCTTTGACTACAATGATGTGGATCTACCAAATGTTATGAAGAGAGAGAACATACCGAGAAATTGATAAGGATCCAGAACAACAAAATAGCCAAATGTTACTTCAGCATATTAAGAAATGAAAAAGTGAAGAATAAGAGAGTGAGTTGAATACAATGGAGTATACATGACACATAGAAAAATATGTGAGTTAGTCACTACTGAAACTGTAGAAACAGCCCACTGAAAAAGTGATCCCACTTATAGGACTTCCTTAAGACTTATTATGTGAGATAACAGGTAAAATTTGTCACAGAACTGGGTGGCTGTGTAATCAGCTTGCAAAGATGAGGTCCTGGCAGTCACTTGATAAGTACACATGGGGAGATAGTGAAACTGAAAGCTCAGCCCTAGCTGCCTTTCTCACAGCCATTGGGGTGACTTGCCATTGCAGCCCAAGCATGTTTGGTTTACCTTTTCATTTCATACATACATTGCACCAACTCATCTTCCTGTATTTTCTTGCATTTTTATTTTCCTTTTCAAGAAACTAATTTGGTATCCTCCTCCCATGTGTTTGTATGAACATATATAGTATATCTGTGCCTGTGGAAGTCCCAGACATTAATCCTCATAGCTCTTTGAGAATTTTTTTTTTTTTTTTTAGAAATTATAAAAATAAAGATTTTAAAGATTGAAAAATTTGGGGGAATAAGTGTTTGGACATCAATCCCTGTCTAATACTAGAACCAGAACTCTTAATCATAATGCTCTTCTTGATCAATCCTCTGGCATCCCTATTTTAAGAAGAAGCAATGCAAAAGAATCTCATTTAAATTTAAGCAACATAAAGTTATTTAATTTAGAACTACCATAGGTTTGGAAAATATTTTATTATCTTAAATATAAGTAGGTTGAGAGAAGTATTTTTTCTAAACTATTTTATCTCATTTTATTGTTTTTGTTTGTTTGTTTTTTGTTTTTTGGTTTTTTTTCCCTCTCTCTCTCTCTCTGTGTCTGGTACCACACAGATCTAATTCCCTTTACTTGTAGGAGAAAAATTGCTCATTCAATTAGTAGTATGATATCTAATCCTTCTGGATCTATCAAAATCTCACCACTTTAGATAATAAAAATAGTTTTAAAATGTATATAATCTGCTGATAAAGCGAAGGAAAACATCTCCTAGACCAATAAGTGGATTCTGTTTATTTGTAATCCAAATTATGTTTTGCACTTTCTCCATTAAAAATGTTCATTGCTTCTTATCACAATAAAAATCTTTTGCAGGCTTTCTAGAAGAAAGTAGCAAGATAAATCTAGTAAGCTCATACAAGTAAGATCACCTGAAAAAGTAGAGATATAAAAAAGAAAATGAAACCTTCAAAGATAACTTTTATTTTTGCTTTAAGACCCAGCTGGTTTGTGATAGAAGAGAAAGCTAATGTATGATCTGTTACCTCTAGCTTAAATCAAGAACCGCAGGACACCAAATCTCTGTCCTCCCACATGGATCTGAGTTTAAGGGTGAGGAGAACAACAGGACTTCACCAAAGTTCTCTATCACTTCTTTAGCCTTGAACTATCAGATGTGAGCTGTATCTCCAAAGTTTCAAAATTCTAATATTCACCTCTGATCTTAGACTCATGTTTCAAAAGTTCAGAAAACTGATACCCAGATTTGGAGGAATTGTGTACAGACAACAACAAAGAAGTTCCAACTATTATAGTTTTCTATTTTTTTTTTCCATTTATCAAAGAGTAAGAGCCTGATGGCTACAAAAGACATTACTGAAAAATTAGGGAACTTCAAATATGGACTGTGTTAGATAAAGTATTGTTTATTGATGTCAGTTTCTTATGAATGGTAATGATATTGTGGTTATAAAGGAAGATAATATTATAGATAGAGGATACATGCCAAAGTATAGGCTGAAATTTACCTTCAAATAATCTGAAAAGAGAGGGAAATATACACACACATATACACATACATGCACACACCCCAACCCCAAAATAGCAACATATAACGTGTTAATAATTGGTTAGATTAATCCAGATGAAAAGTATACAGGTATTCATCAGTAATCCAGTCTACAAGTTTTCATTAAGTTCTACATTTTTTCAAAATAATAATTGGCAAAAACAGGTAAATCTTCAAACTACTGGGTTAGTCTAATTTTTTT
>NW_011888799.1:11834983-11844176 GCF_000151845.1 Pteropus vampyrus
ATATGGACTGTGTTAGATAAAGTATTGTTTATTGATGTCAGTTTCTTATGAATGGTAATGATATTGTGGTTATAAAGGAAGATAATATTATAGATCGAGGATACATGCCAAAGTATAGGCTGAAATTTACCTTCAAATAATCTTAAGAGAGAGGGAAAGAATATACACACACATATACACATACATGCACACACCCCAACCCCAAAATAGCAACATATAACGTGTTAATAATTGATTAGATTAATCCAGATGAAAGGTATACAGGTATTCATCAGTAATCTAGTCTACAAGTTTTCATTAAGTTCTACATTTTTTCAAAATAATAATTGGCAAAAACAGGTAAATCTTCAAACTACTGGGTTAGTCTAATTTTTTTTATTCCCATGTACAATAATAGTGTTTACAACTTATTTATAATTTTCATGTTTGTTTCATACACTGAAATATGAGCTTCCCAAAGATAAAAACTCTGATGTTTTCCCTTCAACTCTAGCAAAGCAACAGTATATTGCACTCATTTTTTTCACTCATTTGTCAAATAAATAAATTTTAAAAATATGACAAATGTAAGGGAATCATGTAGTCCCTGACCATCTATATATGCAGAGCTAGTACTTTTCCACTCTGTTCTGGGTTTGTGTGTGTGTGTGTGTGTGTGTGTGTGCGTGCGTGCGTGTGTGTGTGTGTGCGTGGTCATGTACACGCTTCTGTTTACCTGTAATATAGTGTCAAAACATGCCTATTTTGTCTTATCATCTATTTATAACTTAGAATGGTAAAAGGTGACAGTTGTGTGTTGGAGAGAAAGAATATAGATATTACCAAATATTCTTTTTCATATTTTTCCCAATTTGACTCATACTATTAAAAATATCAGCTCCAAGGATTATAAATTTTCTAATATTAGCTTTTTATCATTTTATTAACTCAAGTAGTTAAGCATTATTCTGCCATTCAGCCACACCGAAGTGATTATAATATTGCACACATTTGTAATTTTTAAATCCAGACCAGTTTATACTAGACTACCCACTACCGTTACCACCGCCAATAATAATAATATGTGTTATGCTCTTCTAAGACGGTATTTGTATGACTGTGTACTATAATTGTCTCCATTTTATAGAAGAGAAAGCTAAAGGTTTTAAATGTAACTAAATTGCTTAGGGTCACCTAGCTATTAAGTGGCAGAACCACCATTTGAAATCTGGAAATTTAAAGCATAGTCATCTACCTCACCAACATACAATACTGCCGAATCCTGAAAGTTGGATGGTTTAAAAATAGTGTCTTGGTGCTTTCTGAGCAACTGAAGTCTAAATTCATGTGAAAACTTACAGAGAGAATTCTGAGAGTTATAACAATTGGGAGACATTGAGAATTATAAATAGAAAAAGCATTCCTAAGAAATTATAAAATTATTAAGCCAGAAATAACATTCATCCCTGATCCCTCAACTGGCTTCGTCTTCCAGACAAGAATGCCAAGTTAATCTCTCTTCATAAAAAAACAATTACAATTTGAAGATGCTTCATATTTGCCTCTTTTGCCGGCACCAAATCTGCCTCATCTGAATCTTTCCAGTTCATGAGAAATACTAATTCTCCACTGCTGTCTGTGGCACCAATTATTTGTTCAGGATCAAGACCTCTGGCAAAGCCTTTTGGTTTATCAGCAGCATCCTTTTCTTTGATTGGCTATAATCAGACTGTCAGATAAAGATTTCTTTTTTGTACCATCTTTTTCTTTACAGCTTTTTGAAAATTAAGAAATGCTTCAATTAACTGGACAATCTAATTTTTCTTCAGGTCCCCAAGTATTGTCACATCTGTGAATCCTTTCCACTTCAGGAAATACTCCACCTTCCCATTCACTACACGTCGGTCTGGTACTTTTTCCTTTTTTCCTTTTTTTTTTTTTCCCAATATAGTTTTATTGGAGGCCATTTTTTATTGCAAACTTGAAGGGCTATTATTCACTGCCTCTGAGCTTCTTCCGAGCTGTCTGCGGTGTGTACCTCTAGCCCTGCACGCATCGGCTTGAGCTCTCAAGCATGTACTCTTTACTCATGCTTTTGAATATATGTATATATATTCAAAATATATAGGTATTAAATAGATATACATATAAATCTCCAAAGAATAAAGAATCATATAGTTGTTTTTGGGGGGGGGTGGTTTCTGGTTTTTCTCAACATTAAATTTGTATGATTCAACTATGTAGTTGAATGTAGTGGATTATTGATTTTCATTAATACATGGTATTTACTTTATTCATTTATTTCATTTTTGATGACCATATAGGTTATTTGCTGTGTGGCAAATAATGCTGCTGGCAACATTCTATTTCCTAGAACACATGTAAACGGTCTTTTGTTGGGTTGATATATTCACAATGGAAATCCTAGGTCATAAATTACAAATGTCTTCAGCTATAATAGATTATGACAAATTTCTTTTCCTATATTTCTGCTAAATTATTTATCTTTTTCTTTTTATTTATTAGAATTCTTTATATAGTCTAGATACAAGCACTTTGCCATTTATATATATTGCAATTTTAATATTGCCTTCTATATCTTGACCAGGCAAATATATAAGAACTGAAGAAATTTTTGCATTCTAAGGTTATTGATCAAATGATTTTATGGCCCAGAGTGAAGAATCTTAGAAGCCTTTGAGTCCTGAAGCCTAAATCTCAGATGAAAGAGACCAGAGATAATGTACATTATTTCAGTATATTGGAGAATTTTTCCTCTTGGAAATAGTAAGAATATTTGTCAAAACAGTTTCACCAAAAATGAGACCCTATGACTTCAAAATAAGACTTCTTTCTCGTTTAAAAAAATATATATTAAATTTATTGGGGCAACATTAATTAATAAAATTATATAGATTTCAAGTGTACAATTCAATAATACGTCATCTGTATATTGCATTATGTTCATCACCCAAAGTCAAATCTCCTTCTGTCACCATATTTGAGCCCCCTTTAGCCTTATCTATGTCCCTACTTGCCTTTATTCTCTCTGGTAATCACTAAATTGTTGTCTGTGTCTATGAGTTTTTTTGTTTGTCTTGTTCGTTTGTTGCTTTCAGTTTTATATGCCACACATAAGTGAAATCATATGGTTCTCAACTTTTTCTGTCTGACTTATTTCACTTAAGATGATAATTCAGCTTTCATAAAACTAGAGGGTAAAAGAAAAGAAGAGCTAAAAAAATAGGGACTGGGACAGAACATATACCTAGGATATTTCCTTCCTTTCATTTTACAGAGAGTAGTTAAAATGTGCAAGATTTAATTCTACTTGTTTTATTTTACCGGTGTTGCTTTTTTCTGCACCATTTTGTGCCTTCTCAAATACGGTGAAAGAATTACATGTCTTTGAGTTTAGTTTCCCAAGCTCTGTCTACCTATGGTCACCAATAACAGCATAGGATTATTAATAGGCTGGTTAGAGCCCACTGTATAGAAAAAGATGACTTCAAAAGAATAGGAAAAAAATGTTTTTTGAACAAAGGACACTAATGTATTTCTATTTACTTCATGACCTTATATATTATAAGAGGTTTTAGAAAATGATGCACGTGTAGTAACATTTTTTAAAAATTGGGTTGAATATGTGAATGAATGACTTGGTTACCAATAAATTACCTCACATGGCTTTTGGAAGGAGTAATAAATTAACGTGGACAAAATGCAGAACAGATGCTAGCTATTAAAGTCATTAGTAAGGAGAAAAAGTATCAGGCCTTACTGAAATCCAGACGATTCTACATGATGCCTCAGAAAATTTCTAGAAATAGAGGGAATTTTAATGAGCATGTTCTAATGAAATTTTATAAAGATGATGAAGGAAGAAATTTCATGAAAATAATGAAATAAAAAATTATTTAACTTAAATCCAACTCCTTGAGTTCATGGGCTACATTATCAATTTAAGTTCATTCCCTTTTCCCCTTTTGGTGAGAAACTGCCAGCTAAAAGCTATTTAGTTTGAGTATTATTAGAGCAGAGTAGCAGCGACAGAATGGGATACAATGGATTTATTTTATGTTGCTATCCACGGAACACAACAATGACAGATATGTTGGTGATCCAGGAAAGTAGCAAGACAAAGAAGGAGAATTTAAGTGGAAGTGAATAGATACACAGCTAGTCTGTTATGAATATAATAAAATTGGTACTTTTAGCAAGCCTCACTTAACCTCACTTAACCTCTGCTATCGATGCTATAAATGTGGAGTGAATAATTTCCAAGCATAAATTCATTCTATTCCCAATTTTTTCAAATCAATTAGTATATTAAATTTAGTAGAATTTGAATATTGAATAAACACACATTTCAGAGATTGATTATATCACTATAGCACTATTCCAACAACTTACATATATATAGATATATGTACAATCTCATGTAATCAAAATGAATTATGGCTTTTGCTAATGTATTGCATCTATTTATATTGGGAAATACATAACTAATTTAATGACATATCTCCTACCCACTTGTGATTTGGCCTGAAATGTACATTGAGCCAAAAATCAACCATAACACTTTAAAAAATATGCAAGATTATGTTGGAATTTTGTTATTTTTATAAATATATATGTCAGATACCAATCAGAAAAAGAGAAACCACTTCAGGCATTTCGAACAAAAGGGATGTAATATAGAAATTGATTATACAGTTGAAAGAAATGCTAAGAGGTCAAATGGGAGATGATGAAGCAACCCAGACATTAGCAGCAATTAGAATCCCCATCACCCAGAGGGCTAAAGGACTGAAAGGAGGAGGTGGTACTGTCAGAATTCAGAAGTTGTGGCTCTCTAATGGAACCATTAACAATGGCAGGCCTTCCCAAAGGGAGAATTTTAATTGAAATTGCATCAGATTTGCAGAAACTTTTAAGGAGAACTAATAAAAGACACCACGTCTTCTAATATATAAATATGGCATATAACTCCATTAATTTCAGAGTTCTTCAATCTCAGTAATGTTTTGTATATTTCATTTAAAAATATTACAGAATTTTGTTTACAGTAAATTGAGATTTGTATGCCTTTGTAAGTAGAATATTAAATTTTCATTTTCCAATTTATGTTGATGATATACAGAAGTTCAATGAATTTTATATTTTGACATAGAATCCAGTTACTTAATTAATATATTAATTATTATAATTTGTGAATTCTATTTGACTTTCTAGGTATGTAATCATGCTATCTGAACATAAAAATAATTTAATTTTTTTCCATTTTCTATATCTGTAATTTTTTTTTATTGACTCAATGCATGTATTGCTAAATAGAAAAGGTCACAGTGAACATATTTCTCTTATTGTTTACCTCAGGGGAAAACATTCACAACCTTCAAAATTTTGCCATTTAATTTGAAGTTAGTTATAGGATTTTTCAAAATATCTTTAATAGAGTAAGAAAATGTTTTTTATTTCTTTAAGAAGTTTTTTTATTGTCATCAGTATGAAAGATGGATATTTAATTTATTAAATGTTATTCCTGAATTGAGATTTTCATATACCTTTTCTTCTTTATTAGGTTAATGTGATTTATTTCACACAGCATAATTATTTTGGGAATCATTCATTTTTGTGTGAATCTATAGCTCATTCCTTTTTCGATTGCTGAGTGACATTCCATTATGAATATACCACAACTAGTTAATCTATTCATTTGTGGATGAATATTTATATAGTTTCCTGTTTGATCTATTATAAATAAATGTGTATAGATATATGCTTTCATTTCTAGGAATGGATCGTATGATAGGTGTATGTTCCACTTTTTAAGAAAACACAGAATTACTTTCCAAAATGATTGTGCCATTTTACATTTCTATTAGTAATGTATAAGATTACTAGTGACCCTCCATTTTTGCAATCCGGTATTGTCAGATTAAAACATTTTTGTTATTCTAATAGGTAGTAGAATCTCATTATGGTTTATTTGTGAATTTCTTTAATTATGAATGATGTTTAGCATCTTTTCATGAGTTTATTTACCACCTATACAACTTCTTTGGTAATGTCTGTTTAAATCTTTTGCTCATTCATTTAAAATTGGGTGGTTCTCTTCCTGTTACTGAGTCGTGAACATTTTTTATATAAGTTTGATACAAGTACTTTATCGGATATGCGATTTGCAAATCAGATATATGATTCTCTCTGTCCATACCTTGTTTTTTCATCCTTTTAACAATGTCTTTCAAAGAGCAAAATTACTTTTTTTATGTAAACTATCTATCTGTCTGTCTGTCTGTCTATCTATCTACCTATTTATCATCTATCTATCTATTTATCTATCTATCTATCATCTATCTACTTATCTATCTAATGGAGTATTCTTTTGGTGTCACATGTACAAAATATTTGCCTAAAACAAGGTCGAAAACATTTTCTCCTCATTTTGAGTTAATATTTGTATGGATAAATTTATATATGCTTTTGTGAGTAAAATGTATTTCAATTTTAAGAGATATCCAATAAGAACATAGCAAGATTTTTGATATCGAGCAAAGAGGAAATTTCCATCAATCATTCAAAGTAATTTGATGTTTGAGATTCTGTTAAGGCTTTCCATAGAGTAAGGCATAAGGTTATTTCTCATGTACAGATAGGTTTTGAATTGTTTATTTTTTTTTCTCTACAGTCCAGGAATTCAATGTACAATTTTTTTTTTTTAAAGCAGTCTCTTGCTACTTTTTTCCTTAGGATTACACTCTTTTAAAGACTGCCAAGGCGAATTGCTTTAAATATTAGAATTTAATTATTTTTCTTTTAGACATTTCACCAGTAATCACAATAGATAAATAAACAAAAAAATAACACATATGAGAAAATTACATGCATTCCATGATTCTGCATATTTCTTGATCTAAATTTGTAAGATCCTATATAGACTATTATTAGTTCTTACCTATATATTAAATATCCCTTTTTCTATATTCAAACTATTAATCTTCACCTACATATTAACTACATTTTTATAAATCCAAAATATTAATTCTTACCCACATATTAAATACATTATAGATATCCAGATTATTAATCCTTAAGTACATATTATATATAAATTGATGGTTAGACTCATATCACATTGATTGAATCTCCATCATCCCATTTTCTAATTTGATGTTATAAAAATGAATATACACAGCCCTTGTCACTGCAAAGATAGTCACTTATAGATATTGTCCTTAAGGAATAACACATCTAATTCTAGGACCTTTTGACATATAGGATTTACTATTTCCTTAGGGAAAAAAAAAAACGAACAAAAAATATACTTTCGAGGTCATGTGTTTGCATTCAATAACAATCTCACGCTTTGAGAATAGTAACGACAAGAAAAACTTGAAGACCCTTAGTGGAAATATTCTGCCTCTAATTCCAATATAGAATTGTTTTAAGTGTTCTACAAATTTGAAATAGTTCACAGGCAATAATGCAAAGGAGAAGAAAAAGATCAATATTAAGTCAGATACAATCAGCGAAGAGTGTTAAAGAAAATATCCAAATGTTTTTTCATTCAAAGTACAGAGATATATAACAGTGGATTCTGAATAAACGTTGCCTGATGATAGTTGTTATACTAATTAAACCAGTTCTATAATACGAGTGCTATTATATTTTAGATATTAAGTTCTTGGTCCCTACTCCAACTCAGTATTAAAAATAAGTTCACTAAAATATTCTATATTGCCTTATATAATTATAACCCTACAGAACAGAGAAGTAAAGAAAAAAAGAATTTTTACTGTTGGTGATTTCTTGAATGCAAAGAATCCACTGATATGACTTCTGAGTTCAGATCTTGCTTAAATAAGGAAATAGAGAACCTTTTTATTTATAGAATTTCTTGGAAAGTCTTGATTACTGAGACTTATTAATAAAGAGATTACTCTATGCTTGGTTAAATAATGCCACTTTCAAAGAAAGATGGTCAGAAAAGAAAAATTCTGTTTTCCCAGAAAATACACCATCTTCTTACTATAATCTCAGGAAGACCATCTTGAGAACTAATTTTACAATTATTAAAGGATGCATGTGTAATTCTTAAGATATCAAATTTTAAAATTATGATACAAAAAATTAATTGATTCCTGAATATGCATTTTATACTTCTAATATCAGAACGTTGAATCTTATTGTGCAGAGACATCTGAATCATAATAATATAGAGCTTGAAGTATTGTAAAGGACATTTAATATTATAGTTTTATATTATAATGGTTTTGTAAGTATATCTAGCTAACCTCGGACTTTTTTGATAAAAGTTCTCAAAGTAACTTGATCTTTTGATAAAAGATCTTATGAGAAATAATAAAAATTTTTCTTTTTGAAATCAAATTCCATGACTCTGATTTTTTCCTAAATAACTCAGAATTATGTATAATCTACTCTATAAAATTATATAGGCTTTCTATTTTATATATAGAAAAAAACAAATTTAGTCTTCTAATATTAGTATTGAAACCAGATCAATTACTTCTGTTCACAACACTCCAAGAGTGCCTGGAATGTGGAAATGAGTAAGATCAGTTACAGGAGTCTCAGTAATCTTTACGCATGTTTGCTATTCAGAAGCAACAAAATTATTAATCATAGTGTCACAGATTAGTAAATGATTACAGAATGCATAAAAATTCCATGCAGATCCCCCAATAAATAGTGAGAGGAAGTGATTTTCCCAGGGACCAATTTTGTACTCAATCAATTTTTCCCCATATAATATTGGAGCGAACATTCCAGTATTTAAATTGAGTACTTGGAACTTGATTATCATACATGTTCTTTCTGGGAAAGAAAGGATTGAGAATTTTCCCATCAGTTTACACAAAGGTGACGTTTCGGCCTGTCTCTAAGTAAAATTTATATACCTGGTCCTGCAAGCCCACAGTAAATAACAATTTAATTTTGTTAAGAATAAAAATGATTATTAATGTGAGTCATCAAATCCATGAGCAAATCAATTAAAACATCCTTTTGTTAACAGACCTCTTAATGCTAATAAAAACAGAAGAAAATTTCATTGATTTTTTTTCTCATTCCTTTCCAAAAAGATGATAAATATAAGGTTATTCCTTTACTCAGGGGCTGCAACTAATTAGAATATGTAGTTTTGAATCTACATTTTCAAATCTAAAGGAGAAAAATGGCAAAAAAAAAA
>NW_011888799.1:11845196-11850712 GCF_000151845.1 Pteropus vampyrus
CTAAAGGAGAAAAATGGCAAAAAAAAAAAAATGTTTATGCCAATTCACTAGGAATTTTTTTTGAGCTAGGCCTAAATCCATGGAAAACATGTTTTTTAATGTGACTGTGCAGGTCAAGCTGGCCCTAGAAGTAAATCTGAGCTTATGATTTTTTAAAAATACTTTTTATTTTCCAATTATAGTTGGCATACAATATTATATTAGTTTCAGATGCACAACATAGTGATTAGACATCTATATAACTCATGAATGATCCACCCCAGTAAATCGAGTACCCCTCTGACACTGTACATAGTTATTACAATATTATTAACTATATTCCTCATGCTATACTTTATAGCTCTATGACTATTTTGTAACCACCGATTTGTACTTCTTAATCCCTTCCACCTTTTTTAGTGACACCCAACCCCCTCCCATCTGGTAACCTTCAAAATGTTATCTGTACCTATGAAGTTGTTTCTGGGGTTTTTTTGTGTGTTTTTTGTTTGTTTGTTTTTAGATTCCACATGTCGTTCAATCATATGGTGTTTATTTTTCTCTATCTGACTTACTCCACTCAGCGCAATATCCTCTAGGTCCGTGACTTTTAACTCTGTAACATCCGGCCTTTTTTTTTTTTTCTTTCAAGATGGCAAGTACAATCTCTAATTTAAGTTTTGTCAGATAAATGGCAATTATTGTCAAAACCCTCACAATTGCCACCATTTCTTGAAAACTTAAATCAGGGCTATGCTTTAGAGATGTTATCTAGTATCCACAACAACCTTATAAGGTAGGTACTACTTCCTACATTTTATAGATTAAGAAGAGGTAAATAGCTTGCACAAAATCACAAATTTAAATTATTAGAATCCTTAGTCTGGTATGTTTTATCTAAGTTATATAATGATATCCACTAGACTTTAGTCTAGTCCTATCATTTCTTTGTATTTCTCTTTTCTCATCACTAAAGATATGGAGTTGAAAATTTGAGGCAATTTTTAAACTTTGTGAATTATAGACTTTTTTTTTAAATGAAATTGCATATATAACCTTGGCTTATAAAAATTAAGTTTCAGGAAGAGAAGAAAATAAGTTTTTGAATCTTCCCATTCCTGTGGTGGTCTAGAAACAGTTTTGTTATAATCTTGGCTTCTACAGAAAACCTACTTTGAAAACTACTAGACTACAGGCCCTTTTGGGGCCCATTCAAATTCCTTCTATTAATCCCCTTCACATTTCTCCTTCAAAATCTATTTTTACCAAAAAAATTTATGAACCTAGTAAAGAATTTTATAGTGAACAATTTCATAATGAACACCATGGGCAGCTGGGAGAAACTGTGGGTTAAGGGTCCTTTCTAGTCTTCCTATTCTCTATTACTCACCAAATAGTTCAGAGACGATAAACACGTCTTATCTGAGGAAATTATTTAGACCATCCAAGAGACAAAAACCATGTCATATCAGATTTACCTCTGGTCTCGCACATAGAGTTCTTTCTGCACAGACTCTTGATCAAGATGGCCTAATGTTCCTTCACCATGACTAAACTTACACAGGTTTCTTCCTAACAATAGGCCTCTGACTTCTCTTTTTCTAAAAACATTTTCTTTAGAAATCTTACAATTATAAATTCTTTCTTTGCCACTTTGAGATGTAAATATTCTGCCAGTCTCTTGCCAGTTTTACAACCTAAGAATGTTTTTCTCTAGGAACTTTTCAAGGAATAGATGATTGCCAAGGCTTGCTAGCCTCTTAGGTCAATGGCAGAAAAAAGTGAAAACAAAATAAACCTAGATTTTAAGAGTTGAATGAAGATGAGAGTATTTTCAAGGAAACAGACAATAAAAAATGTCATGTGTGTATTGAGTGACGGCAAGAACAAACTTCAAATGAGAAGATATATCACTTCACAGCATCTGCAAACAGGGGAGAAAGAACTCTTCTAGGATAAAGGCTAGGACAGATGTGGGGTCATTCGGAGAAGGGAAGGGGAGGTTTTGCAATACTAAGTCAATGAAGGGGAAAGTAACCAAATGAGAAATAAATTCAAAGTGAAAAAAACTTTACCAGAATTGATGTAGCAGGAAGAGATATAATTTAGGTGACCTTGAAGTAATAATGCTTTCCTGTGATCTCCAAATTGGAAACTGTGCTCATGATGATCATAAGGTAAAATTTCTCAGGTTGACGGCCCAAGAACACTGTAATACCAAGCAACGATAACAAAATTAATTAGGATGGAAAGTTCTTACTGAACATTTTGTATAATTTCAGTCCAACCACATGGCCATTTCAGCATAAACTGCTTATTAAAATGCTGCATTCCCTTTGATCCAAATCCATGCTCCACTGATATTCTAAGTAGTGATAGTCATTAGATTAGTGATAAAATTTTATTACATAGAGAGAATAATGAAAGTTATGCCTTTGTGTTAGACAAAAAGAAAAAAAAAATCAAAGCAATCAGTTCACAAAGACCTAAACAAAGATAGAAAATATGAGAATTGACTTGAAACTCTTGGTTATTAAACATTTCCTGACTTAGAGATTCTATAAATATTTATGCGAGGAGTGAAAGAAATTTGGCTGTAGAATAAGGCATGGAGCAGTATTGAGACTTTTTGTGTGCAGCTAAAATTTATCTGTGAACACTCGTTCGTTCAGTCACTGCAGCAAATTCTCTCAGCTCACAGTCACGAAAACATATGGAATTTAAGCCATACTCCAGTGTAAGGTCCAGAATGTTTAGGGTAGATGCAGAAGAGCCATAGCATGGCCCCTTCTTGTTTCTTTACCTTAACTCTGTCACTCCAGGTGAAGGAAATGATCTCTCTGTGCTTGTAAAAGAAAGACGCTCATTAGAGCCCTTTCTTCACTTATTTTAGACTGCTTTCAGGAGATTAATAAAAAAGCCTTGGTGAAAATTATATTTTTCTTTTAGTTATATCACAAGTTTATGTTCACAATCCTACTCAAAAACTGTGGTCCCCAGAACACAAAAGTGTTAAAAATATATATATTAGTTCTTTGTATATCTCAATGTTCTCCTTAAGAGTGGAGGAATTAGCTAGAGACAAATATAATGCTTCTTTCATGCTCAAAAACTTTCTAAAATAAAAAGGCAAAAAAATTATTGTGCCTCATTATGCTGAGTATTATACTAGACACTTTTCATTTGGTCCATTTCTCATAATATCTTTGTTAGATGGTTACTTCTATCAACATTTAAAAAGAAGAGGCCTAGATTCAAAAAAGATATAATATTTAGGTTAAGCCAAATGCTATAACAAAGATGTCAATAATCCAGATGTGAATAACTCCTTAAACAAAATAGAAATTTATTTTTTTCCCTCTAAGGTCAAAATGGGTAACACTGACCTATAAGGTTGAAATGTCGACACTGATGGTTGACTTTTCTTTTTCTAATGCCATTGCCCAATTTAAGCTTTGTTTGCTGAGGCATTAATTTCAAAGATGGCTATCTCGAATTAAACACACTGGTAGCCACATACTAGATAAAGAGCCAGGCCTCCTCCCTATAGTGAGGCCCCTTTGAGAATCTTGGTTGATTTCAATGACTAGCCATTTAGCTCATTTGTTTTTTCTCTTTGCATGCTTTAAATTCCTGCTTTTAAATTTTAAATTTATCAATAAAGAGTGAGTCCACAGAACCCTGAACTCCCACTCACTCATAACCCCAATAAAAAGAGTACCCCAAGCCTGTTCTTTCTCTCTTTCTATCACAAAAACCAGGACCTCTCACTGTGTGGCCTTAGATGTGTCATGTAAATTCCAGGTCCTATAAGTAATAAACCTTTTTTTTTTTTAAGTTTCCTGATGATTTTTGCTAAGGGTCTTCTTGCGATCACAGTAAGGGCTGGGCCAGCCACAATATTGGTTATAGGTTGTCTGAGACCCGCAAACAAAATAAGGGGTCTTTTTTCTAAGAATTTATTCAAGGATCCAAGTCCTGTTCCATTTTAGGATTCTGTCACCTTCAACATGTGGGTTTCAAGGTGACTGAAGAAAGGGAAAGAGAAACAGAATCTCACATGGGGGTATTTTATGGGCTAGTCCTAAAATGGTACATACTACTTCCTTTGCCCAGAACTCAGTCACATGTCTACTCTTAACCCTAAGGTAGCCTGGAAAATGCATTCTAGTTGTGATCTCAGAAGGAAGAGAAAATGAGTTTTGGAATAGCTAGCTAGTCTCAAGCACACTCAACTTTTCTAGTCACCAGACATACATTTAAATCTTTGTCCCACGTGTAGAACAACCTCTCCTCTTCCCCTCAAAAGACAGCTCAAAATCTCATTCCAGCAAAGCATCCATGTAAGAGTCTAAAATCTAGTACTGTGCAGTTTTTTCTCTCATATTTGGATATGACATCTTAAAATATAAGTTATCTTTCAGAAAGCAGGTATAAGAATAATTATAATAATATCACTTGTAGTAGCATATCATTGAAATAAATTTCATGGAAGAATAAATAAATTATGGTATATTCAAAATAGTTAATTAATAATGAAAATGGATACACTCCAGCTCCATCCAAAAATATAAATTATAGAAACCTAATATACATGACTTGCATAGAATTCTAACATATATGTGGCAACGGTATGTATAAATTACATTTTATTAGCAAGTGTAATAAGAACTCTCTAGAAAAAACACCCTGTTATATTGAGCACCTTTTTTGAAAAGCTCACTTTGAGTTGAGATTAATTAACAAAGACTGAATAAAGAAGGAAAGAAATTTTATTTTCTCCTCTTAATGGTAAACCATTTTCACAATCAATATTTGCAATCAATTTATCATTACGACACCTGAAAATGGGTATCGTGTCTCCCACCTAAGAAGGAAAATATGATGTACTGAAGTATCCCATCCAGGAGAGAGTGAAAAGAGACAAGACAATTCCCTCTAGCCCAAGAAAAATGTGGAAAGAAGAGCAGAAGAGAGATGCCTGTGAGAAGAGCACGAATTACTCTTCAGAGCTTCCAACAAAGCCAGAGATAACATGGGCAAGATGGATTGATGAGGTGATTGGTAGCAGAGAGGTTTTACCCCACTTTAACAGGTAAGGAAGAGACGCCACTAAGGTTATCTTTCTACCAATCTGGGGGGCAACTGTAACTAGAGGAAAGAAAAATAAAATGGCCACATATGCTAGTTAGGAAAAGGAGGAACTTGACATAGCTTTCCCCAAGCATCTCAGCCGTCATGCTACTCTCAGCTAGAATGAGACTCACAATTTTCCTCATGCACTTGAGAGTGTGAGAGGGACACACAGAAAAGTTAGCTGAGAGTCTGACTGTGATATCGCCAGAAAAGGTGGTAGTCATAGGAACAAATTTATCTTTAATTCAAGGACTGCCAGAGCCTGAGATTAAGTGAGAGTTGCATTTATATCTCAAAGGGTCTATGTTACCAGTGAGACCTGAGGTTGATCCTAGTAAGTAGAGAAGACTACTGAGCCCCAATTTAGCTGACAAAGAATAAACCACAAATTCAAAAGTAGT
>NW_011888799.1:11851932-11861036 GCF_000151845.1 Pteropus vampyrus
TGTGTGTGTGTGCGTGTGTGTGTATTGTAAGAGTCTTTGAGCTTTAATTCATACAAACCTAGGCTTAACTTTAAGTCACTTAAACTGCTGATGTAAAGAAAGATTTGTCAATAAATTGTATAATAATTCAGAACAACATTTCATCAATACTCAAGAAAAAATCCCTGAGATTCTAAAAGCAGGAGGGCTGAACCCATCAATGATTGCATGAACCCATTTCTTATTTCTCATGTTTAAGAAACCAGACAGTAAGGCTTTTCAGAATGTCTACTTCATCATTTAAAACTGGACATTTTAAGTTTTGAAGCTCAAATATATATTTTAAACAAAGGACGTGATGGTCTTATAGAGAGATTAGGAATTAGGGAGCAAGATTTTCTGGATTTTTTGTCCAGAGTCGAACATCAGTGTTTTTGACTCAAAGAAATCTTTTCAATGGCAAATAAGTTTTTTTATTTTTTAAATAGGGGTATTGTGCTAATGGTTATGAACTAAAAACAACCTGCTCAAGACAATTTTAAATATCTAGAGACATAACTGCGACATGAAATGAGAGCAAAGCTTTGTTTGCCCTTCATTTGTTGGAAAGGTCAAGTGTCTCGGAGCATTTAATTCAGAAAGAAAAAAGTGCACAAAACACAACACTATTTCACCAGTTGAAATAGCTCTGGAGTCTTCTATCAACTTCAGGAATTAGTTTCAAAGTGTTGCCTGATTTTATTCAGTCTGCAACCAGCATGGAGCAGACCACCTGCTGTGAAATAAGGGTGTAGCGACCAACAGTTATTATAGCAGTAGCCATAAGTTTATTGCTTATTGGTACTAAACTTAAATCTTAGTAATTTTGAATTACTGAGTTAGCTTAGATTTATGGAGATGCACAATCATTTAGAATGGCATTCATTCCAGAAGGGTACATTATCTAAACCAATTTTCTTATAGTGATACAATTGCAATACTATAGTTACGGTTGTATCAGCATTTCCATTATAAAGTCCTATTTTCAGGGTTTTATAATTTGACCATAAAAATTCTCTTCTTGTTGATACTTGGCAAACAAGTTCTAAGGCATAGAACTCAAGTTTTGTTTGTTAGTTTCTTAAATGAAATTGAAAACACACATACTTGTTTGATCTATTCAGCCATTTTAGGCTTTAACTCTGCAAACAAGAAAAATACAGCAACTATATCCACACAGATGGAAAGAAGTGGAAAAAAGAACAATTACCCAATATTCCAAGATGATAGAAATAGTCAGTTTATATCAGTTACACTTTAAGTTCACTCCTGTGTGGGCAAGAAGAGCAACAGTTTGAAACTAGTTTTGAAAATACAAGTGAAAATTTCACCAATACTAATAGCAAACCAGTGGCTGCGGCAAGTCACTTAACTCCCAACTGTCAGGTCCCTAATCAGAGAGGTGGAGAGAATTACACTTCCTTTATAAAGATGTGAGAATTGAATAAGTAGAAACAAAAAATTTGAAATTTTAAAAGCATCCTATAAGCATTCATTACTATTTCTTTGGTTCACGATAGTTTCTTCTAAATTTATAAATCTCACTGTCCACGCTACTTATTTAGATTGATTATACATGCATAGTTCTCCCCAAATATATTGCAAACTTCTGGAGTAGAGTTCCTCTGCCTTTGTCTTCAATACGGCACATAAAAGTACTTGTTGAATTTATGGCTAATTGCATGGAGTCAGCACTTCTCCATGGAATGAATCCACCCTAAAAACATGGTTGTCGCCCTCTAGTGATTAACAAAGAATATGCACAAAATATACCAAGGAAAGGCCAGAATCTTGTCTTTATTTTGAGGCAAATCCAAGGGAATTTGTCCTGTATAAAACTTACAGAGTATATAAAACTAATAGGAGGCCTTTAAAAATCTAAAGTATTTAGTATGAAAGAGGAAGGCATTTCTCAGTGTTTTATTACAGCAAGTAATGAACAGGCTACTTTGACTTAAATTCAATCCTAGCTTTGTTACTTGCTAGGCATCTTGTAAACTAGCAAGATACCTACTAACTCTGAGATCTAATTTTTCACCATTGAAACTAGGGATAATAATATTTGCATTTGCAATTGAATTTGAGGGTTATTGTAATAATTACATGGGATAACCTATGGTAATCTTGGCTCATATTAAGTATTAGAAAAATGTTAGTTGTCATCATATTGTTTTTTTCTGCTGTCCCATTCTGAGCATAATAGTCTTTCCAAAATTATAATTAATAAAGAATATTTTCTTTAAAGTATTTTTCTTTGAATACCTTGTTTCAGTAAGCTCAAAGAAATCTAAAGTTAAAAATAAAAAATTGGTCATTACATGCCCTATACAAAGTATAAAATATGTGGCAGCTTTTGTCTTCAGTATACTTAACAATTAATTCTTTCATTTATGATATAAAAATGTAATTAAGAATCATAAGGTCCTGGGCTTAGCACTGCATGGAGAAACAGAAGCAAAGATATAGTCTTTACTACTCAGAAATTTACATTCACCTAGTAGAAATGTGACTTACCATGAGGGCACTTGAGAGTTGGAAACCCAGAAGGTGATCTTGAAGTACAATTATATGGGCTTCGATCTGGTTTCTGTCATTCACTTGCTGTGTGAACTTTAGAAAGTTTCTAAACATTTCTGTGCCTCAATTTCCTTATTTATATAATGCTGAGGAATGTCCATAAAGTATGTAGTGAACATTCCAAATGCTCAATAGATGTTAAACATTACTTTACAACTATTGTTTTTCATATTATCTTGGATTGTAATGTTCAACTAAAATACATAAATATTGTCTACCTGAGCTCTGCTAGAGTTGCAAATTGGATAGCGATACATCTAAGAAGCTCATCCCATTAGGATGTGCCCATGGAAGATATAGAACCCTATCAGTGATAGCAGTCAGTTAGGAATTATGTTTTTATTGGTTTGTGTGTTTTCTGGAAATAGAAATCTAGACCCATATTATCACTTATAATCTCCAAAATGTACAGAATGCCATAAAAGTCTCTACTCCTCAATGGTATCTCAACTTTCTGGGTCTTCTCACAATCAGAGAGCAGAAAGTATCCCATATGAAACTGAACTCCAAGGTATGTTAAATTTACTGAGAAGAAATATTTTATGGCTTAAGAGGGAAGACAATTATTTTTTACAATTTTTGAAGAAATGTTGACTTCTACTGATCTATTTTCCAAGGAGTAAATTCTGAGGTCAAAACTTCAGAGTGAACTCTATGTGAGACTATTTTGCTAGAAAATAAAACGATGTTATAAGTTCAGTCAGTTGTCATTCTATAGGATATATGGAAGGGAAATGCATTGTCTTCCCAGCATCAATAATATCGACCATAGATACAGAGTGAGACATAATAAATAGAGATACTGTCTAGAAAATGGTTTATCGCTTCTGGGATGTGATTTGTCTAGGATTATCTCCCTAGGACTCAAGCCCTTGGTGACCAACTTCCACTAGTTACCTGCTATGAAATAGGGATGCATGGGGAAAGTTATACAAACCAAAGCAGAGTTTTTGAAATAGGTGTTGCTTTAAGAAATGTATTACAGGGGTGTACCTTGATGAGAGAGAGAGAGAGAGAGAGAGAGAGAATTCTGAAGAGGATGACTTGAGAACTGCCCACCTAAAAATCCAGTGCTCACATTTGGGATTCACTTCAATTGACATTATACATGGATGGTATTTAGCTCTGCTATTTAAAATTCAACAGGCATATAGTCAATATTTCTTATGGGCAGGTGCAAATTAGGTGATTGGAATTCATACATAAATTAAAAATAGATCCATGTTCTTAAAGAGATTATGATTTGATGGAAGAAAGTAGAAAAAATAAAATTTTAATGAAATATAATGTGTTTATACAGGAAATAGGCAAATAACATTTTAGGAATACTTGAGAGAGACAAAGAGTGTTGAGAGAAGTCTGGAAATATGTTCTAAAGGAGAAGATGGTTTACCTGAAGCTTTTAGTGTGAACAGTTTTTCATCAGTTGAAGAAAGGAGGGAACATGACTGAGTAAGAAAGATGAGCCAATGTCTTTTGTTAGCATGCCCCCCGCCCCGGTCTTCCCCCAACCCCCACCCCCGCGCCCCCAGGCCTCTAGTTTTTGTCTCTGCAGCATACTGGGTTGGATCTCAGGCACAAACACATGGATGTTGATTAGTATTTACTTATGATAACCCACACTCATGTTGGGTGGTCCAGTCACAAAAGGTGGGCATGATATAACCTCAGTAGGCTTTTCTAAAACAGAATCTAAAAGGTAAATCTTGATACTATATTGGAGTGAAACCATCATATCAGTCCACACTTGTTTAGGACTATTTTGGACAGAATATTAAAGAGGAAATTTATTTATTTAACAACTACTTAGTGATTTATTACTCTGGAAACAGTATGTAGTACCTGCCTTCATAAAGTTTATAATATAATGAAAAAGACTGACCATTAAAAAGTGGCAGGATGATCTGTAATATAAATATAGCATATGCCAGGACACTGGGAGTTTATAATATCAGGCACCTAACAATATAAAGCAAGGAGTCTAGTCTACCGAAATATTCCATAAGAAGTGGTAGTAATATGAAGGATTAGTAGAAGTTAGCTGTAGGAGAAATAAGCTAAAAGTTAGTTAGGCAAGAGAGAAAACTGGAAAGAGAGAGAACGTGAATTATTACAATTCTGTAATTCCGTGTCTAGAGTTTTAATTTAAATTTAAGATTGAATATAATAAAACAAAGTGCAAATTGTAAGGTGTAATATATATGTAGGTATATGTGTACACTCCTTGCTTTATATTGTTAGTGTGTACACATATACCTACATATATATGATCAAATTACATATAAAAAGTGAAATATTTTCCTGAGTTACCTGATCCAGGCTTCAAATATGCAGGAACATCACTGGAGGAAAGAAGTACCCTAGGCAGAAGGAACAGCACATGTGAATTCAAAGAGCTAAGAGATTGCACAGTTCTCTCGGGATAATGGCAAGTACTTCAGTCTAGCTGTATTAGGGAATGCAAGGCAGTGAATACTGAAGAGTTAGGCCTATGCAAAATCATGCAGAAGTCTGGGAGTTATATTTTAAAATTTGAACTTGAACTCATAGGCAACTGGGAGCCATTGAAGAGTTTCAAGAGTGGGATAAACATAATCATTTGCACTTTCTAGAGATAATTATGACTGCATTGTAAGAATGGATGATGGGGATGACACTGAGCAGAAAATCAGTTATGTGACTACTGTCATTTCAGTGAAGAAAGGGTGTTCTGAATTAAGGTAGTGAGTTTGGGATCAAAGAAAAATACAGGTGACAAAGAGGAGTTTGGGTGCTGCTAGTTTTTTGGCTGGGGTAACTGAGTGGGTGGCAGTCCAGTTATGGAATTAAGAAGAACACAGGGATAGGAGATTCAGAAGAAAAGCTCATTTTGGTCATAGAGTACCCGATTTTTGATTGGAATTTAGAAACAGAGGTGTGTTGGAGGCATCTGAATACATTACCCAGAGACTGAAAACAGACCTGGAAATATAGATTTGAAAATCTGAGAATAGAAGTATTTGGTTACTTGGAGCTCTTTGGGCTGGGTACTGTCATTAGAATTTCTCTTTTCCAGATCCCTCATACTGCACGTCCTATCTCTCTCACCACAACCTCACATTCTTTATTAACTCTATGTCCTTCATCAGGCTATTTAAATTAACCAGGCCTCAATTATCTGTAAACTAGCATTAGGGGAAGGACATATTTAGAAAGTTCTTAAATATTTGTTCATATATTTTTTTAACTTCCTCATAAGCTGTCTGGTATTTTCCCAATTCGAAAGTCTTTCTTTTAATTTAGATTGTTGACATTGCTAAGAGTTGCTATTTAAAAGCAAATGTCCTTGATATGTTATTAATAAATAATAACAATTAATAATAAAATAGTGCTTTTATGTACCAGCAAGCAAGACGGTATCTTAAACAATTTGCATACTTTAATTAATTCAAAGCCCCTTAGGTAGTTACTATTTTTATTACCCATTTTACAGATGAGCAAACTGAGGAAAGACACGTAAGGAAAATTTCTCAAGGTCCCACAGTTAGTGACAGCTAGTGGTGAGATTTGAATCCAGACAGTCTAGCTCCAGAGTCTGTGCTCATTACCACCAATCTACATTACTACTAATTTCTTTATTGAGATGAGTTGTTAATTAAAAATTTGCTTTAGTCAGGTCAGGTTGTCTAATAAGTAAGAGCAATAGGTTATAGAATAAGGTTTTTCCAGAATGGGATTTAGAGCAAGTGAACTTTAGTAGGGAGAAGTAAAGTTGCCATCTTGTTTAATGCTTGCTGGACATCTAGGATAACTCTTGGATATCTAGGTGTGGAAGAGGACAGCACATGCCTAGCGGAAGAGATATGAGTGGAAGCAAAAAAAAGTAGGAATCTACCAAATGTACATTTAAACTATTGTATATTGACAGCACCTGTCTGCCCCCAGATTTTTCATACAACTATATTTTCATACATTTGTATTTCCACTGGAAAGTTACCTTCATTACATGGTACTAAATTCTTGATCAATTTGATGAAACATAAGGGAGTCTTTAAGGACAAAGAATCTATAATGCTTTTTAAATATTTTACAGTATCACCCACCCCCGCCTCCATTTGTTTTCATTCCGCTCATTTTATCTTGATTCTGTTGTAACAGATGCCGATAGAGTTTTTGACACTGAGAATGCCAGATCTATCATTAATGTGTTGCCAAACTGGGGAAGATTTACTAACAATATGTTTCGCCTGCATCAGTTAGCTTCTTTTAATAGAGATACTCATTTGAATAACATCTGAATAAAGGAGTTAATAATAGTAGCCTGGAAGCAAAAGCCAGATTGGATTAATGAGCAACTGACCCAAATCTTTACCCTGAGTTAAAATTGAATGATGTTAGAATAATTTCGGAGACTCAAAATGTTATGTCAATTCTAAACCTTTCCACCCTTTCTCCACTTGCCCTCAGACTACCATATTTTTAACACTATACTCATCTTTGCCCCTCCTGGCTTTACCTGAGTGTTAAGAAAGAATATCTTGGATTGACATTAAAATCTTTTGTAGTATTAGTAAAAAAAAAAAATATTCTAAAATTGGTCACAAAATTTAATTCTTCAGAAATGTCATATCAAGTAGTTCATAGTACTATATCTATATGTATTTAATGACATACATACATACATATTGGTAAGGGCATTAAAAAAATCATTTTCCTCTTTTAAAATTCAAATATTAAAAAATGTAATGATGTCATATCCTGTTTGTGTGTTGGTGAATGTGAGAGAGAGTAAGGGGAGATAGAAAGAGAGAGAAGAAACAAGAGAGAACAGAGTGTAAGAATTATTAGTAATAAGGAATTCAAACCCATCTATTTGTAATAGGTATTGGCACAAATTTGCTGTAAAGAATAGTGATTGTCTCGTGTAAAAAAATCTAAGATAAGCTTGTATTAGTCTAAGTATAATAAAATATAAATGGTACAGGGCTCAAGAGAAGATAAGTGTGTGGGAGAGGTATTTTAAGAATCTATTTTAAAAATAATTTACCAGAACTATATATCTAGGTTTTGTTTTTGGTGGTGGTGGTGGTGTTAATCTTTTTTGAAGTATTAAATATAGAAAAGTTCACAAATCCTAAGTGTACACCTTGATGAATACACCCATGCAGCTAGCATCAGATCAAAAATAGAAAATTGCCAGTATCCCAAACATTACCCATCACTCTCCTAAAGAAGATAACCACTATTTGACATCAATTTCCATAAATTTGCTTTGTGATTTTTAAATTTTATATCAGAAAAATTACACAATTTATAATTATTGGAGTCTGATGTGTTTCATCCAACATCAAGTTTATGAGATTCAACCACATAGGTGTGTATAGCAATAGATCATTCATTCCCATTGTCATATATATGAATATACCACCATGTGTTCATCCATTTTACTATTGAAGAAAAATTAAGTTGTTTCCAGTGTATGGCTATTATAAATAGTGATGCTATGAATATTTTATATGTGATTTTTGGCTAATGTATGTGGATTTTGTTAGGTGTTTAAAATTATTTTTTAAAAAGTTCCCACAAACTTAAGAAAATACTGTTTGTTCCCAGGATTGTGCTTGGCAGGGAAATTTGAGGCATTGCTTATAAACACATACTTTATGTCTAATAACCTCTCATTTTTCTTTGTTATGAATTTGCCTATATCAAAATCTCAAAATCTTCCTAGAAGCACTTCTACTTCCTATAAAAAGCTGCATTGTTTTCCAAATTCTAGTATTTTTCTTGAAAAGTGGCAAAAAGTAGTTTTTACTTAGTATAAAAATGGCCATTAGGTGGAACTTTCCACATGTCCAAATCAATAAATCAATATGTTTAAGAGTAGTCTGAGAAAAATTAAAAGACAAAACAACAAATAGTAACTTTCGTTAATTGCTACGCTAAGAAATCAAAACAAAATTTCACTCAGAGGTAGTCTTCTAAAAGACTGTAATCTTCTGAAATCTACCCTTCTTGCATTTATCTCTTTCTTTCCTTAGTTTTACCTGATCTTCTAAATGAGTTACTATTCCTTCAAGGTTTCCTCAAAAAAGTTACATTGTAAAGCCATTAATTAGAACAAAAGACAATCCTATAGAAATTACATTAAACAATTTTGGAGAAAAGTTAAGGTCCATGATTAAGGTGCTAAACGTTAGGAAGATAGGCCAAAAATATATATTTAAGCATTCAGGACTTTGCAAAATACTTATTATCCTAGACTATAGATCTGTATCAAATATCTCAATTAATTGTTAGCCCATTGGTGGGAAAAAAATATTTAAAAGCAACAGAGTAGAAAAAGTAAAATTTTAAATAGCACAGCTGTGAAAAATTTCAAAATAAAAAATAGAAAGTACACCACATATGGCAATTTCAGAAACCTTTCTTTAAGTGAGAATTAAATACAGTTTCAAATTTTATGTTAAATTAAGATGAAACAGACTTCAGGAAACATTTAAATAAGATTCTGGGGTAGACTCAGCAGC
>NW_011888799.1:11861086-11910694 GCF_000151845.1 Pteropus vampyrus
AGGTTTCCTCAAAAAAGTTACATTGTAAAACCATTAATTAGAACAAAAGACAATCCTATAGAAATTACATTAAACAATTTTGGAGAAAAGTTAAGGTCCATGATTAAGGTGCTAAACGTTAGGAAGATAGGCCAAAAATATATATTTTAGCATTCAGGACTTTGCAAAATACTTATTATCCTAGACTATAGATCTGTATCAAATATCTCAATTAATTGTTAGCCCATTGGTGGGAAAAAAATATTTAAAAGCAACAGAGTAGAAAAAGTAAAATTTTAAATAGCACAGCTGTGAAAAATTTCAAAATAAAAAATAGAAAGTACACCACATATGGCAATTTCAGAAACCTTTCTTTAAGTGAGAATTAAATACAGTTTCAAATTTTATGTTAAATTAAGATGAAACAGACTTCAGGAAACATTTAAATAAGATTCTGGGGTAGACTCAGCAGCCGATACAGGTAGAATCTTATCCTTTGCTTTTATAAATGAATTCCAGCCCATTTAACTGGAAAATAATATTAAAATGTGAAATTGCCAATTTAGAAAATATTCAACGTGTGCTTAAAATATTTTCAAATAGCCTTAGAAAGTAAGTAGTCTAGAAATTAATACAATTTATGGCTATTTAAATAAAACAACCAAAATGGGCCTCTTTTCTAGAGAATTTGAGAGTCTAGAAATAAGAAAATTTATAGATATTATAAGTAAAAGGGCTATCACAACAACAAGTATCCCGCAATGGCAAAATTCTAGATAACTATTAAAATTCTATTTAGTGATTCTGCTTCGAGGGAAACATAAGCACTCAAGAATTCACTGACTTTCCTCTGTCTCCCTAGAACACTTGTATATAATTGCAGATGAACAATAATATAACTTTCTCATTTTTATGGATATCACTATATATACACCTAATTCCACTACTATAGACTTTGAGTCCTTGCCAAATTTTTTACTAAATTATGATACTGTGTTCAATTCTTTGACCTCAATTTCTTTATGTGAAAAGTAAGGAAAATAACTTGTGTACTTGTAAGGATTAGGGAAAAAATTATGTATTTAACATAAAATAAGTATCAATCATTAGAACTTAATTAATACATTAAAATATATTTGAAACTATACATAATAGTTATCAACAATCAGAATGAGGTAGTAGGTCACACTACCAATTCTTTGCAGTCTAATATGTCTTTGGATTGGAAGTTAATTTCTGAACATCTTTGTGATATGGATTCACGCCTTGCCCAGCTCTGTTGAATCTTGTGAGGATTCCACCTATCACTTGGGGAGATGACATGCTGGAGTTATGGCACTCTATGCTTTCTCTTTAAATATAAAGTATCTGTAAAAATACTCAGTTAAATACCTACATATTTTAACTATTTTTAAAATATGGCAACAGGACGATTTAAATTTTCCTAGATTTAAAAAGAAAATTTATCTTTATTAAAATGCTTGTTTTATAAATATGGCAGCAAGGAGTTTTAGACAATTCTTATACTTACATATGAAACAAACAAGGAAACAAAGAAAATAACGAAAAAACTTTCCGAATGAGCAATATCTATGAGAAATTTTTATTATTCAGAGTGTTTGTTTTCTCATTTGTAGTGCATACATGTACCCATCATTTATTTATGTTTTATCAAAACTTGGTTGCACATGTACTATATTTTACATACTGGAGAGGTAATAATGAATACGGATCTTGACCTCTTATTCTCAACACCAAATTTCCTGAAATAATTGAAATTCAAAACGATTGATCTCTGTCCCATTAGGAGTCATTGTTTCACAGTTTTATGCCTATTCTAAACCCCTAAATTTCTTCGGTGCGTATTGTGTAAAACAAAACAAAACAAAACAAAATAAATAATAAAAGACATTCTTACCCTAAAATTGCTTAAAATAGCTTTAATTTGTGGATGAATGGCTCTGAGAAAATCCTATTGAAAAGTAAATTAAGGATTTACTATGACTGTGTGTTAAAGGCACCAGGAAAAATATCCTACCTTAGAGAGTTTCTTTCACCTTGATTTGGGCATTCATTTATTCACTCAGCGAATATATTAAGCTCAAACTGTGGTCTAAAGGATGTGCTATATTTTGGGGGTCAGAAATATGAGAATTTTTTTTCTTTCTGTAAGAAATTAGATAAATAATCATTCTGTGATGTAATAAACCCATTTTTAAAAGTATGGCCAAATGTATGAGATTTAGGAGAAAGAAAAATTAATTCTCTATGACATATCAGGTAAATTTAATATAGAAAATTTTGAAGAATAAATAGCAGGACCAGGATAGGGTGAAGTGATCAAGGCATTCTCCACAAGTGCAAAATTTAAGGTGGTGCCACATAATTCAGGAATCAAGATAAATAATATTTTTTCATCTATAAAGTTTTTAGCAAAATATATATATTTTTTAAATTAAGATGGCGTACTATGGTCCATGAGCTGGTCACCTGATTTGCAAATGCAGTTTTATTGACTTTCAGTAAGTAAGAATAAGGAGTAAGAGTATTCTAGAAGAGAAAATAACATGAGAAAACACTGAAAGATTTGGAAATGGCAAGTAGAATTGGCTGTTTTTGTTTTGTTTTACTTAATGTGAAATTTTGGATTAGAGAGTCATTTTACCCTCTTTTAAGGTTTCAATCCTGTAAGAAGTAATGAATTAGATTAATTAAACTTGAAATATTCAAGATTTATTTGAATGTATGATGAATTTTTAATAATATTAGTTGAATTGAATAGTTTCCTTCTTATTTTAAGAAACCTAGAAGAAATGAGAGGGAATAGAGTGGGAAAGGAAGTATTTGAAAGGAATATAAAAAGGAACAGGAAGACTAAAGATAAGTGGAAAATATTTGTTTTCTTTTAAGAAATGAAATTCTGTATATATTTTTATTTAAAACTGTCCAGCATTATTGAAGAATTATTTTAAGATTTTATATATAATTTTTTAAGGTGTACATGATAATTTAATACACATACATATTGTGAAATAATGACCACAATCAAGTTAATTAATACATCCATCACCCTACATAGTTACTGTTTTTTGGTGTGGTGAGAACACAAGATCTACTCTCTTTGCAAATTTTAAATATATAATACAGTATTAGTTATAACTATAATTATAACATTAGATTCCCAGAACTTTTTCATCTTCTAACTGAAAGATGGTTCCCTTTGACCAACATTTCCCATTTTTTCCACTCCTGAGCCCCTGGTAACCACCATTCTACTCTCTGGTTAATGGAATCAGACTCAGAAACACACATACTATATAATCTAATTTATATGTGGAATCTAAAAAGGTTTGTATCTATTTTGACAAAAAAAAAAAAGTATCTTTAATAGTGTAGGTTGATTGAAAGCATGTGTTTTGAGAATGGTGGAGAGTATTGGAAAAGATATGTAATTTGAAGCACATACACACTGTGAAAGAAAACAGGTACAGCGATGTCCAAAGGAAGGTTACCAAAAGTGGTATGACTAGTTCTGTAACATATGAAGAACACAGAGATATGTTTTTTTTTAATTTTATATAAATCATATCATATATATATATGTATTTGAACTGTATGTAAATCTAGGTGTAATTATACCTGGATTTTTTTTTTTGCTCATTATTGATTCTTCCATAAAAGTTAATATTAACATTTAAGGTCAACAATTAATTTACAGTGTGGGAAATTTCTGGGGTCAAGGAAAAATTCTCAAGAATGTAGGTGCACCCCATCCCCAGATCTGGCGAGATCACCTTTTAATCACTGCATGCTAACAAAAGAATGTAAACTTCTCATTCAGCAACCTAGAATCCAGACATCATGTTGAAATTGAGTAACTCACACATCTGAACTCACCTATTGTGAGGCCTTCATAAAGTCTGCCTATGGCTTATATGCCATTTTTTTTTTTGTCTTTTTAAACAGGAATAATAATTACAACAAACTTCAAAGCAGTGTCAAAGACACTACTGAATACAATAGTTATCACCAAGCCCTGTTATGTTCTTCTCCATTCCCAGGAGTTTACAATAAAAAAATAAGTTGTCATCCAGCATAGAATTAAAAACATGAGCTTACAGTCATATATAGATAGCTTTTTCCAAGTTCATCATTATTTTTAGTCACAGCTTGACTGAAAAACCACTAAATATGAACCACCAAAATGAGAGAAACAAAACAACAGAGTAAAATATGCCTAGAGCAATAAACAGATTTTAATTCTTTTTTAAAAAGCATCCATCTCTCTAGTGTCTTTTTGTGATAGATGGTTTGAGAGGAGATCTCACAAAGTCCAGCAACATAAAAATATAACACGCTACTTAAACATGTTACCCATTGCCTTGGCAAGGCCTTCTTCACTGAGAGCTCAGAATACTGCTTACGAATATGGGAACGGGTCACTTGGACTGAGTGGTCACTGTGGCAGTGTCTCACTGTGTTATTTATTTACTAATTTCCTTTATGAGGAAGCTATCTGCCCTGGTTCTTGATTTTTAGAGTCTAAATATCCATATACACGATTATTTTTGCCATGATTATTAAAAAAATTCTTTAGCAGTTTATATTTTTCATATTCAATTATATTTATTACCTTATACCTTGACAGCCTTATGAGATGAAGGACTCATCTACAATGATGATTGTAGGCAAAGACATCCATCCAAATTGAGAGAAAAAGAATAAATATTGTATATCACCAGCAGAAAGTGAAACTCTTTTAGGTTCTAAACACAGTTCTGGCCAAATCATATTTAGCCAACAATTATTCACCTCTCTGTATGTTGCTGCTCACCCATTCTCTCATCACCTCTGAGCTTCATCTATTCCTCTACCCCTAACCCCCACCCCCAACCCTAACCCTAACCCTACCTCTACCCCTAACCCCCACCCCACTCCCTGCCTTAACGATGTACCTCTCTTAAGACTTACAAATATTTATTTAGTTAGTTAATTTTTTTCCCTCCTTCAGCCAACTTCTCAAAAAATACCTGTGCTAATCTTTCTTATCCAACCCTTTCACTTCTTTCAAAATTTCCCTTCACTTTTGACCTAATCAGACTGAGTCTATTCTTATGCAAAGTTTCTTACTTCAAGAATCTCTTCCTGACCTACTATGTCCTTTTATGAATTCTTTATCCAGATATTAATAGAATTCCTGTCACTTTCTTGGGTTGATTGTGCAGTCTCGTGTCAATCTAACTATCTGTCAGAGAATTTGAAAAGCTGTGCGCCTGCTGAGATCTGCATTTAAAAATCTTATGTAACATAGATAACATTACCAGTGCATATTAGCACCTGAGTCTGGCTATAACGTGGATAAAATGCCCACGTCAGAATTACCATGCACTAAAGAAGGAAGGCATCAGAGTTAATATTATCTATTCTTGAAGACCTAGTCATCCATTTATTCATTCACTCATTTTTATTTTGGTTATTGAGTTTTATAGTCTAAATCTCTCCCTATATAATTATTTCTCTTGTCCTATTCATCAGTATCTTTTATCTATGAGAGTCTTAGAGTTAATGGTTTGTAAAGTATTCTTTCCAAGCTAGAGTAAAATCATTTAGTAAGACTCTTTGTCCAAAGAGTGAACAAAATTTAGTTTATGCTGCACTTTTATTCACTGGAGGTTGAGGTGAATGATATAAAAAGGAGGGATGAAATCTGGGTACAGAGAATCTGACACCAATTAAGATAATAACTCATTCACCCAAATGTCATTTTTCATGTGCCATCAAGTATACCGAATAAAAACAAGAGCCCAAAAGAAAGACAATACAAGCAAACAACTGAAATCATACAAAAGGTAGCCACAAAAGCTATTTAAAAATCAAACAATTATAAGAGATTCTTTCAAAGACTCTTAAAAGATATTTTTATTTTATAAAATATATAATTACAACAAAGCTGGGTTATATTACATATTAAAAATATAATTTAAAAACGCGAGGCCCTTTCTGTCTGGCCGCAGCCATCAGGTAAGCCAAGGTGGGTGCTTACAAGTACATCCAGGAGCTATGGAAGAAGAACAGTCCAATGTAATGTGCTTTCTTCTATGGGTGTGCTGCTGGCAGCATCACCAGCTCTCTGAGCTTCACACAGGGCCCACTGACCCACCCAGTTTAACAAAGTGTGCAGGCTAGGATACAAGGCCAAGCAAGGTTATGTCAAATATTGAATTCGTGTGCACCAGTGGTGGCCACAAACACCCAGTTCCTAAGGATACAGCCTAAGGCAAGCCTGTCCATCACGGTGTTAACCAACTAAAGTCTGCTCGAAGCCTTCAGTCTATTGCCAAGGAGCAAGCTGGATGCCACTGTGGAGCTCTCAGAGTCTGAATTTTTACTGAATTGGTGAAGATTTTGCATATAAATTCTTTAAGATTATCCTCATTAATCCATTCCATAAGCTATCAGACGGAATCCTTACACCCAGTGGATCACCAAACCCGTCCACAAGCACAGGAAGATGTGAGGGCTGACGTCTGCAGGCCTCAAGAGCCGTGGCCCTGCACAGGGCCACACATGGTGGTTCTCACCATGCATCTTGGAGGAGGCACAATACTCTGCACGGCCATCGATGTCACTAATAAAAGAAATGTTTGGAAAATTCTTACCTAATAAGCAGTTTAGGATAGTCATGTTTGCTTAAAAGTGTTCTTTAATTTGTCTGTTAAAACTAGTTATCTGAAAACTATTTTATGAATACATTGTCAAATTATGAAAGTTAAAATGCAATAATGTTTGAAGACTATAGTCATGATGTATTTTGTTTCTCATAAATGCTTTTGTCTTTGCTTTATCTTATTAGGGAATTTGTATGTCAGTGTTTAAAATGCTGTTCGGTATAATAGGTGTGAAATAAATTCTGTTAAAAAGACGTACAAACCTAGCCATGTAGATTTGCTGGTTTTATGTGATGAAAATTCGAGGTAATTTCATGCTCTGCTAGTTTATTCTCTAGTGGCTGGGTTGTTTGTTTGTTTGTTTGTTTGTTTGAGTTTGGCCAGGATAAACATTTTAAATTGAATTTTTCTTGGAAATGTGAAGGACATCCTAATCCATTTTCATGATCTTATGCAGAAAAATGAAAGATGACTAGGGGACTCACATTTTTAAATTTAACTTAATATTCTGTTTACAGAATTACTGTTTCTGAAAGGAGAAAAATCTAAAAGAATGCCAACATTACTAGAAAAATTGAACAGTCCTATTGCAAGAGGTTCGTTCTCTTACAAATGAAACAAATGCTAGTTAACCTAAAAAAAATTGGCTTAAGCTCCACAGTACCTCTGAAGTTCACAAAAGGAGAAGGTTCCTGGTTCAATTGCATGACTCCATGGGATCTACAGAATACTGAATTTCATACGAAGTTGGTAATTACACTGGTGTATATTGAAACCAATGAAAATTGAGTGTAAGGTAAATGAGAAGGGGATGATTAGCCTTAAGATTTGTTGTAATGTGAATTTGTGACCATTGTGAACCTGCTAGCCACAAATGGGGAAAAAATATGGTTGACTTTATTTAAAAATATTTCACTATTTAGTCCAGTCTTAGAAGTCACCTTAGGTCAACCCACTTTATACATTATTCCTGTAAGGCTACTGAGAAAAGCCATGTAGTTGATGTCAGTAAAGATTCATGGTTTCCATTCTAATTTATGCATTACCTCATTATTTTTCTTATCTCTGCTGAAACTATCCTCAAAATTTTTACCATTACTCAAACTTTCTAAGCTTTCAGTTGTGCCCACCTTAATGTTAAAGCACACCACAACATTCTGTTTGCCTCATACTTTGCAGTATACTAGGCTTCTGTTTTTCAGGGTGAATTAGAGTGTGTAGGAAATACAGAAGAGAAATTGCCCCAATTTCCAATTCTGGGTTTGCTGACTTAAGAATGGATAGTTTGATTACAAAATCTAATTGCTGGTTTACTTGAACCAATTTTTCTCCTATTTTCTTCAGGGATCTTAAAAGGCTCAGTTAAATGATTTCCAGAAAACATGTACCAGACTTATAAAACCTCTTGAGACCTAAATTCCTTCCCATTCAAAAATCTTAAATCATCTATTTTACATGTCGAGGTTATTCAATTAAAGGAACAGAACTAAACTAAACTAAACTAAACTAAACTAAACTAAACTAAACAACAAACAAACAAACAAAGTGGGAAAGATTTGGTTTCTGGAGAGGCCCCATGACCTCACATCAACTTTGGCAAAGACAGAGAAAATAAAATCTACAGAACACAGTCTCAATAATTGAAAATAGTATAGAGTTCTTACCCCATTTCAACTGAGATAAATGATCAAAATATCATAGCAAACCTTAAGAATATCATTGTGTTAGAGTTTATCTGTTAGCTTTTGCTATATAACAAACGAACTTAAAACATAGTGGCTGAAAACAACCACCACGTACTTACTTAACTTACTATTCTGCTGGGCAGCTCTTCTGATCAGGTCAAACTTAACTGATCTTGACTGGGTTAGTTCAGGCATCTGTAGGCAGCTGGTACATTTCCTAGGTCTGGTAATCCCAGAAGGCCTCACTCACATATGTGGTAGTTGGCTGGCCATCAGCTGGAGCACAAGGGTGATTAAGCCACATATCTTTTATTGTCTAGTAGGCTTACATGGACTTATTAACACGGTGACATCTTTTCCAAAAGTACCTAGAAAGGAAGCTCCAGGGCCTCTTATTGTTTGGGCTTAGAACTGGCACAATCTCACTATTGCCAGTGTCTGTTGGTTAAAACAAATCTTAAGCCTCCCGCCGCCTCTAGATTCAAGGAGTGAAGAATTGTGGATGCCATTTGTTTGTTCGTTTGTTTCTTTATTTCTTTGTTTCTTTGTTTCTTTTCTTTCTTTCTTTCTTTCTTTCTTTGTTTGTTTCTTTTCTTTCTTTCTTTCTTTCTTTCTTTCTTTCTTTCTTTCTTTCTTTCTTTCCTTCTTTCTTTCCTTCTTTCTTTCCTTCTTTCTTTCTTTCTTTTTTGCAATCTACCATACAAATCATAATAACATTATAGATACTTAAAATGATATTATAGAATTTAAAAATAAATATATAAATAAAAATACTATCTGTTTATGAAGCAGTTTACACATTTAAAAATGATTTACAATAGCAGATAAATTTGAGATAAAGAATAACTTAGCTTTACTATGGCTATTATGAAGTTAATGAGTAACAATTCTTTATATGTGATAAGGATTCACTAACAAGTTGGCATTATTATCATCTAGAAAAAACATCCATAAATGGGGCACAATTCCTTCCATGGCAGTGCTAAATAAATGATGTAAATAATTTGTGCATGTACAGTATACGAAATAGTCTATGCTTGATATTGTCTAAATGGTAAATAAAACAGTTTCAATCTCTAATTTCATGAAGTATACAGGCTAGTGTGTGAAACAGATAATAAAACAAAGGAATAAGCATATATCTACCATTAGCAAAGACTATGGTATGAAGTCTAAAATAATACCTGCTTAATGTAAAGTGTTCCATATGGTATCTCTGAAGAAATCACCTGGTAGCCATGGTCTAGATGAGAATTAAAATTATTATTAATTAACTCTACTTTAAAATATGATGTTTATATGAATATTAGAGTTATAGATTACCATAGCAATAATCTAGTCAATCTCTTTTCTTTACATGTGAAAAACAACTGGAGTTCAGATAGGAGAAATAATTTGTTCAAGTTTCCTCAATAGCTGGGGATGATATGGGACCAGGCCTAGTTCAGTATGTGCCTTACACTACTGCGCTCTTTCCCATTACTCTCAAACACAATTCTGAAAAAGTTCTTGTTACCTACCTGGGAGTTTAATAAATTCTAGCACAACTTTAAGGAATATTGATTTCAGGAACTTTGTAGCCAGCGAGTGCAGGCTGGTAAGGAAGCTACAGAAAAGCACAGTAGTTAGAAGACTTTGGTTGAGGAGACAATTTGATCTTGTTAAATACAGCTCTGCAATTTATACAGCTAAGTGGTGTCAGGCATTTTTGTGCTTTGGTTCCCTTATCTGTAAAATAGGGATAAAAATATCTGTGCTTTATTTATAGGATTGGTGTTAGGATTAAATGAGTTGGTAAATGCAAAACATTTAGAAAAGTACATAACACTTAATACACTTCCAATAAATGTCATCGGTTATTAATCTAATATTTATTCATGAGACCTGAGGTTGGACCCCAGCCACTTTTTCATAACAATCTAACTGGGAGGAAAAGAAAAGATGAATGAAGTAATGAAAGAATTAGAATTGAGAAAGTTCTGACCTCAAATAATAGCACGGAAGCATGATACCAAACATTTTCTTCTTAATTTTGAAGGAGAGTAAGTATAGTTTAAAAAGGTACACACACACACACACACACACACACACATACATCTTTGTCTTATGAGTTCTTAGTTAAAATTTCAGAAGTTAGAGTCAAGATTTATGCCAATAAAGACGCTTCACTTATTTTCATTGCCCCAGTGCCCTACCCTATTTATTTTTCTGAATGCTGCAGGACATTCGGTGTGAGGAGAATCATTAAGCAGAAAACTAACAAGCCATTGTTGTCAGAGTTCTGTAAGAACCGAATGATTGATGCCTGTCGTTAATTCATATCCTGATAACAATAAGGAGGTTTTGGCAGCCATATGGAGTGTGGGTGGGGTTCAGTGTATTCTCCTTTCTACCGCACGCACACTCAGGAGCTGCAAATGCCCTTCATGTATGTGAATGCTTGGGAGCTGTCAGAAGTACATAGTCAGACATTATAATATTTTAGATTTATGTTAATATGTCACAGGGTTAACGTGAGAAGTCAGGAAGTGTCATTCATACATGACTCTGGTAACAACTTCTATCACCCCACCACACATCTTGTCACATTCCATGCTGTTCTGGAAGTGGCTTATGTTGACACCTGATCTTAACACTCCAAATTATCATCAGATTCTTCTTCGAAAGTCCCTGACTTCCTTAGTTTCCAAGTTGCGCAGTCCACGTCTGGTTAATCATAACATATATCTTCAAAAGCCTCCAGTCAATTTTGATTACCATCTGCTGCATATTTGAAAGTCATTTCTGTAATGGAATGGCCAGACTGGCATGTGTTGCACCAAAACTTTCATGTCAAAGTGGAGAAGCTAGTTTTGATAAACTTAACTGAAAGCATCCTTTTAAAGGAACATTACCCTTTTCTACACATCATTTTAATTAGTTTCTCTCTTTGTTCTTTTGATTAGTTTTTATTTCTTATTGAAACTCTTAAATCAACCATATTTTCTTTATAAGATTTCTAGAGAGAGAAAGAGGAAAGATTTACAGTAGCAAAATAAAGCATTCTCTGTTACCACTGGGAAGTTGTTGAAACGTTATCAATGAAGAGAGTTTGAAAGAGATGGAATCTGGATGTTTTAAGTAAATATTGAGACTTTCTGAATTGACCTAAAGGAAAAAAAGAAGTCCATGAGAATTTAGTTAATAGTTGATATTGCACTGGGGAGGAGAGGGTGGGGAAGTGGGGACATCCATTTTCCATCCAGATTATTCTCATCTTAAATAAAACACTTCTAACAGTTTAAATGGTTGGTATATCTATGGTAAAATAATGAATTATTATCACAGTTATTTATGCAATTTTCCCCAGTCTCTACCATTCTTGTTATCATCATCAGCATCAGCCTGGGAAACAGAAAGCACTCCAACATTAGCTCTTGCAATCACTGACTTAGGTCATCAGGATGTTGTAACAAAATGCCACAGACTGGGCACTTTATAAACAACAGAAATTTATTTTACACAGTTGGGAGGCAGGAAGTCCAAAAATTAGGGTTCCTTCATGGTCATTTGAAGGCTTTCTTCAGGGTCATAGACACTTCTTGTTGTGTCCTCACATGGCAAAACGGGCTATGGAGCTCTGTGGGGGTCTCTTTCATAGGAGTGCTAATTTCATTCATGACCTCCTCAAACCTCCACTTTCCAATAACTTCACATTAGGCATTAGGATTTCAACAATATGAATTTGGGAGAGCACAGACATTCAGACCGTAACAATCATCCTCTAAGTTTTATTTAGATCTTGCTATTTATAGAGCACTGTTATAAGTCCAAGGGAAGATACAGAAAATATACGGAATAATTTCTGTTCTTAAACAATTTCTACTTAATTTAAAGGAAGAAATCATTTTAAACAAATCAATACCACCAATAACAAAAGCTGCCTAAAGAGCATTCAAACATAAAACATCTTTGTGGAATAAGAAACCTCCTCTAGCAACCCTCTGTAATGGACTTTGAAGATTTTCTTTTGGACTTTTATTTCATTCTGTCCATAACTTAGATATACTTATTTAATATCTATTGTATGCCAGACACTGTGTAGAGTTCAAGCTTGTCCCACCTTCTATCTGACACTTTCCTGGCAATGGAGTCATCAGAGGCTTGGGGAGGCTGAGTTTATCTAAGGAAGTGAAAATTAACATAACTTCACACTCTGCAATAAGAGGCTACTCAAGATATTTATACAAAGAGGGGGTTGAAGATGTAGCCTGTAGGGGCTGTCAAGGACTCTCATTTTCCATGAAATCCAGAGTCCCAAGAATAATTTACTTGAAACAATAACTTTCTCCTAATCTCAGTAGATACTCCCATTCTAAAAAACTATGACATATAGTGGGGATAGAGAGTGAATGCAATACATTTTTATGAGTTTGGTTGATGGGATTTCCAGTTTTCTTTCTAGATGTCTTCAAAGGCAGCTCCATCAACTCCTAGAAGCAGGAGTTGTGTATTCAAAGGTAGGAATTCCATTATTATGCAGAAACAATAATGTTGATTTGCTGCTTGAACTTTTACTAGAAATGAAGGGGAAAAGGACATTGTTGGTTTGTGTCTAATCCCTATAGCCCTGTGCATGCTGATAAGATTGTCACAAACCTTTCGCCTGGCCTTCTCTGCCAAGATAGAAAGCTGAGGTACAATTCACTAAAAATTTTATCTTAATTTAGTCAAAAGTATAGTTAGGAAAGATTCAATAATGATGTCTTATATTTAAAAAAAAAAATTAATTTCTTTTATTTTGGGGACAGGGATTAAGCCAAGGGCTAGGATTTTCACAATGCATTTAAATATGTATGTACCCATTAGTAAAATATTAAAACAAAGTTCATGCTATCATTATTCTTGGTTAAAGGGATCACCTACAGTAGAATGATAAAGAAGCCAAAATTAAATCGCTTTTGGAATAAAGAGGGTGGCATATTGAAAACAAGTCATCATCTAAATTTCCAGTTAAGTATATATTAGAAGGGCAAAAAAGAAGTAGGGCTTTCACAGAAATGTGATGCTTTGTCTAGATTTATTTAACCGTAAACCACAAATTGGTAGGTTTATTTAAAATAGGCCCTAGTAAATGAGGCTTCACTTCAAAAGTGTTTTGTTTTGAATTTATTATAATTAATCTTATTATGTCATTGCTTCCTTTTCCCAAAGGATATCAAGATAGTTAAGAAACCTAGAAGAAATGGCAAAATAGCATAATAATTGGTGTTAAATGGATCATTTGTTAAAGTGTTCTACTACACTAGTTCATCTTTCCAGCTTCAATCTCTTTTTCCTAACCAAATGATGCCAGTTATCTAAAAGCTTAAATATTTAACCTTCACTTGTCACCCTATTCACTCAGTCCTTCCATTCTTTTTCCAAAGCCTGTATCACACAGTTTATCTTACATCTTGCAATACTTTCAATTACAAAATAATTATAGCCTGTAAAAGTATCTATCATTGTCCATTACTAAAAGCGGAATCTAAATCCAATTTTGACTTTTGCAGATCCTTTCAATGTAATTGTGTTTTCTGCCTTCTTTTTGGCCTCTGAGATGGAGTAGACTTTTTTTCTCCTCTCTTCTTTGCAGTGATATCAGATGACTTTATAAATTCAAGTGGCTTTTCTATGAGGTTTGGGAGAAAGTTCAGTATCCTATTTTTAGTGGAACTTTCCTGGCCTTATTGCTGTCATTTCCCTTACAGTTTGACTTTGTCTATATAAAACAATATGTAGACAAAGTGTCTATAAAACATCTTCCATTTTGAATTTATAAAACATCTTCCTTTCAGAGTCTGCTATAAAAAAAAAAAAAGATGTTTAATTCTTCCTACAAACCTATTGTAGGCCTGTGTTTGCCTGGTAAACATTTTTAAATAACTAGTTGAGGTACATTTTGAAAATAAGTGGTTTTCTATTTAGCTCATTATATAGAAACTGAAAAATGGAAGAGAGATGAAACTCATTGATCAAAGAAGGTATGAATATATAGTTATTTTGTTTCTACAGCTGGCCTATGGAAACATAACCTCATTTATCTAGAATGAAAGCATGGATAGCCTACACAAAGTGAGTTCTTTTGGAATTTTAACATTTATAGTCTATACAGAGAACAAATGTTTTTGCTGAGTTACTGGGTGATCTACCAACGTCCAGATCACAGTTCCATCAATGCAGTGCTATGAACTTCAAAAGTATCTCACAGTTCTGACCCCAGGTATTCAGCACCGTTGTCATCATTGTTCACTTATACATCACAAACATGTGTCCTTGGTTTGGATTTGGAAAAGAATATAGTCACATGTATTGACTCCAAACTTGTAATCTTCAAAAGATAAGATTCATAGGCAGAAAAATTTCATACCTCATCATCTTGAAAAGTCATGAGCAAGTTGAAAATATAGTTATCTTTACCTTCATATAGTCACATGTATTGACTCCAAACTTGTAATCTTCAAAAGATAAGATTCACAGGCAGAAAAATTTCATACCTCATCGTCTTGAAAAGTCATGAGCAAGTTGAAAATATAGTTATCTTTACCTTCATTTTGGCCTCTGTATTTTTTAATACTCACGGATACATTCTGAAGTAAATTGGAATTCTCTTAAACCCCTGCAGTATCTCTGACTGCCAGTCGAAATCTAGTCAAGACACCAAAGCATATGGCGAGCACATTAGCATTGGCTGTGTGTTGTAAGTCTGAGGAAGTTTCTCATTGGGACAAATTCTCGTTATGCACATGAGGAAATTATAAGAGGACATGATGGAGTTGAGCTTTTAATCCAGATTTATGGAGCTTTAAAATTAAGTCTATTATTCCTGTACCTTAATGTCGATGCATTAATTTCCTAGGTCTGCTATAACACCCATATGGGGGAGGGCATTCTGCTTTTCTGTCTACTGATTGAAGTCTTAATCTCACCCAGAAACACCATCACAGACACACCAAAAATTAGTATTTAACCAAATATTGAGATATCTTGTGGTCTAGTCAAAGAGACACATAAAATTAACCATCATTGAGTTTTTGAGAGACTATTCTTAAATATTTACCAGTTATTTAGGAGGTACATTTCCTCTTTCCTTTTTGTATCCTGTCCCCAATTTCCCAGGTAAATTTTATGATCAATATTGGTGGAGGTGAAGGCAGAGAACCCTGTGTTGTCAACACAGGAAACAATTCTATTGTACATTTTCTTCTAAATCATCAGTACTGCCTCTACCCATAACTTTTTTCTTTCTCATTGTTCTCTAAGTTTCCAAATTTGACCTAGAATTTTATTTCATAAGTAAATGAGAATTATGGAAACTATATCTTAATTGAGAAAAGCAGAAAGCTAAGAATTCAAAAAGACTCAAATTAGAATTTCATATTTGTTTCTCATTACCTGGAAGTTCCGGGGGTATGGCTTGACTTCTATGAGCTATCAATTCTCACTCATTATATCAAGAGATTAATATATTTCTAAAGGTTATTTTGAGGAATAACAGATAACAAAGTGATATACTGGAGATATGCTCAGCATCAAACAACTAATGTACAGTAGAGTTGAAATTTGAAATTGAGATTTATCTAATTACTTAGTCCATTGTTTAAAACAGAAGTCAACAAACTACAACCTATTAGTCAAATCCAGTCCACTGTTTGCTTCTATAAATAAAGTTTTATTGGAACAGAGCTATGTTCATATTTTTAAATTGAGGGTTTTTTTGGATGACATTGGTTAGTAAGATTATATGTTTCAATATTACAATACATCATCTGTATATTGCATTGTGTACTCATCATTCAAAGTTTAGTCTCCTGTCACCATATGTCTGATCTCCTTTGCACTCTTTAACCTCCCTCCAGCCCTCCTCTTCTCTGGTAACCACCATACTGTTGTCTGTGTATATGAGTTTATTTGTTTGTTCATTTGTTGCTTTCTGTTTTATATCTCAGATTTGAACAAAATCATATGATTTTTGTCTTTTTCCAGAAAAGTTTGAAAACATTTATTCATAAAGATATGTGTATCCCTATACTCATTGCAACATTACTCATGGCAGTGAAGACATGGAAACAACCTAAGTGTTCTCTTCGAATGATTAAAGAAGTTGTGGTACATATATACAGTGGAATACTACTCAGTCATAAGTAAAGATGAAATACTGCCATATGCAATAACATGAGTAGATCTTGAGAGTATTATTCTGAGCAAAATAAGTCATATGATTTCACTCATATGCCCATATTTTAAAATGCATTAATTATACTGCTATTATAATGTCAGAGTTGAATAGTTATGATATAGAAAAAATAACTTAAAATATTTGCTATTTGTTTTATTGAAAAACAAGTTTGCCAACTTCTGGTCTAAGACATCACATTGCACTGTTGGAGATACTTATGATGTTTGAATTAAAAAGAAACAAATAAATAATATAAGAATGTTGTGTCAAAGTTGGTTCATCAATTGTAACAAATGTACCACTCTGATGAGGGGACATTGTGCTTAGGTGAGGACAAAGGGTATATGAGAACTCTTTGTACTTACTGCTCAATTTTGTTAAAAACTTAAAACTCCTTTAAAAAATAAAGTTAACTAATTAATATATATAGCTCTGACAACAAATAAAAATTGAAACTAAAAAGCATATAAAAAGTGTACTTATTTCAGCAAGTGAGGTAGTACCTGGTCCATTCTCTGTCTATAGAGTAACTAGAAATTATGTTTGGCAACAATTCAGGTAAATAGTACTTTTAGACACATTCCATGTTTTAAAGTAGATTGTTATTCTAATAAAAATTATTGTAATACATCCCTACTGGTATAAGTATATACCACATCTGTGTGTTATGATACACTATCTAATAATACAACTAATAATAGTCATGTTATCATTAACAAGTTGCCACTCTTAGTTTGACAAGGATCGTTCTGTCAGGGACAGATGAACGTTATATTTGGTTAGCCAATTGTTATTTTCTATACCATGTCTAAGAAATGTAGCATACTGTGGGTGACTGGATATTTCTAGTACAGCCTTCTAGCAATCTGATCATTGCGTCTCACCAAAAATATTTTAAAAAATCAGCCACCTGTGAATTTTAAAGGATGTTTCTTTTTAAATAACTAATATATTTTATATTGCTCACATAATACTTTCCAACAGATTTATCAGAATTAGGTAATTCGGGCTTTTCCTATAGCCTCAATTTGACAAAATTATATGTCGAAAAACAAAAAACTTCAAAACTCCTATTTGCAAAATTCCTATGAAAGATACCATTTAACCTGTTAGATTGACTTTAAAAATTAAAGTTAAAAATAATAAAATAAAATTTTAAATGTAAAGAAATTTTAATTAATGCATAACTATAAATTTACAAACCTATATTCGTATAAATTAAAAACCTTCACTATTTAATTGATTTTCCACACTGTATTCTGAGGAAGATTATTTTGTGTCTCCTGAATAATTCACAAGTTTGATACACACACACACACACAAACACACACACACACACACACACACACACACATATTTATTCTGGTAGTAAAGGTCATAAAGACAAGGTGACCATAAGTTAGTAATAGGTTGGAAGGTTTGAATGGAATGTAGATCTAAATTACTGTGTTACATTACCTTGTTGAAATCTTATTGCTAAAAATTTGCACTGCTAGGCAGTAAACTAGAAAAAAAAGAAATTGAGAAAGTGTTAATTTTTAAGCAAGTTTGACAAAGATTGAGTTTCATATGACAAATATTGTCAGCAAGACAGAATTCTGTCAGTGGAAGAAGTTTAAACATTAACAATTTCTGTCAGGCTGTTGACACAATCATGGCAGACATTTCCCAAGATGCCGAGATGACTGCTGGCATTTGTCAACAATCCTGTCACAGTGACAGCAATAAGACCATGTCTGGAAATGTGACAGTTTTGGCTTTGTGCTCCCCTGAGCAATAGCCCAGGTGTTCAGAGAAAGTGTGGGAAAACCCATATTTCTGCATTGTCATTCGAACACAGAAAACACAGGAGGAAAATGAGCTGTCATTCCAATTCCCATGATGCCTTGCTGCTTAGCATAACTCTGCGTGCGGCCCTGGGTCCACTGGTCCATACTCTGACAGATAATTAAGAAAGCAGCAGCTTTTTCTAGACGGCTCTTCCTCATGATTTGCATTTTAGCCAGAGGCGACCAGTTATAAAAAAAACATGATGGAAAGATGGTAAGAAGCCAATTAGATGGATGGATGGCTGACTGACAGCTCTCTGGTATTACGACTCCAGATTTCAGACTACATAGCCTGGCAGTTTTCTACAAGAACCAACTTTTTTGCAGGTTGGTAAAGCTGTTAAATGTGGGACTATATATAGCGCTATATAATTTTTGCAGAGTTGTACATTTTCCTTAAATAAGCATGTATTCTTTCAATCAGGGTTTGCATTAAGCAAGTTTTCGCAATTTAATCACAAGTTGTGTCACTAAATATAGCAATATTAAAATTCTAGACAACTTGTAGGCACATTAGCTGTGCCAGTAGAGAAGTGATTAAAAAGCTGAGAACCACATTGAGCCAGCAGAGATAAAGTGAACTAATAATTAGAATGTCTGTGCAAATACGCCTTTGGAACTTTGAAATGTATATTGTTTGGTTTTATGCAACTAAAAACATAAACCCTCAAGTTCCTCTCCATCTTTAGATTCTACACACATATATTTGCCTATTTTCCTTGTTTGAGCTCTACTATATGCTTGTGTGTCTGCTACTTCAGCTAATTTTGAAAAAAATAAAATAAACTGTTAGACTCAAGCTTCCAGTTTGGCCGTGATATTCCATAGCTTCTAGCCAATAGGAGTTAACTCTTCATAATATTGTCCAACTTGGAACCTTAACCAGTGTTTCCTGTGTGCCGCATGCTGTGTATGTGTATGCTGTGTATATATATATGTATATATATACACACATGTACACACACACAGACACACACACTCACATGCAGACACGTTTTCTTAGAAGCAAACTATTTGCTATTAGAATGACATATTTCCATCTGTGGTTTGAAATGAGATAATTTTCCTCCAAATTGTAATGATACCTCAGATTTTATTTTGGATTTTGAAATACTAAGGGAAGACAATTATTTCACTATAAACTGAGGTTTTAGTAAGGAACATTAACCCAAACTAAAATTACAAAGTGTATTTTCTTACTGTGGGTAATGGATCTTCTAAAATCTGAGGATGAATATTAAACCAATAGTGGGTCTGAATGCTTTTAGTTGCTTATAACTAAAATGCAAGTGATGTACATTTCATAGTTCTACGTTTATCATTCAATCTATACTTGACGTAAAAATCCACAACACACATAAAGCATGATTGAGAATATCTTATTATATGTATTAACCCTTTCTTTTTCTTTTCTTTTTCAACTGCAATGGCATTTGTCTTTTTGCTTTTGCTTTATATCATGTCGTTAGAATTAGGTCAGCCTATTCCTATTATACTTATAACCAATCTAAAAAATATTCTACCTGTACATACTTGAGGAATTTAAACAGAGGTTCAGGGGAATAGTGACAGTTCCATAAACTGCATCTTAAATTAAAGAGGAATAAATGCATTTTGGTATTCATTAGAAACTTTAAGATTGCTCCTATAGACATGGTATAACACCAGTCAGTAGAAGTAAAATCTTCTTGAAAGTCTTTATAATTTTTAAAGAAATACGTTCTCTCACAGTAATGGAAGCCCTTGTGTAATCAAAATTCACTTAGATTATTCAACATTTTAATTCCCTTGTAACTTGCTATTTTAAAGAAAAAAATGCTCAGCATAGTGTACTAATAAAGTTATCCTTCAAATAAAAAAAAGTGAAGAAAAGCTTTGAAACATTTGCTTATTTGGCTGGATAGTCATACACAGAGTCTGGGTCCCTTTTCTGTGTCTTCAGTTTACACTAGCCAGTCACATTTTTTGTTGAAATTTATTTCACTTTTAGATTCTCTTACTTATGGCGCAATGTTAATGTACTCTATTTTCTCAAGCTGTAGGGGAAGTTATGTGTTGTTTTTTTTTTTTTTAATTAGAATTGAAATTTGAGTAATAATGTACTATAGACAGATTTTAAAATAACAACTTTCTTTACTATGCAAACATCTTTTGTTTCTAAACTATTTATTAAGAGAGAATTTTTGTTTAAGGGAAAATCTAAAGAATGATATTTATTAAACCAAAGTGAGTTCTGAAAATACTAGTTTTAAAGGAGACCCAATGTGTCACTGTAGGGTAAAGAGATATATTTCTAAATAAAACATAAAGTGTGTTATACAAATAAAAGACACCTCAGCACGAGACTTCTAGGGTCGTGCCTGGAAAATATAGTAAAACTCAGTAGAGCTTATTGCTACCATCATGTTCACATTAAACTCATTTGCAATTTGAGTGGCTGGAATTTGAACATAAAACAGTAAACAGAAGAATATGGAAAAGTTTTTTACAAATTGTTTTTCTTCAATGTATATGTATTTCTAATTGAATATTTGGGTATAGATATGTTTGTCAGATTTAAAATAGAATGTTTTCATAGCATGTAACTATTTTAGGTCTACCTCTCAGTGATATATATGCATATAATGATTTGAGACACATTTTGAAAATAACCAATTTTTTTTTTCAGAGCATTTTACACTAACTGAAGAGTAGAGGAAAGAAAAACTTAGGTGAAAACCACTTGAGATGTAAATGTTAAAATTATTTCCTGTTTTATCCAGATGATTTATAGAACTATAACCTCAATGATCTATTCAGAATAAATCTTTATACTCTTATATAAAACTGGATTTATTTATTGTTTGATATTTACAAGTAATTTCTAAAACTAAAATAACAATTGAACTTGAACATCTTTTAAAGTATGTCATCAAGAAATTATGCTATGTAAGGAACAACATTAAAAAAATTATTATGGAATATTGTTATTTATGTTGAATTGCTCTTCAGCATCTGACACATACACACGCATATAATCGAGAAAGAGGAGAGAGAGAGAGAGAGAGAAGAGAGAGAGAGAGAGAGAGAGAGAGAGAGAGAGAAGAGAGAAGAGAGAAGAGCAGAGAGAAAAGAGAGCACTACAGAGCTACAGAGGCAGGCAGAAATACCGAGAGAAAAATAAATCAGCAACATCTCTTTGTTATACCATCCTCATAAACTGTTCAGAATCCTATAAAATGAATGGTTTGAATTATATAAGAAAGTCCCTCTATTAAGACATATACAGGAAAACCAGAGCCTTCCTAAAGACTAGAGAAGTATATGGATCCCAATAGTAAAACAAATTTTCTTCTCTTTCTCTGGATTCTGATAGTCTGTTAAATTTCTCTTCAAGCACATCACCGCCTATGTTGTGTAACAGCTAACTGTAAACTCTTAAGAGGCAGGGGCTGCATCTCACTTGTCTTTTTATTCTTGCATCAGTAATACCGGCTCAAAGTTGAGGTTCAATTTTAATGATTGAATTTAATGAAGACTTTTGCTTGGCTTTGCAGCTATTAGTTCCTATACTTACCATTGGTTAACCACTTAATTGGTTACTTCCGTATGCCAGAGCCATGACTGAGCCAGGATGTTATACATTTCTCAAGCATAACTGAGCCAAATTAAAGAATGTGACTTGGTTATAAGAAGACTAAATGAGAAATGATGTATGGAGCAATGTATGTCCTAGTGATGATTGTCACATCATAATAATCACAATATAATAATAACTACCATCATAATCCGTGATCTTCCTGAGACTGACCGTTGATTAATCATCTATTTCATAGAGAACCATGCCTTCCACAGCAAAATTATTCTGTGTCTGTAGGTGAAGAGGTTAGAATATTGGCAATTTCTTATCATTCAACTTAATTTTACATATTTCTTCATTCAAAATATTATTGAAAGGTAAATATATTAATCCTCATTTTGCATATGTGATATTCGAGACATTCAATAAGTTTCCTTCAGTGCAATATCTAGTATGTGGAAAATAAAATTTGAACTTGCATCTTTCTTATGTTAAAGCCTCTGCTCTCTCTATTATGCCTGACTTTCTAATAAATTAATAAATTAATTGATTAATATTAGCATAAAAGTAGGTTCTCATTTTAATGCAAGCATCTGTGAAGAAAACCCTATGAATAAAGCATTAACACTGTTTGTGTACCTTTGTATATGGACACCAACGTTATTTATTTTAACTGTGTTAGTCCTCATGTCATCCATGCACAACAGTTTTCTTGCAATCTGTGGAGACTCAAGTTACTAAATAGGGAAAAAATTTGATACTCATCTTGTTTATAAAATAAATTTAGAGATAGAATGGGAAACATAAGGGAATACAATAGTCTTTTTCCTCTTGGATCTCAAAATCTGTTGGAAAAAGACACAAATAACTCTACACAATACTTGATAGATGCTCTGAGGAAATGAAGGTCAGTGATTGCCTTGAGAAATCAGGAGGAGGCTTCATTTGTGTTAGGCCTTGTTAAATGATTACACATTTACGCTGACTGAGATACAAAAGAGAAGATTTAAGGTATGAGGAACAACATGAGTTTGGATATGGAAGAATGAGAGTATCAAAGGATCATATCTATCTAGAGCATAGAGTGAATGCTTAAGAGCAAGACTGCGCAGCAGACTTGAGGAGGCTTTCATATGTTGGGAAAAATCTTAGAAAATCAATCAAAGACAAAATAAAGGAAACACTTCCTTGCCAATCTAAGAAGCTTACACTTCCTTCTGTAGGTAATGGAAAGTCTATGAGCCTTTATATGATGTAATCGAATTTGTGAATTAGGATGATAACTCTAACAGCATGTTGGAAAGTAAAAGTTTTGGCAACAGAGAGACTGGTGTGGGGACAGCTTTAGTGACTGGGATGATGAATAACTGAGATAAGACTGTGATAGTAGTTTATAGAGATAAAAGTTTAGTTACAGCCAGCTCTGGTTGATAGCATATCAGAAACACCTTACTTTTTTTTTGCAATTTCTTCTAGTCTCCTAACAATGATAATAGCTTTACTTATATCAGATTTAGTCTCTAAATCTCCTGGTAATTGCCCATTTTGATTCCTAAGCATAGTTCTCTGTCACCAGGGAAGAACTGTAGTATAGAGGAAAATGTTTCAGTATTGTCTTCTTTTTTGAAAAAAAATATATTAATATTAATTTTTCTATTTTTATTTTTGCAACAGAAGGTCATACATATGCTATTTCAGAGCTCACAGCTAGCCCCTCTCTACTCAAATTGTGGGTGTTATTGCCAGACTGCAGAGATGCACAAGAATTGACTTGAGAAGCGAGGAGATTATTCATGCACCCGCATACACTGTTATCTCTGGGAACTCTTAATCAATGCAGGGTGAGAGCCAGTTAGAGAGACTGAGGTTAGGGCACACGAGCTGTTCAGTGGAAGATGAGGAATTAAAACGTGATTATTATCTAAATTGGAATATAAAATAAAGAGCACATTCCAGGAAAGAAGAAGAAGATAATAATAAAAATAAATAAATATTTACTTACTGAATCACTTGCTATGTATTGTGTCTTGTCCTTGAAATGCCAAGGACATTAAAATAAGCTTTGATGGGAGAGAATGGTTTTGGGGATTTATGCTTCATCTCTATTTTGCTTTTGAAGATATGCTGAAATAGAAATTATAAATTCTGGAAATGCCTATTAAGTGTAACTAGATATATCTAGATTAAATCCCCTTACAGCAAATTGCACTAAAATAAAAAATCTATGTATAAACCAAAAATAATTCTAAATGAAAGTTAATGAGCCAGTAATTACAAAGAAAAGAGATCATGGCCCAAAATTTTAGTTATGAACACTAGAGTTTAGATTGCAATTTTGGATATAATGTAACTATGGGACATAATGATTATGTAATTTACCTACTTTTTAAAAAATCCTTAATATTTAAAAGCATGATATCTATTCAATAATTTATTTGAAGATGTTTTAGTCATAACTGTATGCTTGCTCTGACTTCTTGAGGATATTGCTACTCCTACTATAAAACAGTGATTTAAATTCATATACATCCTAGTTACCTGAACCATTTTACTTTATTTCTTTTAGTTGGGCCTATTTTTTGGTTTTCCTCCATTTTGTGGGTGTTTCTTACTCTGTGATTTTATTCCATATTTTTGTCATACATTTTGACTCTTCCTCCCCACCTCCAACCCCCTCACACTGCACCCCCCATACACAATCTGATTAGTTTCTGGACTTTTTTTTTTTCACTGAGATTCCAAATGTTACTGGCACATGGCCTCAGTGTTTAATAACTTACTATCAACAATTATTAGAAAGGATAGCGTATCATGGAAATTTAAATCAACCTTGGAGAATTCTTTTCAAAGCACCTTGACATTCCTTCCCCGGATACACACACATGACTTTAGCTCCTTTTTATTTCTAAAATTCTGGGTCAGAGAAAACAAAATTTGCCGTGCTTTTGGGCAAAACCTCTAAACCACCTTTATTCAGAGCAGCACAGTAGCCATTGTTTGAATTCAACACCCATTGGCTGTCTTCCTGCTCTTCTCACAAGAGACTAAAGAAATTTCTCAGATTGTAGGGGAAGTTAGACCACCACCTAAATACTTCAACTTCAGGAAAACTGAAACCTGAGAAGTACTATTAGAATTATAAAATTTTCTCTTTTGTCCCATCTCTCCTTTTTTTTTCCTTCCTCTGTTGTCATCTGCTTTCAAATTTGAGTCTTAAAGAGGAAAACTAAGAAATATTTACATTGATGAAAGTCTGTTAAAACATTTTTTATTTTTCATTTTACTACTAAGGGGCATAATATAATTTTGTGCCTTTAAATCAAAGTGAAATTATTAGATACGCTAAATTTCAAAGTGAAAAAAACACATATAAAGAGCATGCACTGCAAAAAGAGCTCAGAATAGTTTATTCACTTTCTACAATGCTCTAATTTGAAAGTTTGAGTATTTGCCCTCTATATGTGATGCACCGGAGTGATTTATTCACTGGACATTTTTAGTGCGTGAAATTACTTTCAGGCGACTATGCAGTGTTAACACCTATATTAATATAGGAGACCTTGAACTTATTTTCATGATACCTGACAGAGCCATTTCTCTTCAGGAAGGCTAAAGTATCTTTTTTTTTTTTTAAATCACTTCATTTTCCATATGAGTATATTATAATATTGCAATATTTATCACACCTGATTAAAATCTTTATCCATTCAAAAATAGCTAATTTTCAAAGATGTCCAATTTTAATACAAACCATTTTATTAAGTAAACATGTTTAAACATAAAACTGGAATAAATTCTTTATGGTCAAACCTTTATGGTGTAAATGCCAAATACATTTATATGTTAAATGTAAATGAAATTGGAAAAGAAAAAATAGAAATAAAATTATTTATTTCACATGATTGGAGAAGTCATTTTCCTGTAAATAAAATGTTACCAGCTAAATGAAAATAATATGGCTATCACACAACATTATACACCATACTCTATGTGATGATAAAATTCTTTCACCACTTTTTAAAATTTCTATTACTTAAAAAAATAGTTCTTATTTTACACCTTAACATTATTTCACCTTCATCCTGTCATAAATGTACTGTTTGCTTATTAAGCACATTCGCACATTCTATCCTGTCCTTTTCTGATTAGCACAAGGTCATTGAAAAAGTACTCTTTGTGATCATAAACACAAATGCAAATGTAGATATTGAAATTGCATGGCAGTATCAAATTACGAAGGGACCATCGAAATGATCCAAAATATGCTTATGCAACATTTTTGAGGTTATCATTAAAAAAAATCACAAACTATGAAAATTTATATAAATTACTTATAACTCATAATACATATCTATTGAACCACAGAATTATGTTTATTCTTATTTGAGAATGCTAAAGTAGGTTGAATAGGCTGGTAGCAGGAGAATAGTTATATAGTGTAATCTTTTTCAATATTCATATTTTTCTTTAAAAGACTTATGAGTTAAGACAATGATTTGATAAATAATAAAACACAAAGCAGAAACTTAACCAAAATTTTAATTTAGGGATCAAAATACTAAATGTTAAAACCCATGATTTTCCTTAGATATTTATAATTCTGCTATAGACAGGATGAACTCTCTTTTTAAGCGGGCTTCCATGAGAAGTCAAAGACCTAGAAATGATTAATTAAAATATTTTGTATACTAAATTACTGCACTCAATTTTAAAAAATTACACTCAATAACAAAAGAGGCACTTATTGGTAAATACAAACTTTTAGAATGTCCAAAGGAAATGTGAGTTTAGTTATACTTCTTAAAACTCTTCTAGTAATGTCTCAGGGCAGAACAAAAAGAATTCATCTTCTAAATGCAAACCAGAGCAAATCCACCTCCAGCACAAGGTGAACTTCCTTTGAGTTAATGTTGTGATGCAGTCGATAAAAGGGCTAATGTGAGCTTATAGTGCTTTGCTAAATAGAGCACATTCCCATTCTGACCATTCAGGCCTCCTTGCTATTTTTACTTTGAGGCCTTTGCACTGACTCTTCCTTTGGCTTGGAACGCTCTTTCCCCAAATATTCACATAACTCATTTCCTTCAGTATTGTTTTCTCAGTTATCTGCTCCTTGAATTCACTTTATAAAATAATACTGCCTTTATTACTTGTTCTCTTCATTCACTCTATTAGAGTTTGAAGCTATAACAAGAAAAACATTCTCACAGAGTTTATTGGGAAAAATAATGTCTTAAATATGTAAAGTCAGTATAATGGCAGTAATCTATATTGATAAGATAGAGGCATCTTTAAGAACTCAAAGCAAGAGCCTATTTTAAATATTTGAACAGGTTTTCTGAGAAAGATGACCTTTGGTCTACACCATAAGAAATGGCTTAGAGTTTGTCAAAGGACTAAAATAAGCTGGGATTTAGAGTCAGAGTAAATATCATGAGCAAAGGAATAGACTTGTGATACAGCATAAGGAAGCTATTTAGAGTGATAAAACACAAAATTGGAAGGTAGGGAAAATTGGGAAATGACATTTGTAGATATATTTTTAAAATATAAGTGTAGCTATGTTCACTTCTCTGGTGATTGTTCAAATCTATAACCCTTGCAAAAGGGGCATCTTTGGGAGCCCTTTTTAAATTGCCATATTAATTGTCATCTCCCCAGAATTAGCTAGAAACAGCTCACTAAATCAGGAGACTAATGACCCTAGGGAACCATTCCATTGGAATTTTATTGACCAATTCGATTCTTATTCTTAGTAATTCAAACTTAAGACCTAGAGAGTGGTGAAAGTTATTTAGTGGAGGGTTTAAGAGAAGGTGATGTGAAGCCAATACCACCTACAAGCTGGAATCATGGAAGGCATAAATTATGAATCAGGTATGGGAATAGAAAATAGTCATAAGAAGACAAGAAAAATATGACGCAATGAGTAGAGAGAAAAAAGGAAAGATATCAGTTCCCAATTTCCAATTTCTTACATCCAGTCTTTTTAGTGTTAGATGAACTTTTATTCTTAATCATGGATACTAATTAGACTATAAATTATTCATTAGAAATGATAAATAAGAATAAGTGGCACTTCTTTTGTCACTGTTTTTACTGAACCCAAAGACAGTGCAGACTAGTTCAACAATCCACAGTTAGAGAAAAGTGAGTGGACATTCAGAGAGGAATTCAAAAATGACTTTTTCCAGTTCTTAACACCTCATGCACCTTAAGTATGTCGAAGTTTAAGAGAATATTTTTTTCATTTTGAGATAATTACCACAGTACTGGAAGGTCTCTCTCTCTCTCCAAGTAGTAGGGACAGGATGTGCTTCCTCCTCATCTCATGTTTACTAAAATGAGCGCTAAGGACCTTACCAGAAAAACTTGATCTGTATTTTCCTGGAGTCTGATGAACACAGCTGACAGGTGTCAGAGTCATGTCTGAAAATTCTGTAGTTAAAAGGCGATACATGGAGCCAGCTTCCAGTTAATGAATAAAGAGGGCAAATGGCAAGTAACTGTTGTCCTACCCAAGGCTGGTTCAAGGTCCATGTCTTCCAGGGCCCGGTATGGAAACTGTGCTGAGGTGTAAGCCTCAGGTATAGGCATAGTGTCACTTAAAGAGAGATCCAATTTAAGAAGCTTGCCTGAGGTAGGATAACCCTAAAAGAAAGTGGCTGAGGAGCAAATGCCCAGGGCCTACAGGAAAAAATATAAGCGGGTAGCTGAGAGAGACTTTACCAGTTGTCAGAAAGTTGCTATGGAGGAGTCTCTGAGGGGTTAACAAAAGCATGCAAGAGATAATCAACTCAAAATACCTATGACAGTCAAAGAGAAATAATGAGAAATGACATCTGAGTCCACTGGGTAAGACTTTTCCTGCCCCTTATCTCTTCTCTCTTCCTGGTTTCAACACTGGAGTGATCAGAAGGCTGAACTAGAACCAACAGCTTCCAGGGAAGGGCCAAGGAAAACAAGCACACTGAGTAAAGAACAAAGACAGACAAATCATGTACCTTCAATGTGGTCTTAGAAAAGTTCTAAGTTTTGACTTTTAGTCAGGACTGGACTTTTTAGTTATTGAAATAAAACTATTCTGGTGAAGAAAAGTTAACAGATTTTCTTTTTTTCTATAGTAAGAGAATTTACTATAGATTCTGAACAAAATTGTGTCTAGGATGCCTTGGTAAGTTTCTCTAGAAGCAGAGCTTAAGACAGATTCTTATCTAAGTGACTTTTGGGGGATGAGAACTCTCAGGAGAAAGTGTTTAGGGAAAGCAAAATAGGAGAAAAGAAGAAGATTAAACAAGAGAGTGATCTCAGCTAGAGACTAATTTCAGTCTTCATTCTGATCTCACAGGAAAGCCCTGGAGCAAAACCTGCCTCACAGTGTTAGTCTCACCTTTACTCATTGGCTGTGGCCCGCCAGGGGAAGGTGATAGTTTAGGAGATCTGGGTGGGGCACTGATAGAGCCCACTACATAAGGAGAGGGATGGGGATTTGAATAGGGCCAAAGGAAAAGCTATATTCTAATTGTATCCAGCTAACCCCATTTACACAATAACCATTGCAGTTATAGAAAACCATCCTTCTTAATTGAGCTAATGAAGGTAGTGTTTTAGGTTTCTATTTTTTAAAACCACAGAACATTTCCTGGAACACTATTAAGAATTTACATAACTGTCTTTCTATCTCTAGCAGCTAGGACTAGGGGAGAACAGAAATGATATTCTGTTGATATTGGGGGAATGAGTAAATAGATGAATATAACATTTCATTGATTAAAATCACTTCCTCTTGTCAATCTCAATGTTTCTGTAATCATGATATCTCTGCAAATGGGTCTCACTGAGAACTGAATATCTGTAGGCAGGTAGGTAGAGCAGAACACAGTAGTCTTACATAAAATATGAAAAAAATTAAAGGAAAGATTAACCTAAGATTTGTTTATTTACCTTTATGGATTTCAAAGTGTAATAATGAAATAATGAAAGAAACAAAATATTTCAGGGAGTATGGTGCCATATACATTGGCATGAAAGGCTAGGGTGTGTTTTATTTCTGTCCTCCATTTTCAAGTTCTAATGAACCTTGAATTGTAGCATTTGGTGATCTGTTCTCTCAGGTAAGACCTTTCTGTCTCGTGAAATTGACTCAGAAGGTCATATCCTGGCTTAAATTTGAAAATAGGTGGCATTTGCTATTCTTCTCTGTCTCAAAGTGTTTTACCAACTAAGGGAATCAAATTAAGCGCTGGCCTCTCCTGATAGAAAATGCCATGGTGTCTAGAGACACAGTGTCAACCTGGTTTTTTATTTCACCACAAAGAGTCAGGCTATTCACAATTCTCAAGCCACAATAACGTGTTATAAAAAGAAAACTGAGAGTGATAAGAGACCTGTATTCTTTCCTGGTTGCTAACAATATTGCAGGTACTTTGTCGAAACAAAGCACTGAAGACAAACCTATGGCACCAATAGCAAGCAAAGAACTAACACAGATAGTAGGGAGAGGTCTGCTCGTGGGACGCCAGAGAGTGATACTTATGGACAGGAAGTCTCTTGCTATGACTTCTTTTCACACTTTTAGATAAATAGTGATGAGGGTACCAGAGTTTAGTTAGACATTTTGGGTTTGAGATAAAAGTCACCCTGATAAGAATATTTGGGCTCCAGTCTGGATCACAGAGAGTCCTCACAGTGGCAAAAGAGGATCACATGTAAATCTTAATTGGGTGACCTGATTGAACAAGGAGAAATCCAGAGTTCTAAGAGCTGAGAAATATAAGAAGGAAAAAGACCAAGGAGGCATTGAAATATGAAGATAAAATCAATACAGAATTGCCTAGGAAATCAATAAGAGGGATAAAGGACGTGCAGGGGATGTGAAATATGTGTTCTGTCTCCTGTACAAGTGAGAAATCTGGCAGCATGTTTTGAACATGCTGCAATGCTGTAATTAAAGCTCGAGGGAGAATGGCGAGAAGGAGTCTTGATAATCAAGTGAAAAGATGCCACGGTATTAAGTCACTTCTTGTCAGGAAAACAGTTTCATAGGCATATCTTAAGTTAAATATGAGCTCATGTACATAACCAGAATATAGATCGATATTTGTGTCTGTGTATTTGTAGTAGTAGAGACTGGGGCTAGATTTTAGAACCATAACCCAATAAAAATGTCATCTTTCAATAGGCCAAAGTAACTTGCTCATACAATTACCACAAGCCTGATGATCATAACATTGTTTTAGGGTATACTTCAAAGCCATTATTTCTTCTCTCATGCCCAGGGTATATGCAAGAGAATAGAATCCCCAAAAGCCAGTCTCTTATGGTTAGACGCATTTATAGAAAACCAAGGAAAGGTATTTATTCCTACCCTCTTACACACCATATATAGATAAAACAACTAGAGAAAAAGCCTACAAAAGTACACACACACACACACACACACACATACATACACAACTATTTTTTGGCAATATAGCAGATATATATATGTGTATATATATGTATATGTATATACGTATACATATATATACACACACTCAAAATAGTGTTATTATTTTTTGACAATACAGCAGATTATATATGTACATATGTGTATATATATATATATATACATATATATATATATATATACACACACACACACTCAAAATAGTGTTACTAAGAATCATATTTGATCTTGTGGGTGGAATATTGAGAGACCATCTGCTTAAGAAAGTGCTGTAGTCTTATTATTGTTCCTTCCTCATTTAAACAGGGGTAAAATATTTTAGAAGTTTAGGGGAAAACATACATATCATAATCGATGTGAAAGTAACTGTACCTCTAATTATCTCCCAGGGTTCTATTCATTGAAACTACAATATCCATAATGGTTTCTAATACTTTCATTAAATGATTTGTTCAATATGTACTCCTAATAATAACCATCGATCTGAATATAAGACTATGAAAAATGAAATGTTTTCTCTTTTTTAAAAATAAATCTATCAGGACTTGTAGATTCGAATGATGTCTGTCTCTTTATAAAGTCTAATTTAGGCAATTTATAACACAAATGCTATGCCTGTTACTTTTGCATATACCCAAATTGACAATATTTTCCAAAGAGGATATTTTAAATTTGATAACAATCAAAAGTTACTTAAAATGAAATTTTAGGTGTTGGAAATTCTAGAAAATCTCAGGGGTATAATATTTTTTTAACTCAACATATCACCACATTAAAACAGAGAAACTAGGTAGCAAAATGTTAAAAACATAATACAACATTTTCAATGAAATGAAGGGGACAAAGTATCTTCAGAAAGCCCAAAATTCAAGTACATAGAGAAACTACCAATAGCCACAAGACCTGTAGGCTATCAATATCTGTACTGAAAACAGAGGGAAGCAACAGATATCCGGCAATGTTAAGCAAGAAGAATCTCAAAGTAGACAATAAGTATTTGCTGGATAGTATGGGAGGCCACTGTGTGAATAGTATCTGAAACTGGAAGAGGTTTTGCTTTCTCCAGTAGTGGGTGAGTGCATGGGGTCAATAGTAAGAACGTTTGAAGATGGCAGAATAATCATGGACTCTGTGAGGTCTAGAAACAAAGCAACCAAAACAGAGTCTTGCATGGAAAAGCAACCTCTGAGTGTCATCAAGACTGACCAGAACAGTAAAGATTAAGGAAAGAGAAGATCCAGATAAGAGTGAGGGAGAGAAATAGAGACGAAAATCTCAAAAACCATTAGGCCATATTTTTTAACATTATATTAAAACAGCAGGAAAGAGATCTTTGTGAGGTTAGAAAAACTTTCCTAAAATTCATATTCTTCTAATTTTAAAAAAACAAAAAGGTGAGTAACCAAAATATTGAGGTCAAATTTCTCAGCTATTTTATGATATAAGAAATATAGAGGAGGATAGCATTTCTATAAACAATAAGAATATGTAAGAAATACATGCCCATAAATACATGGACGGACAAGATACATCAGAGTTAGAAACATTCAATGATGAGGTGATTAAGCTAAGGAAAAATTAGAAATAAAAAAAAAAATCATACAGGCAGTAAAGACTAGACTACAAAGATCACAAGAATACTAAACAAAATAAATAATGCCTTTAGGGAATATAAGATAAAAAGGAGAAAAAAATTTAAATCATAGAGAAATGAACAAAGAGGAAATATTTTGAATAAAAGAGATACATGTTGAACATAGACAATATTATCCAAAATACAAGTAATGAAAATGCTTTAAAAAAGAAATTGAAGCATAAAATAGAATGAACACTAGAACAAAACAATTTAAGAACATTACTTAAAAAATAAGAAAATAAGAAAGAACTCACATAATAATGGAGAACTCTGAATTCCAAAAAATGTCTTGCCAAGATGATCATCGCCAAGACTTACTCTGATAAAATTACTGAATTATAAAGAAAAGGAGAATTTTGTCTTTGACTAATAATAATAATAAAGGAATATATTAAAAAAGGACTAAAATTCAGATTATCATTAGATTTTTTGACAAGAGTTTTTTATGTCAGAAGAAAATGAAGTAATATATTTGAGTTACTGCAGGAAAGAAAATTCACTAATATTTTATATATATTAAATCTTATTTTGAGCCATAAAGTATACAAACTTTTTATATGTATGGACTCAGTGAATTGTATCCATGTTCCTGAGGTTGCACAAGAAGACAAGCATTAGACAACCAATATATCTAGAGAGACGTGGATATAAAAATTTTGGGGGTAAACGTTCAATATATATCACAATAATAAGACCAAATGAGGGTTTTAAATGAGAGGGACTATTATGTAATGGCCATATTCTCTGATAACAAAGAAATGATACAACTATAAATATGGCAGAGAATGAAGAAGTTATGAGCAAAAGCATATATACACACACAAAACTGTTTTCAGTTATTGCATTGAAACAATATTACTATTGTTATTTTTTTATGCTGTCGCACACAGAATGTGAAATAAAGGAAAAGGATAATTATGGGGTATTCTATCATCCCCTGTGTCCTTCGAAAGCAGGATTCTTGATATGAAATAAAAGAAATATAGCATAGATTTGAAATTTGAATTGCAAGTATCAATATAAATATATGACATGTTTAATCTGTAAACATGACCTAGATTTTTTTACTGAAAAGGTCTAGAAATAATAGTCAACTCGATAGCAGAGAGCATTGAGCATTACTAGCAGCTAGATAGTGGTCTTAAAATACCATTTCCCACCAAAAAACAAACAAATAAACAAAAAACCTAGGGCTCCATAGTTAAATGGCTGATTCCAAATTTAATATGGAAAATGTACAAGATGTGCCTGGAAAAGCTTTCATACCAGAGAGCAAAAAATAACCTCTCAAAGAGTATAGGTTATGTGAAGAGAATTCAAGAGTGAATGTGAAGAAGTTTCCATTGGCCAAATGTAGAGAAGTTTAAATTTCAGTAAGAATAAACATTGCAATGGTTCGGAAACATTGCAAAACAAAATAAAATATGTTAAGTTTATAAGTTCATATGATAGTATAAAACAATGCTTGTCTTTAGAAGTCAATATGAAAACAAATTCATTTTTGAGAACTGGTAAATCAAGTTTAGGAATCAAGTATTTATCCTGTCTTTTCAATTAGAATAGTACCACTGTAATCAAATAATAAATGAAGCAAACAATTCTTTATTAAAGAGATCAAACTAAAAATTAAAAAAAAGAAAGAAAAAGAAAAAACAAGATCAAAATATCATCATTTTGCATCCCTCAGTGATTAGTAGATGTAGGCAATAAACATCAATAGCCACAAACATTACAAAAAGAGAAAATCAGGCAATATATTCTTCCTAATAACAGAACACATTACATTTATAGTCTTGCCAAAGGGATCAAACCTGAAACTAATCAAAAGTCTGGATTCTAATCTGTGGAAAATACAAAAGACACAGTATGTTGATTTGCACCATGAGCATTGGCAATTGGCAAAACACACATTATGGAAAATGCTACAGATCAAATGGCGTACAATATGTAAATTGTAAGCAAAATAAAGGAATGAAAGGAAAACCCACAGATTCAAGAAGACGGAAAAAACATCAGATTTCAAAAATGGGTATGAACAAACTATAGAGTCTAGAAATGGTATCAAAGTATGGACATTTCGAATAATAAATATATATGAGACACAAGAAGTGAATTTATAAAAGTTAGAAAAATATTTTGAGGAGGAAGGAGTAGGTTGTAGTCACAATTAGAAGCAGTGAGGGGCTTGCTGGGTGATTGGAAAATTTTTATTTCTCAATCTAAGTGTTTATTGCGAGAATCTTAATCTTTAAATAGACTATACATGATACCATATACATGTTATATTATAATATAATTATATATTATAGTTAAAATATTTAGCTATAATTATTAACTATATAATTATATAGTAATTATTAATTATATAATTGTTATTGATTATAGTAATTATATAATTATTAGCTATACTTTGGTGTGGTTTTCTGTATATATATTTTATGATGAAAAGACTTTTAAAATGTGTTATGTGTTAAAGAGGGTTTAAATGAGAGTTCGATGGGGTTCTGCAAATATTTGAATAATGCTACCACTGTTTGAATAAAAGTGTAATATGCCTTGGTAACTAGTTTTAATTAGAAAAATCTTATTTAAATGAATACTTTCCAATACATTTTTAAAAACATTGTAATAAAATTACAAATGTATTAATTTATTATTGTGAGAATATGGAGCTGAAGAAGGATTATAAAACACCATTTCTCCATCTTTTTTTCTCAAAACAAAACTACATGGACATTTTTCTCATAACAAAACTATGTAAAAAAACATTTAATTTTGTTTCTTTTTCCTCACCTCCTCCATCTTCTTACCTTTCTCCCATTCATTTCTTCTTTTCTTCTCTCAAAAAGTATAAGAAAACTAACGAAGCTTAAGCTGTAAGGAATCCACTTGCATAAGCGCCTCCCAAGGCTCTAGTAGGTTCTCTAGAAATATGTCTATGGGGGCACATTTTTGTAAAGTTGTAAAAAGCAAGACATTTTTACTACAATTGGTCAAGGTTTGTCTAGTTCCTGTTTGTCGAATGTCCTCTCATATCTGGTGGTACTGTCATCATAATGCTAAAATGAGAATATAGTAGATTAGGTTAGTGGGAATATTTATTGGTTCACATTCTCTTCAATTTCTAGATATGTTATTGCTCCTTGTCCTGGTGGAGAAATGGCTTCCAAGAATAGAAGACACACGAATGGCCAACGGACATATGAAAAGATGCTCAACCTCACTAGTCATCAGGGAAATGCAAATCAAAACTTCAATGAGATACCACATCACACTTGTTAAAATGGCAATCATCAAGAAGACAAGTAATAACAAGTGTTGGGGAGGTTGTGTGAAAAAAAGAACCCTCCTACACTGCTGGTGGAAATGTAAATTGGTACAGTCACTATGAAAAACACAGTATGGAGCTTCCTCAAAAACTTAAAAACAGAATTACCATATGACTTAGCAGTCCCTCTTCTGGATATCTACTTAAAAAATTTGAAAACATTTATTAATAAAGAGATATTGCACCCCAATGTTCATAGCAGTATTATTCATGGTGGCCAAGACAAGGAAACAACTTTGATAGATGATGATTGGATAAAGGAGCTGTGGTGCGTATATAAAATAGAATATTACTCATCCACAAGAAAAGATAAAATAGATAAAATAGTGCCATTTGTAACAATATGGATGGATCTTGAGATTATTATGTTAAGTAAAATAAGTCAGACAGAAGTCGAGAACCATATGATTGTACTCATATATGGGATATAAAACTGAAAGCAACAAACGAACATGACAAACAAGCAGAGATTCATGGACACAGACAACAGTTTAGTGGTTACCAGAAGGAAGGAGGGTGGGAGGAGGTAGGGAGGGGTAGAGGGGCTCAAATATATGGTGGCGGAAGGAAATCTAACTTTTGGTGGCGAACACACAATGCAATACACATATGACATATTATTGAATTGTACACTTGAAATCTATATAATTTTATTAACCAATGTCACCCCAATAAATTTAATTAGAAAAAAGAATACTTCACTGTGCTGATTTATCACAGTGATGGGAAGGGGCAGGGCCCAAGGTCAGATCACCATGTGAAGATGTCTTATAACAATGGGTACTGGAAGTATGTGAATACTGAATGAGGTATACATTCTCAGTAGAGACTTCAATTTTCAGTGATGCCTAATCAAAAGGAATATTCTCAGTAATACAAAACATGCAACTATAAACAAACTTTTTCTTCGATAAGAATTATACAAATTGAATTTTGGAATTCTTGTTTTTATGTTTGTGGTATTAGTCAGCTTTAAAAAATATAATTTCTTATAATTTCTTTTCTAATTCTGAATAAATAATTGCTTTTATAGCTAATATTATATTCCTAATTTTAGATTCTTTCTCTTAAAACAGCCCCCCAAATTTTAAGAGATTCAGGTCCTACATAATTTGGATCTGTCCTCACTAGAGAATAGTGGGTGAATGGAAGGCATATTAATGTCTTGTCCTTACTTCATCCTTTATTGTTAATAGACAGAAGGTAAAAGGATAAATGGACTTAATTTTGGAATGAACTATGTTAATGAATTTCTTATCTATCATCGACATTCTCTAGGCAAAGTATATTCATACTCAGGCCAGTGTTGGGCTAATTTTTATAATGAGAATGATTTTGTGATTAGAAAGAATTCCATCTTTGAGTTGAAAGAGGTCATTGCCCAAAGGCAAGGAGTTTCTGTTCTACAAGAAAAAGAGGCAGCGTTGCATCATACAAACATTATCAGAATTTAATAAAGGAACTCTATTTAATGAGTATCTAGTGAAGTCACTATTTCCAGAGGTTTTTCATACCCCTTGCTAAGCAATTTTTTACAAAAGCTCTGGGAGGTAAGTCCAATTATGCACATTTTTTCAAAATGAGAAAATAAGTAGTAGCAAAGTCCATATTTGAACCTAGGCCATCTCGACTCCAAATTTCATGTATTATTTCATGCTTCCATAGCCAATTAGTTAGCCATTTAAACTATCTAGTCTCAGCTTCCTTATCTAAAGAAATATGACATTTAACTAGCAGAAACTACAACCCCCAAAGTCTTTGAATCTATGAAACCAAGTTAAGAAAATTTTATAATCTCTTATTAGCTCATTCGTATGCCAGATAACTTTGGAAATTTGTCTCACTTTCTTTGTGCATCTTCTAAATTTGGTAATAATTAAAATCCATCTCCTCTTGATTTGTCTTTTGCAGAGTTGTAAAATATATTGCAAGTTAGTCACAATCTTGCATAATAACTTTCTGAAGGGGATGCTCTTGAAGAGAATGTCTAGTAAGAAACCTGAACACTCTGTGGCTTCATGTCATCTGAAATATTTAAATGTGAGTCTCAACCTTGGCAAGCAATAGAAGAAAATAATGTTTTATTTTTCTCGCCTCTCAGGTGTAATAAGAAGCATGAATGTCTAAATGACATCTAAAGAGATTTAAGTAATTTATAAGTAATAACTTCTCAACTAATACTTTTAAAAGGCATATGAAAAGAGACTGTGTGTTTCTTTCCTGACTATCTGTGAAAAATCAGAAAACGATTTTGCCAATCTGGAAATGGGGTTGGAGTGCAGAAGAGGCTTCCACCACAGGGAGCTCTGATTCTGTGATGTCATAGTGGTCATGGTGGGATTGTAGGCTGCAGCTTCACCTCTGCTGCTGTCATTACAGCATCCATTTCTGACTGTCTCTTCTGCTCTGTGGTGGGCTTTGCAATTGCTCTCCCTGCAGTTCCTTTTTTAGAGGTTTGCCCTCTTGACACATTCAAATGAAGAAATTGGAGCACGAAAAGATTGGTGACAGACCCTGCAATTTCATTCTCTGTAGTAGGTCCTGAAATCATATCTACATGTCATCTGGCTAATCAGAGGTCCATGGTGAGATCTGTCAGAGATTTCTGTTTTAAAAAAGAAATTCAGACACAGTTGACAGGAGAAGTGAAATGTTTTTCCCCTGGTCCTGTGGCAGCTACCAGCACTATCTATTATTATTCAAGTGCAAGCCTGAGGCTGTGGTGAAAGCATAACCTCAGGGTGGCCTCCTAAGGACATCAGCACAGGTGAGAGGAGTCCCCTTCCCCTCCCTCAACAGAAAACAAACAAAGAGGAACCAACCACCAATATCAAAAAGCAGATACTAGGTAAAAATAGAATAGCTGACTCTCAGTCTAAGCTGGTTCATAAGACAATATAATGAAACTCAGGAGTTACACATTTAGTGAGACAGTGTCTAATGGGATAACTGTATCTCTCAAAAAGGTTGGAGAGTCCTACATATAATCAAATCAATAAAATCCCCAAGCAGAAAATGCCCTGTTTTACTTATAGAATTTGCAAAAGTATGAAAATTTAAAGATTTACATTTACAGGGAAATCTTGGAGATACTGTGGGTTCGGTTCCAGACCACCTCAGTAAAGCAAGGATCGCAGTAAAGTAAGTGTAATCTTTTTGCTGCTGGAGGGTCTTGGCTTCAATTTGTAAAAAAGGCAACATCTTTGAAGCACAATAAAGTGCAGCTCAACAAAACGAGGTACGTCTGTATAATTCTATGCTCCGAAAAAATATCTCAGTTCTTTTGGATCACTTTACTTTTTTGTTATTAATAAAGTATAAAGTGCAGTGGCCTTAGAGTCATACTTTACCAGAGATAGGAAGATAGGCATTTATTAAACTCTGCCAAGTCAGACCATGATTCTGAGTAAATCGTTTTTGAAAGTTGCACAAGAGAAAGTAAATCTCAGTGGTTAAGAGCACAAGTTTCAGAGCTGCAGTATCTGAGTTCAAATCCTGACTCTGTCACTTATAAGTTTTTGTCACCTTGGACAAACTACATGCCTCTTCTCTGTATCTGCTTCTTCATCTTTAAAAATGGAATGATAATAATCTATCGACATTGTAAGATTATTGAGGGGATTAGAAGCAACAATAAAAAGTATATGTGATACATGAAAAACATTCCATCAATGTTATTATTATTGCTATTGTTATTATTTTATCAGTAAGGCTAGGCTATTTTGATAATATATATAATATTCATCTCCCCAAATCTTAAGCATTAAAACAAAAAAATGTTTATTTCTCATGCATGCTATACAGTAGTACCCCCTCATCCACAAAGGATATGTTTCTGTACCCCCAGTGGATGCCTGAACATGCACATAGTACTGAATCCTATATGTATGTTTTTTTCCTATGCATACATATCTATGATAAAGTTAAGTTGGAAATTAAACACAATACAAGATTAACAACAAAGCTAATAATAAAATGGAACAATTATAACCTTATACTGTAATAAAGGTTATGTGAATGATGTGGTCTCTCTATTTTACTGTACTTATACTCACCTTTCTTCTTGTGATCATGTGAGATGACAAAATGCCTACATGGTGAGATAAAGTGAAGTAAATAACACAAGCATTGTGAAGTAGTGTTAGGGTACTATAAGGATTACTTGAGAACAAACACTGTTATAGTGTGACAGTTGATCTGATAAGTGAGTTGGCTACTAAGTGATTAACAGGCAGGGAAACATGCAGTGTGGATATGATGGACAAAGGTGGGACAGAGGGGGACGGTGTGAAATTTCATCATGTTACTCAGAACAGCACAAAATTTAAAACTTATGAATTATTTGTTACTGGAATTTTCTATTTAATAATTTCAGACTACAGTTGGCCATGGGTAGCTAAAACAACAAAAAGGAAAATTCCAGATCAAGGGGTGCTACTGTACTTTCATTGGTAGAGAAGCTCATAAGTTATTCATGAACCCTGATTGATGGAGCAGCTACCGTTTTGGAAATTGGTGGTTGATGTACCAAAGAGAAGAGAACTTTGAAGGATCTTAAGTCAACAGTTAAATACCCTACAACAGAAATAATGCCCATCACCTTTCTGCAAAACTCATTGACTAGAAACAAGATACTTGGTCTCATTAAATCACAAGGGTAGTAGGAAACGCGAAATTTTCACATGCCTAGAAGAAAATAGAATGTAAGTGGTGAACAATATTAATGCCTACGTTATTTTATTATACCAGTAGTAGCATTCTATATTAACTCTTCAAGATACTAGCTATCTACTTATTGGAGTGAGATATTCTTGAAAGACCTGGGACAAAAAAAAAGCTATATTTATGTACTTCATTCTCATCAATATAATATTTAGTTGCAGACTAAATAACATCACTTGAGCATGTGTTAGCTATCAGATAGTATATAAGTTGCTTTCATCTGTCTTTATACATAATTCTAACAACCCTAAAAGGTAAGTACTTTTAGCTCAATTTCATAGATAAAGGACCAATACTTAGAGAAATTACATAACTTACGCAGTGACATAGCTAATAAGTATGGAGCCAAGTTTGGATTCATATCTGCCTGACTCTATTTATATCATCTTTATATTAAATCATAGTATGGATTCAAAAGATTATCCGTAACAAATGGGCCATAGATTAGGCCCTCATATCCCTATAGGAAGTATACAGAGATATGAACTAGCCTGAGAGAAAAGTAAGCTTTTATCTAGAAATTTTATAAAATCTTAAATATCCTTCTTTATTTTCTGATGGTAAAAAAAGAAAAAAAAATTGTCTGCTTAGCATCATAAGAATCTATGTAGTCTACTTTGCAATGTATTCAATTTTAAATTCAATAAAGTACTTCATTCATTATCCCGATTTTTATTCCCAAGATGAAATATGGACTTGAGTCCTCAATTATAAAAGAGGAGTAAGGCATGTTAAAAATGTTAGCCTAGTCTTGCTAGTTCTATTGGATAACGGCCATCCTCATCTGCCACTCCAGATGGACCTCTGCTTTAGAAAAGCACATGGACTGGAAGGAATAACTGAATGGACTAGCAGGGCAGTGAATGCAGCAGTGACTCAATCAATACACATTCAATAACAGTTATTTTAACAAAACTGATTTAATGTGAGAAGGTTGAGAAACATGCCAGTCATTTTGAATAGGGCTAAAAAGAAATAGGAAGAAAACAGTGAAAATTCTTCAAACATATGCCTCTCATGGATGTCCCAGAATCTCAGCTCACTTTGGGAAACAACACTTGAGACAGGAATTACTATGCTTAAAGAAAACACCACATAGAGTCTTTATTCCTAGGTGGAAAGGATTTTCAACTAGAAAGGCATTCATTTATTTCCTAAATTATTTTTAGACCTAGGAATGTAGCAGGACAACACAGGGTGTCAGTGAACTAGAGATTGCTCTAGATAATGGTCTCTCTAAGAAGTAAGTCATGGAGCTCACTGGGGGAATAATTACATAATATAGCCTGAAATGTCTTTTTTCGTTCAATCAACTCGATAAAGACTTACAAGAAAAAAAAGGACAGCCCTAAATGAATAAACGATGCAAATGTCTGATGATTCATTTACCTTTCTAGATCAGATTGACTCTTGTCTACCACGTCCAGCCTCCTAAGACTCACCACTCCAGCCCACATACAGCTTTTCTAGTAATTTGAAAGCATCTTAACTGATTATTTGCATCTACATGTTACAAAGAAATAGGTATATAGTGCTTAGAACATGCTAGGGACTGCTCTAAGTGATTTACATATAATATTTATCCTTATAATAACCCTTTTCAGTAGGCAATATTATTACCCCTATTTTACAGATGAGAAAAATAGTGGCACAGCATGGTATGTAACTTGCCCAAAGTCACACAGGTAGTAAGCAAATTCAAACTGAGGAAACCTAATTTCAGAGTTCATCCTTTTAACCTTAAATTATGCTTTCAAATTTAATGTCATTATTTAGAAAGTCCTTTTACTCTTTAATATCTAGCTAACTCCTTCATCATTCGAAACTTGGCTCTGACCTCACCTACTTAGGGAAATTTTCCTTCTCCCCTCTCTTACCCTCATCACCATGTTATTCTTCACTAGATGAGGCATCAGTCCTCTGTGCTCCAGGGATCCTGAGATTGCCCTGTTAGTCATTGGTCTCCTCTACTAGACTATCAAATTTTGTACAATAGAGTAGTATTAATTCATTTATACATTCATGTCTGTATGCATGTCATCTATGTATGGCACAGAGCAGTTGTTAAGTAAATATTTGTTGAAGAATTACTATAATAATAGAAGGAGTAAAAGTCTGTGTAGAGATTGGTGTTATCTTTCATTCACCCATTTTCAGTGCTTTTAAATGGATGTAGCTCAGACTTTCAGTTACCACACACAAAAACCCAACAAATACTGTTGACTTGCAGATGCTTCTCAGAGAAAAATTAGCACGGTCTATTTTTAAACTATTTTACAGTGTTTCCAAACTTATTCCACAAAGTGTTAAATTTCTGTATCTTTTTCTAAAAAATGGCTACTCCTGGGATTTAAAGAATGCTCTCTTTAGTGTTTACAGAAGAAAAGAATATCAACAAAACAAAAGCAGATATTTGCAACTATATTATATTTGAGGAAAAGCTTTGTGAGATCTTTTTTTCTTTTTCTTTTTCTTTTCTTTTTTTTTTTTTTCCAGATACCTAGTAATTCAAATATCACCAACCTGAAAGGAATTCTGATTCCAAGCTTGAACTAAGAAATATCTTTTGTGTGGACTCTGATGACAGAAGTCAAAGCGATGGTTTTAGATAATATGACATTAAGTCAATAGCTTGTTTTGAAAACCATGCTGCTGTCAATGGCTTCTTTTTAGTAAGCAGGGGATCCAGTGTGAATTGCTATAAAAGAGTACTCTCTACGAGGTTGCTCCCTCGATGTCTCTTTCAGAAGTTTCTTCACTTTAGCCCCCTACCGAGAGTGGGAGAACAGCAATGTCTGTAGTCCCAGGCTGGAGACATCTTTTTGTTTTCATTATGAATGTGCCTCTAGAAAGAGCACAGGTTTCAGAGCCACGGCTGCCAAAACTAGAGTTAGAATCTAAGGTGAATGGTCTTAAGAAAGTCATTTCTCCCTTTCTTTTTTGTCTTCTCCTCTTCTTCCTCTTCCTCATTCTTCACAATTCTGTTAAGCCTGAATTTTATTGCCTGTAAAAGGAGACTCACAACAAGCATCTCATCAGGTTTTTAAGAGGATAAGAAACAATAAAATCTGTAAAGCACCTGGTACACAGAGGCACACACACAAACATGTACAGTAACTGCTGTCATTGTTGTCTACTATGCATTATCTGAAGTAGCAAAGGCAGGATCATCAGTATATTAAGATATGCTCATTTTGCTCTATGTTAGATGAATGTGGTCTAGAATATTATTCTTGTAGGATTCAGCAAGATGGACTTGAGGGAAAATCATCTTGTAATGCACTGAGCAGGCTGCTGGGCATTACCTCAAAACTTCACACCTGCAGGAAAAGACCAGGGAAACACAGATGTACCCACAATTACATTAACAAAACATCCATTCCTAACCTGGGTTAGTCTCAAGAGTTTTCATCCACTGCAAAAAAAGCGCTTTTTCCGCTTTATTGGATTTAAAATATTTAGACCTTGCCTAGGCATGATAGATATTTTGTGCAATGAATGATAGTCAATGGAAGAGTGATAGAAGAGCTAAATGAAAGGAACGAAAAAAGCCATTTGATTTTCATTTTAACAGTTTAAATTTTATGGTTTGATTTCTGAAAGAACCAATGTTCTATCTACCTTTTATTCCAATTTTTCTCCTTCCCTTTTCAATATTTCTCTTTAGCATTTCTGACCTCGAAAAATTGCAACAGCAACTCTGAACGTGATGAAAGTTTATGTACAGAGTAAGTAACCCTGGAAATTCCTACCATTTCATAGTATAGAGAGGCATCATTAGCCTCCTATGCTTGCTTCTGTTTTCCCCTCTCTTCTCTTGTGTGGCAGATAAGTGTCCTCTCTAGGTTCCAGCCCACTACCGTACCTGGGGTCCTATGCCCTCAAACTTCTTCAAGATTCATTAACAATCCAGTTTCCCCAATCAAGTATGTCCTTCTGTTAACATAAAACATGATTTAATCATTCCCAGGTTAGAAGGAAGGAAAGAAGAAAGAAAGGAGGGGTAGGGAGAAAGGGGAATGAGAAAGCCTCCTTGTCCCTAATGTCCTTTAATATGATGCTTTTTTACTACTCGCTTACCTCCTCTTCACATTTCTTAAAGCTTTCTATATCTTCTTTTTATATGTCCTCTTCTTCCACGTCTTCCTCAACCAACTCCTATTTAAATTCCACTTATTCCACAAAATTTATTTCACCGAAGTCACCAATAACCTCTATGGCTTTAAATTCAATGGACATTTTTAATCCTTATTTTATTTGACCTCTCACCTCTCAGTCTGTCCATCAAGTGTTGGAGTTCCTCAAAGTTGAGACCTAAAGCTTTTCTCTTCCCAATCTAATCTCTCTCCTTAGGAAACTTTATCTGTATTCGCAGCCTTAATTAAGTACAAGCTACATGTTAATGAACAGCAAATCAAGTCTGCACTAATATATGACTGTCTTTCTGCTTTGTAGCTCCACTAGGATGTCTCTAAAATTTTTCAAACGCAATGTCAAATACAAAGTTTATCCTTCCCTCCAACCCACAACCTCTTCTATTGTTCCTATCTTAGTGACAGCATCACCAGATGCCAAAGAGTCACTCTGAGAAACTCTCTCACTTTCCATACCAGGCCCTGAAAAGTGCATGTCCTAAGTTGCTTTCCGACACATCTCTACTGTCCTTACCCTATCATTACCCTAGTCCAAACCATAATTTTTTAAACTTGCTGGGCTGTAATAGAGTCTAAGCTAGTCTCCTTTCTAGTCTTCTCCAGTCTGTTCTCCACATTTCTATTAGAAAAACACAGTTCTCAAATATGTGGCTTCTGAACACTCTATGGGTTCTTCAGGTGCATCTTATTCAACTTCATCTTTATCTATATTTTGCATGAATAGACCAAACATTTCTAAAAAGCACAAACATTCTCATTAACTGGTTGCTTTAGTAATGATAGCTCATTTTCTGTGTGTGTAAAAATGAATTATATAATGCAAATGAGATAAAAGATTTTCCCATTTATTACACATAGAAATTTGGAACTTTAAATTTTTCTAAAAATGGATGGGGTTATCAATGTTTATGAAAATCTTATATATTTTTCCTACCCCTGAGGCTTACTTTCAGACTTTCTGACAGGGGTCACTAGACATGCAAGCAGCCTTTCAGGTGCTGGATATCATCTACAGAGATCCTGGCCACTCTGATCAGGCTCCATATATCGACATGTGGGTCGATATCGTTTCTGATGCCCCCAAGTACTTGAAGGGCTGCCGCTGTGGTCAAGAGTCAAGAGCGACTCCCAAGCCTACCTCAGAGGAGCGGGAACGTATCCTGAGGGAAGCTTCAAGGATGGTATTAGAGCACAATGGGCAGCCTTCCACTGAATTGGCCCGTGTCCAGCATGTTTTCCCGAATATCCGTCGCCTTGGGACCCCAACACCGACCAATGTAAGGAGGCTCTCCAACGGTATCGCCAGCTTCTGCTCCAGGGCCTCCGGTCTGCCGCCCCACGACCCACTAACATATCTAAGGTAAGCGAGGTCATCCAAGCTAAGGATGAATCACCCAGCGGCATTCCTAGAATGACTTTTAGAGTCATACTGGTTATATTTAGCCTTTGTCAGTCAGTCGGCCTCAGATATTAGAAAGAAACTGCAGAGGATGGAAGGGTTTGAGATATAGCATAGACCAAGAAGATAACCAAGGTCTCGCTTGCAACCATGCAAGGAGCCAATCCAAAGGGCCCTGTCCTCTAGTCGGATCAAGGCTATTCTGAGGATATCTCAGCCGCCCACCAAGCGACAGGTTCGAGATTCCGGGGTTATTTATTCCGCAGAAATAACTAAGCCCCTGTACACTAGTACCAGAGGAAAAGGAGAGGACCTACTCTGGGGAAAAGAAGAAAGGAAGGCATTTGAAGCCCTGAAGGCAGCCCTAACCACAGCCCCTGCATTAGCCCTGCTCAACCCGGAAAAGCCATTCCAGCTCTTTGCTACCGAGGTGTGGGGAATCGTGAAAGGGGTCCTGACACAGACCCTAGGACCCTGGAAGTGATCGATTGCATACCTCTCCAAAAGATTGGACTACGTGGCAGCAGGATGGCCCAAATGTTTGACGGTGATTGCTGCCACTGCAATCCTCACCAAGGAAGCCCTAAGATTGACACTAGGGCAGACCCTCCAGATCATCGCCCCACACACAGCTGAGTCAGTGCTTCGCAGTCCACCAGACCGGTGGATTTCCAATGGGGCACAAGCCCTAAGCCACGGAACTTCAGCTCAGCGGGCTGAACTAGTAGCAGTGACTCAAGCTCTGCGGTGGGATAAAAACAAGACTGTTAATATCTACACGGACAGCAGGTATGCCTTTGCCACGGCACTTGTATGTACATGGGGCATTATATAAGGAAAGGGGGCTACTGACCTCGGGAGGAAAAGAAATTAAGAATAAGGAAGAAATACTAGCCCTTCTTGAGGCAGTTTAGCTGCCAAAGAAAGTGGCAATCATCCATTGCCCAGGGCACCAGAACTCGGGCTCAGAGGTAGCACAAGGCAACTCCTTCGCTGATCAGACAACAAAGAAGGCTGCCTGAAAACCAGTGGGGCCAATTGACATTCTGTCGGCCCTACCGCCCAGGGTGCTAACAGACATCCTTACCTACATTCCAAGAGAAGTTGAACTATGCAGCAAGCTGGGAGGAAAAGAGGAATCTACTGGGTGGGCTAGGATCCCGGACGGCCGCATTGTAGTACCTGAGGCCTTGAGCCGAGACCTTATAACCCAGGTTCACCAGAGCACTCACTTGGGAGGAACCAAGTTAATTGAACTGTTGAAAAAAGACTATTACATCCCGGGGCTGCAACGAATGGCTAAGCAGGTATCAGCCTGGTGCCACATTTACGCACAAGTGTATCCAGGGCCCTCCAAGGAAATACAACAAGGGACGAGACTTTGTGGACAGGCACCGGGGGAACACTGGGAGTTGGATTTCACTGAGGTCAGCCCAGGTACCCTCGGATTCATGTACTTGCTTGTGTTCATTGACACTTTTTCAGGATGGACTGAAGCCTTCCCCACCAAGTAGGAGACAGCTCAGGTAGTAGCAAAGAAATTAGTCTCAGAAATAGTGCCTCGACTTGGCCTGCCCATAACACTGGGGTCCAACAACGGCCCGGCATTCATCTCCCAGACCAGCCAATCTCCAGCAAAGGTGTTAGGGATCAATTGGAAATTGCATTGCATTTATAGACTGCAGAGTTCGGGGCAAGTAGAAAGAATGAATAGAACCTTGAAAAAAATCCTAACTAAGTTCAAGCTGGAAACTGGCGAAAACTGGGTGAGTCTTCTCCCCTTCGCCCTGTTAAGGGCAAGGTGCACACCCTATTGTAAGGGCATCACGCCTTATGAAATAATGTTTGGAAGACCCCCACCTCTCCTCCCTAAGTTAGGGGAAGAAAAGCTAACAGAAGTTCATAATTTTTCACTGCTTAAGTCCTTGCAGCCCCTCTATCTCGCACGGCAGGAGACTCACCAACTGGTCTCTGCCACCAGAACAACCACTCAGCATCCGGTCCAGCCACACAACCACACTCCAGGCAATTGGATTTGGGTGAAAAAGGTACAGCCTGCTTCTCTTGAGACCCCCTGGGATGGACCTTTCCCTGTCATCCTCACAAAACCCACCGCGGTCAAGGTAGCTGGACACTGTCTTTGGATTCACCATACCAGGATCAAGGCTGCGCATCCACCACAGACATCAGAACAATGGACCCTGTTTAAGACAGTGGACCCACTAAAGATAAGACTATCAAGGGTCCAGTCTGGACCATCTTAATTATCTCCATCCTAAAGTAAGGTGTTCTTTGTATGGCTTTTAGGTGAAACCTGACAGAATAGGAGAGGATTAGACCTACTGTTAACTAAGTATGTCAAAAAAGGGTGCAGGCAGTGAAACTCATGGTTCTCAGAACTCACCACCCACTGCTCCAGGTTGAGGAATCAATGATTTGAATTCCCCTAAAAAAAACCAGTGGGGAATGTTAAGGGTGTTGTTCTGGGCAAAGATATGCTAATGGCCCACTTCTGCTTCTGTAATCTGCTTGCTTGTTCAATGTTAACTAGGGTGTGGTTAATCTGTTTGCTTGTTTGATGTTAAACCAGGGTGTGGTTCTAGGCTTCATAAACTGCCTCTTTTGGGAGCTCGGGGCTGATCTCCTCTAACCCTGCCTGATAGAGAGTCATTCGCCAGCCAGCTAAAAAAGACTCATAATTCATCTCAATTGGCTCCATGGGTCTTAGAATTGATCGCGCCACAACAAATTGTGTAGGGAGTGGTGGAAGACAGAATGACAGGAAATCAGTTAAGAAAGAAATGTAACTTGATTTCCATACATGATCTAGCTAGGTTGGGGGGAGAAAACCATGCTACATAAAATATATAAATACAATTATAGATAAATAAACAAATAGAAAAAGAAAGGAGAGAGTTCAATGTCCAAGTAGACCATGTTTTAAAAAATAGCATTATATTTCAGTGAACAGAGAAATAAAGAGGCCAAAAATACTTCAAGA
>NW_011888799.1:11911949-11914353 GCF_000151845.1 Pteropus vampyrus
GGTTGGGGGGAGAAAACCATGCTACATAAAATATATAAATACAATTATAGATAAATAAACAAATAGAAAAAGAAAGGAGAGAGTTCAATGTCCAAGTAGACCATGTTTTAAAAAATAGCATTATATTTCAGTGAACAGAGAAATAAAGAGGCCAAAAATACTTCAAGAAAGAGGTGAAGTTTGAACTGGGAAGTAAAAAATTTAAATAAAGGAAATAAGTTCAAGTCATAGAAAATAAAAAGTTCAATTGATAGTGAGAGTGCCATTTATTTACTTACTCATTTAATGCATTGAACAAATATTTATTGAGTAATAACTATGTGTCAGATACTGTGCTACATAGTGGGAATATATGAGTAAGCAAAACAAAAGATAAACAAGTACTCATTCACATGAGACTTTGATTCTAGTGCATAGAGATAAAAAACTAAAATTAGTCAATAAAATAATAACATGGAGCAAAAAGGCAAATAAATAAATATAAAATTTAATGTGTCAGAGAGTGGTAAACACTCTGGAATAAAAATAAAGAAGAAAAAGGTTCAGGTGCTGTGTGTACAGTTTTAGAAAGAGTATTCTGGGAAAGCCTGGATGAGATAAAATTTCTGGAAGATCTAAAAATCTGTACAATACATAAATCTGAAGGAAAAATATTCTAGGCAATGGGAACAACGGCACCAAAAAGGGCTCTGAGACAAAAGCATGGCTGACATTTTAAGGAAGCCGTTGGCTCTAGGACAGAATAAGAGAGAAAGTAAAGGTAAGAGCTTGGATCTGTCAGAGCTTTTAAGGCCAATATGAGAACTTCCTTTTACCCTGAGTGGGACAATGAGCCATTAGAAGTTTTGATAGAGTGGCTTGATCTCACTTACCGTTAAAGGGATCATTCTAGCTGCTGTTTTGTGAATAGATTGAAGGGAGTGAAGGCAAAAGCAGAGAGACTAACCAGAGGATATTATAATAGCTTAGGCAAGAACTGATTTTGGCTTGAACAGAAGAGATAATGGTAAAGAGATGGCAAGTGATTAGATCGGGTAAGTGATTTGTGGATATGTTGAAGGCAGAACTGACAAGATTTGCTGATGCATTAGAAGATGAGGTTTGATAGAAAGATAAGAGTAAAAATTGACTCCAAAGTGTTTGACTCGAACAACTGGAAAAACAGAATTGCTATTTGCCGAGGAGAAAACTGGGGGAGAAATGGTTGGGGATGGAGAAAAAATCAAGAATTCGTTTCAAGCCTGTTAAGTTTGAGATGCTTAGTAAATATTGAAGAAGAGATATCAAGGAAACAGTTTGTTATACCTATGAGACTGTTCTTCAGGAATGAGGTCTTAGTTGAAGATATACATTGGTGAGTCTTCTATATAGTATTTAGATAGTATTTAAAGACATGAAACTACATAGAATCTTCAACAGATTAGAACAGATAGAGAAAAAGGGAAGGCAAAGAGTTAGCCAGATATAATTCAATACTTAAAAGATTGGAAAAGGAACAAAGAAGAGTAGGAATGTTCCTTTAAACTGGAGAAAAATCAGGAGAATAAGGTGCCCTTGAAGCCCATTAAAAAGAGCATTTCAGGGATGAGGGGGTGATTATCTTTGTCAAATGCTGTTGAAGGATCTTGTAAGATAAACCTTAAGATTGGCCATTGGATTTAGCTACACAGAGGTCATTAGTGAGCTTGATAAGAGCAATGTCAGTGGCGTTTGGAGACAAATGTCTGGCTGGTGGGAGTTAAAGAGAGAAATCAGAGATAGATCTTTGTATAAGTTTTGCTGTAAAAAGAAGAAAAGAAATAGAATGGGAGCTGGGTGAAGATATGAGATCAAAAGAGTTATGTGTTTAAGAAAGGAGAAGCAACTGATGGAAATTATAAAGCAAAGAGAAAATTCATGATTCAGGAAAAAGAAAAGAATTGACTTGATCTGTATCATTGAGTCGGCAAGAACAAGCTAGGTTGAGTCATGCCGCTAAACATTTGGGAATCAGTCTAGAGCAGACATATTTCTTTGGAGACCTGACCAAACTTGAGAAGCAGCAAGGGAACCTAGCTCTCTCTTCTCTCTTTTAAGAGTGCATAGAATCTTAGAGAGGAGTAGATAAAAAGAGACCACTGAGAGTTTAGAGAAAGAGTCCTGATTTGAAATATTTATTAAGTTTATATACTTTTTAAGTTAAAATTTGCATTATTCTCCTTTTCCTCCTAAGCCTACCTGGCTTCTGTTAATGTAATATGAATTCAGGATTTATTGAATTCTAAATGTTTGCTCTTCTAAAAGGTGATACTGAATATTTAGCCCTCTGCACTATCTTTAATTTTTCTAGCACCCTCCTTAAGCAGCTATTTTGAAGCTTGTTTTTAGGCATAGAGTGGTTAAATAGCTTTCTCAACTGTATAAA
>NW_011888799.1:11914403-11926545 GCF_000151845.1 Pteropus vampyrus
AATATGAGAACTTCCTTTTACCCTGAGTGGGACAATGAGCCATTAGAAGTTTTGATAGAGTGGCTTGATCTCACTTACCGTTAAAGGGATCATTCTAGCTGCTGTTTTGTGAATAGATTGAAGGGAGTGAAGGCAAAAGCAGAGAGACTAACCAGAGGATATTATAATAGCTTAGGCAAGAACTGATTTTGGCTTGAACAGAAGAGATAATGGTAAAGAGATGGCAAGTGATTAGATCGGGTAAGTGATTTGTGGATATGTTGAAGGCAGAACTGACAAGATTTGCTGATGCATTAGAAGATGAGGTTTGATAGAAAGATAAGAGTAAAAATTGACTCCAAAGTGTTTGACTCGAACAACTGGAAAAACAGAATTGCTATTTGCCGAGGAGAAAACTGGGGGAGAAATGGTTGGGGATGGAGAAAAAATCAAGAATTCGTTTCAAGCCTGTTAAGTTTGAGATGCTTAGTAAATATTGAAGAAGAGATATCAAGGAAACAGTTTGTTATACCTATGAGACTGTTCTTCAGGAATGAGGTCTTAGTTGAAGATATACATTGGTGAGTCTTCTATATAGTATTTAGATAGTATTTAAAGACATGAAACTACATAGAATCTTCAACAGATTAGAACAGATAGAGAAAAAGGGAAGGCAAAGAGTTAGCCAGATATAATTCAATACTTAAAAGATTGGAAAAGGAACAAAGAAGAGTAGGAATGTTCCTTTAAACTGGAGAAAAATCAGGAGAATAAGGTGCCCTTGAAGCCCATTAAAAAGAGCATTTCAGGGATGAGGGGGTGATTATCTTTGTCAAATGCTGTTGAAGGATCTTGTAAGATAAACCTTAAGATTGGCCATTGGATTTAGCTACACAGAGGTCATTAGTGAGCTTGATAAGAGCAATGTCAGTGGCGTTTGGAGACAAATGTCTGGCTGGTGGGAGTTAAAGAGAGAAATCAGAGATAGATCTTTGTATAAGTTTTGCTGTAAAAAGAAGAAAAGAAATAGAATGGGAGCTGGGTGAAGATATGAGATCAAAAGAGTTATGTGTTTAAGAAAGGAGAAGCAACTGATGGAAATTATAAAGCAAAGAGAAAATTCATGATTCAGGAAAAAGAAAAGAATTGACTTGATCTGTATCATTGAGTCGGCAAGAACAAGCTAGGTTGAGTCATGCCGCTAAACATTTGGGAATCAGTCTAGAGCAGACATATTTCTTTGGAGACCTGACCAAACTTGAGAAGCAGCAAGGGAACCTAGCTCTCTCTTCTCTCTTTTAAGAGTGCATAGAATCTTAGAGAGGAGTAGATAAAAAGAGACCACTGAGAGTTTAGAGAAAGAGTCCTGATTTGAAATATTTATTAAGTTTATATACTTTTTAAGTTAAAATTTGCATTATTCTCCTTTTCCTCCTAAGCCTACCTGGCTTCTGTTAATGTAATATGAATTCAGGATTTATTGAATTCTAAATGTTTGCTCTTCTAAAAGGTGATACTGAATATTTAGCCCTCTGCACTATCTTTAATTTTTCTAGCACCCTCCTTAAGCAGCTATTTTGAAGCTTGTTTTTAGGCATAGAGTGGTTAAATAGCTTTCTCAACTGTATAAAGGTAATAATTATTAAAATCTTGTTCCGCCTCAGTCTATATCCTGTGCTTTAATTGTATGCTATACCAAGAACCCTAAGTTGAAGATAATGTAATGTTGGGCCTCTTTTAAACAAAGAAAAACTACTATTGTTGGACAGACACTCTTTAAGAGTGAAATAACTCAAGAGTGATATTGCTTAGACAACCTTAAATTTGCCATATTGAAAGGGGTTGCTTAAAAGCAAAGAAATTTGCCTTAATTTATCTTTCTAGGCACAATCGTGGCCATGTTCTTGATCTGGTTCCAGTATCTCAATTCCTTGACCATTCCAGGATCCCTGTTCATTATCTCCATTGATCTTTCTAGTATAGTCTGCGCTCTTCCCATCCCAGGTGCTACACAGGCCTGGTCTTGATTACTAAATAACAACTCCCTTCTCTGCTGTCCTAAGGATTCTTTGACTGAGCTCTATTTCCCTTATATTTGGACAGGTTTAAGCCTATCCCTCCCCTTGAATACTAATAGATTATACTTCTATGGAATCTATGTGTGTTATTTTGATATATACATATATGAAAACTTTATTGTTGTCTGGCCAAGTAAACAGCACTGTCCTTAAATTATAGATGAGAAAACTGAGAATATGAAAATAGCCTAAAATACAGAACAGTAAGGATTCAAAATTAGTTCTGGCACCAATGTTTTAACCACAATAACCTGACTCACTGCATAATTATTTAGTGTATGTACAACTGAACATTCCGAGATTCGCTCCCAATAATTCAAAACCAGTTCACACCCACCTGACTTAAGTTAGTTGCAGCCCTACCGTGAAGACTCCCTGTGACTCTGAGTCATATTCTGATTTCATACCTGCCAGTTTTATTTTATGTGTGCTTAATATTATGGAAAGGGAATATAATATCCTTCCAAGAACTTCAGGGAAAGGACTGAACTATTAGTGTGAGTTGAGGAGGAGGGGATATAGTTCTTCAGATAAAAAAAATGTGACTTTACAGAACAGCAGCGTAGCTTAGAAGTGAAGCACTCTGGCTGTAGAAGAAGCACATGGGCCTAAATACCAGCTCTAGCTTTTATTAGCTCTCTGTGCCTCCTCCGTTCTCTCAACTACAAGATGAGGATAATATTAATAAATGTGTGTATTAAATAAATTAATATATGTGAAGTATTTAAAACAGTACTTGGTACATACATAGGGTTATGTTATGATAATGATTACTATTATGTTCACTCTCTTGGTTGCTAGAGATTTACACATACGTGGGTAGTGCCCATTCATACAATGGTAGTATTACTTAGGAAATCTCCCAGGAATTTTGATAGATCTCAGAATTATGGGATCTTTACCACTGTTGGGGTCAGAGTGAGTTTCCTGGTCAGGAGAAGCCGCAATTGAATCAAACTCTATGCTATGTTGTTTCTCTGGAAAGACAATTTCATAACAGCATTGCCATTTAGAAGAAAAAGAAGTTAATTTTCCAATATTGTTTTATTTGTTTCAATTATTGAAAGATTATTCAATAACAGTCTTTCCTCAGTTTTTATGTTTTTATAGCAGTTACAGTCATATCGTGCTATTGCTTACTCAGATTTTTGCATTCAGGCTTAATTACTTGACTCTTACAGGATTCCTGTTCATTGGTCTCTTAATCATGGCATTACATTTCTTCTGACTGCTTCTCAATTTATCTACGTCAATTTCAAAATGAGATGTCTATACGCAGATAGGACTCTGAAAGTGGAATTTCTCTGTCATTAGAGGGGGTGCTACCATCTTCCTGCTCCACACCTGATGGCTCTATATCTGGATCTCTGAATAACATTGGTCTTTTCAGACTCAATAGTATACTTCTAAGTGATTGTAGTATCATCTTATAAACTGTCCACCCTCATGTTACAAAGTTCTTTGACAATATCGCTTTCTATATTTTATTGTTCTGCTTGACTGTCTACATGACAAATGTGCAAGTTTGCTTTTTTCCAAATGTAATCTCATTTTGTCATTTTTAGCTCCTATATAAAGTGACATAGATAAAGAAAGTAATAAAGTGTTCTTAAACCTTTAGTATGTTACCTCCTTGCATCATGGAGAGATTTCCAGAGCTTAGAAGAAAGTTTTAAAGCATATGCATTTTTATTTATTTATTCATTTTTATTTTTCCTCTGTGCAGAAATAATTGGTGCCATGTTTTATAAAATGGCTGAACTTTTTTTAAATGCATGTAGCAAATCTAGTCTGATTGTGGAAGTAGGAAGCTCATGTCATTTACTAACCAGTTTGTTTCACTAGGTACATAGTTTGATGAGCAACCACAGGATGATTGATTTCTATTTTGTACTAGAGGTAGAAATTGCCTTGGATAACTATGAACATCTTGTTACATTCCATTCCCAAATCTGTCAACCATTTAATGATAGCCAGCGCACTAAACGATATTTTACTCGTTTATAAGCAACAAGGCCCATGAGTAGAAATAGCTATTTTTCTAAGTATATATATATGGTCATGAAGCAAACTATAGTATATAGTTCATGTTTTTTGTGTGCTGTGTTCATTTTCCATATGCCCAATCAGTAAGTTTCTATGTGCATGGTTCTATATGCTGCTAAAATACTTGTGGGGAAAAAAATTCAGTGAACATCAATTTTTGATGAGTTTGCCTCTTCATATAATCCAACTGTTTTAAGAGAACACTTTCAATATGTATCAAATTTAATTCTCATGATCTGAAAACCAATATCCTGTCAATTGAAGTTTTTGAAGATTTCAGGCCATCACACCTTGTTTCGGTCAAGTTACAACAAATGTTCTATTATTTCTTTCACTGAACTGAACAAAAACATTTATAGGCTAAAACTTACTATGGGACAAAATTTTATTTATTGTCATAAAATCTGATTATTTTTCAAATGAGCAATACTGTTGTCTTTCTACTCCAGCCAGACTGGAAGTGTGGAGCAGGCTCGCTCCTACTAGGAGATGTGTATGCCTTTGTTCGTTCTTCATCACCTCCTTGATCTCTTAACTGTGGAGTATGGCAGAGATCTGTCCTTGACCCTTACTGGTTTGTTTTTCTTTTTCTTTTTTTTTTTTTTTATCCTCGCTTACTGTTTTGGTGATTTCCTTCAGTGTAGTAACTTTAAATACTGTCCGTATGTTCTAAAATTTATATGAACATCTCTGAAATCTCCCTGCACTCTGACTCCTATGTACAGTTGGTACTCCACATATCAACTTAGATTGATAATGGGCATCTTAAACTTAATATGCCCCAAATGAGTTGTAGATGTCCTTCCTTATACCCATGCTTTACAGTCTTCTCCATGTCAGATAATGGCAGCAGCAACTCCATACTTTCAGTTGCTCAGACCAAATACTTAGAATCACTCCTCTCACATCTTACATTATCCAACCCATCAGCACATCCAACTGGTTCTACATTCTCAATGTATCTAGAATCCTATCATTTATCGCCATCTCCTCCCATGTGACCCTGCTCCATTAGAAATACTGCAAGAACCTCCTTACTGGTCTCCTGCTTCTTTTCTTGCCTTGCTCCCATCTCTTCTCAAATGAGCAGCCAGACTATGAGTTTTATCAGGTTTCTCCTCTGCCCCAGACCCTCCAATGCCTTACATGATTTTGACATCAAATTATCTCTCTTCTTGGGTGACTGTTTTCTCAGATATCCACAGGGCTCAAATCATTTTTTCCAGGTATTTCCTCAAATATACCTGCTCAGTAAGGCCTATCCTGAGGACTCTATTTAAAATTATAATTTCACACATACTCCATACCCTCTTCTATGATTTTACTTCATAGTGTTTATCATTATAAAAAATACCACCTATTTAGTTAGTTATTTTGTTTATCATTTCTTTTACTTAAAAAAAAAATAGCTTTATTGAAGCAGTGTTGTGTTTTGTTCTTCTATATTCCCAATAGTTCCAACAATGCCTAGTACACGGAAGGCACTCAAAAGTATTTATTGAAAGAATCAAAGACACAAATTCTGCAACCTCACTTTGTATTATAATCACTTAAAAGGCACACTATAAAATGATGGTTACAGAATCATCATTGTACCACATTCATATTGTAAACATACTTAAGAGTAAAAGCAGATAAAGTAAAACCAATAAAAAAGTGTTCCATTCTCTTTTCCATACTTCTCCTTCCTTCAATATATGCATTTAAAGAGTAAAACCTTCAAAGATTTATCTAAATGAGAACATGTTTAGTAAAAAATAAAAGGTTTTAAAATAGTCTAACAACTATAGCCCCCTTTTCTTTGCTATCAGCATATTATGTCACTAGTATTTACTTTTGCATCCTTATTTTAGATAATGCAGTCGGGTTAAGACTGCAGAGGCCTCATATGGGACTGAGAATTCACCTTGAAATGTCTTCACTATTTATTTCAACCAGAGAAGTGTTTCAGTGGAAGCCTAGATGAGGCTATTTATGGTCCAGTATTTCTGTGCAGAAACCAAGGACGAAATTCGCAAAATGGGAAGCTAATTTGGTCTCTGTACAGCAAGGGTTTCTTTCCTCCACGTTGCTACACAACGACCAATATTTAGCTGTTTAAGAAGAGAAAATCAGGCTAACAAAAATATAGAAAATTTTAGGCTCATCGAGACCTGGATTATATTGAAGTTAAGTTTAAAGAAATCAAGTGCATTTTTAGGTTCTCCTGGGTTTTTTTTGATATGCCTTTCTTGACTTCTTAAATCTAGTTTTCTCTGCTCTAAAACCCTTCTCTTTCCCTTTTGTAACAATTGTTACTCCACTCTGTTTGCTCAGTCTTAATTGATAACCGTGTTTATCCTAGCGTACATGTGCGAGCACAAACACACACACAAGTTCTTAGAATGCAGGAAATTATAACAAGAATTTTATTTTAACGAACCTAGGAAAATGATTTAAAATAAGAATCAGATTGAGACTAGATGAAAAAAAAAAAAGACGTTGAAGTACACCTGCAATAAAACTGGAAAAAGTGAAAAGCAAGACAAGCAAGGAATATTAAAGGTTACATAAGTGAAATATTTTAAAATATTTTAAAATAAAATTTTATGTGGATAAAAATTATAATTAATAGACCATTTCTTTACATGAGAAAAGATGGTCTTTAATCATCATCTTCTTGGAAAGATGACTAAAATAAGCTATTGGCTCCAAATTACTAAAAGTGTTTCTCTCTGTCTTTTCCAAACAATAATAACTTTCTCAGCTAAGTCTGTATAATAAATTTTTTTATTGTGACTTGCATTGTAAACATTAGTGTCTCCAAAATTTCATTTAAAATTCAGTAGTTCTGAGTGTGGGTGATCAAATGATAAAGGCGAGGAAGAATATAAGCTCCCAGTAACCCCGCTCCTGCCCCTGCCATTGCCTCTATAGTTCCTGGCACAAAATAGTCACTTGATGAATATTTTCTGAAAGAATAAATGAATGAATAGATAAATGAATACAAAAATTCAAATATTAACAGGTCAGACAAAAGACTCCAAAAATCAGAGTGTAATCTAGTTGCTGCTGACTCTGAATTGTATGCTCATCCTTTAAGCGAAGGACAAATAAATCACTCACAGTTGGGTCTGGAGACTATCGAGCCCCTCTGTAGGTCATCGCTTTCCACCACATGATGTTCCTTATCATCCATGTCCTAGTGACTGGTGTTTGACCATAGGCAGGAGTTTAGTTATAACTTCTGAAATAAGTCACATGATTTTATATTTGCTTTTGTATTGATCATTATTTTCTGAAGTCTTTAGCTGTGAATAATTTCTTGTGTTTTGCCCTACAGGTTTAGATTATCTCTGCTCAATTTGCCAATGTCATCTTTTTCCTTAACTACTCATTGTTCTCTTTCTGTTGCTCATCATGTCCTTAGATAAAAAGAACCAAATCACCTGCTTATAGAACCAAGCAAACATAAGATTGAAAAAAAAAAAAAAAAAGTCTGAGGCTTTTAAGTGAACCTAGCTCCTCAATGACCACTTCGCAAATGATGCAAACCATACTTTGTAGTATCAGCCTCTGGACTTTCTACTGTACTGTTCCTCTACTTAGAATGCCTTTTTTCTTTCTCTTTATCTAGTTTCTACACAGCTATCAAAGTCTGTATGCATAAACATAACTTTAATTTAAGTAAATGTTGCCTATCCATCTCTTTGATACATAACAGACATTTTGTCATGTTAGCCATTTATTTTTTCATAAGGTTTCGAGTTATTTTGTGCAAAGTCTAAATCCTATATCAGCTGTGCCCTATAGTATCAATCATGATCCACTGTAAAATAGTCATCTAAATGTTTGTTGATTAATTCTTGGTGATCTTGTGCCTTCCATGATGCCAGTTTTTTGTAACATGAACCAGTCATTGATTTTATTTCTGGCGCTTATGGAGGACACTGTGCCTATAGGCTCAATTACTGTAATCTGCACTTCTACTTCTAGACCTTTTGGGATGGTTTTCAGCTTCAAGTTTTAGAAAACCCAGTGAGTAATGATTTAAATAGTTATTTTTCTTTCACATAAGAAGAAGTCTGAAATAAGTGGCTGCTGGATTTGATTTACTAACTCAGTGATACCAGTGCCAGCATTTTTTAGATTATCATGGTCTTTCTGTAACAGATATAAAATGGGTGCTAAAGCTATGAGCATCAAGTTCATGTTAATGGGAAGAAGAAAGAGAAAAGGGAAGAGTGAAGCCAGTAATTCAGTCCTTTTTAAAAAGAAGTTAAAGCTTTCCAAAAAGCACTCTTGACACCTGGCATGTTTCTGCACACTTCTCATTGGCCCCAGTGAGGGGCAGGGAAGGGAGACTGAGACTGCTAATTAACATATCAGGTTAGTAATTAACAGAATCTTCCACAAACTCTCCCATGAATATTCTCTGTTACCTCAATTTCTCTGGTCATAAACTAGGCGGAAAACTAATAACAAACTATATCAAAGGAGGCTGAGATTGTGAAGTTTTGAGGGGTTAAGATAAAACAACATCCCATTCATTATCTTGAACATTTGGAGAATGAAATCTCAGATAAATGAAATATGAGTTTACATTCAGTTAAGCAGGGAATGGGGAGGCAAACATCTGCTGAGCATGTACTATCTACAAAGAAAAGGAAAAGGAGCCAAGAGTTTGTTATTACCTTCTTTTCTTCCCATCTCAGGAAAATTCATGGTCAATGAAGTAGGGAACTACCAATGAATAGCAAATACATAATGGCCTACTCTTGCTCACGGGAAGGTACAGAGCAGGCTTTATATATAATAGGAAAGTCAGAACTGACTTACTTTAGGGAATCATTAGAAGTTTTCAAGAACCAAAATCTTAAATTATTTGAGTATGAGCTTCAGGTTTCTTCCAAAGTAAATTAGCTACACTTTGAGGATACAATAACTCTATTAACAAATTTTAAATGTTTGCACAAGTACATATTTATGATTGATTAAATATATTCTGTAAAGCAGTTTATTTTTAAATTATTTTAGAAATATATAAAAAAAACATAGGCTAGATAAAACGGTTTATTTGAATCAAATAACAGCATCTATTTTGATCACGTTACTCTAGACTTTTGAAATAAATGCTAGACTGATGTTTATATTTCTATTACTTTGACATATTAGTAAGAATAAGAACTTGGGTGAGTTTAATCCACTCCAGGAAAAAAATAATTCTGTCATCTTAAATGCCTGGACCTGCATCCAAAAGAGTTACTGTGAATAATTATCTGTCATACTTGGATATTTATTAAGAGCTCTTCCATGACAATGCATCTTGATAACCATACATAAAAGTTTACATGTAAAAAATTAAAATACAAAATTGCAATTCAAATTTCACTAATTTAGAGATATCATCTGCTTAAGTTACAATTTATAATGATAAAATTTTACTGTAATAAATGAATTTGAAATGACTCTTATCTTTAATAAATAATAGATACAGTTTTCTGAATCTCTATTGAATAAATAGTCCTGTCTACTGTTAGGCTAAGTAAGGAAATTAATATTTTTTAAGTTGAAATTATTAGAAGAAATAGTTACATACTTTGATTTTTAAACAAAAGTGTAATTTTTCAGTTTTATTCACATTTAAATTGTTAAATTTTATCTTATGTATGAATAGAGGTATAGGATTTGAAGCCAAAATTTCAATTGTTTTGAGTCCTAGATCAAACATTAGGTGGCACTGTTGTCACAATGAAAAACTACTGCAGTCACCCACTTTTCTTCACCATCTAGAATTTTCTTTTAGAACTCTCATTTAAACCCTCACTATAGATTATTTTCACTTTTCCAAAGTGATTAAAATATATCTGTAATAAACATAAAAAAGATTAAAATTCATTGTCAACATCTGCTATTCACCAAGAAGTGTGAATTATGATAACTTTTTAAGGAAATGTTCTCTGAATTCCAGAATTTAAGATATTTGCATGAAGAAGAAATATCTATTATGAATAAATATTATATTTTCTTTGTTCAAAAATCCCTATTCTTTTAATGTAGGAATATTATATGAAAATAGTTTTAAAAATTTCTTTCTGGAAGACTTTGCCAAAATTTTATGGGGTGTCACAGATCAATTTTGCTTTAGTGATAGCAGAAACAGATCTATAAAATATTATTTAACAAGCAGTAAAAATAAAAATGAGTAAACAATTAGAATCTCAAACACATTAGTTCGTATGTTTGTGTTGTTAGTGTGTACACAGGGAAATGGAGATGTATGGAAAAGGAGAATAACAAATTATTCATATAAGGAAAAGTACTTAATTGTAAAAAGGGATTCCAAAATTTCAGATAAGGTTACAAGCAAGAGAAATGGAGATAGAACACAGTTCTGGGACCAGTAGAACATTGCAACAAGTTTACCAAATATCAAAGCTCAGATGAGCCTTTCTCTATTTAGAGTTTAGATTATGTGGGTGGGTATATTGAACTCTCAGGAAGCCCACCTGCTGGTAAGAAACACTCATTTTTAGCCCTTTGTGAAGCCTGTAGTTTTTAGTTCAGTGGGTAAAAACGGGTCCTGAGCAAATATAATTGTATTTGAATCCTGGCACGTGGGCAATTAGTAAACCTCTAAACTTAGATTTCTCATAAGTAAATTGGGGGTAATGATTTTTTTTTAGTTGATTTGAGAATCAAAATAGAAAATCCATGTAATGCACAAAGCCTGACACATCATCGGGCCTTAGTTGGATGGAGGAGTGCTGCTGGTGGGTTTTTTATCTTTTATTATCAGCATAGTTATAAAATAGCAGAAATAGTCCCACTCCCCTACAGACATGAGGACCACGGACATCAGTACTGGGGAGGGAAAGAGGCTGCATTATGTCAACTGGAGACGACCAGTGGCCTCTTACTATAAGGCAGAGTCAAAGGTTCAAGAGCGTTAGGTCTATAGTTTATGGCCACTTCCACCAACTGCAGGGCCATGGGAAAATTATATGGTCTCCCTAAATCTCAATGACTCCACATATAAAGCATAAATAAAATTAGTGAGCCTCACCACACAGGGGTATTGTGAGGACATCGATATACATTTATTGCTGTACTCAATGTAATCAGAAATAGCACAGTAAATATTAGTTATAACTGCTGCAACCACTACAGATGATCCACTTGTGACCAATTCACTTCCTTCTATTGGAAAGTTATTTAAAGACTTCAAACAATATACTAAGATGCTGACTTTCTCCCTGACTCTTGGAGAAAACAATTTATTAATATCAAAGGAATTTAGAAAAATCATAAGACTCTAGGCAAAACCATAAAAGAGAGGTTTTTAATGTAGATATATTGTGAATTGCAAATCCAAGTCATAATATGTCACTGCAATTTGCTGACCTCCCTGTACAAACAGCAAATGCTATATTTTGACCAAATTAAAATCCTGTCTTTTTAAAAACATGTGCCAAATTAAGGAGAATCTAACCTATATTTATTAAACGAATACACCTATACTACCTTATCGAACATTCCTGATTATAAATCTCCCCTCTCCTCATTATAATAAAAACTGCATGGCGCTCAGGCTGGTTTCTTATTCTCAGCATTGATTTCAATCTTTCTGTAGCAGACACTGAGTAATCTTTGTTAAGGATGAAGAAGTGAGTGAATAAAAAATAAACAAACAAACAAAAACAACTGTCAATCAAATCATAATGGAACCACTTTTTAAAAAATTTCTTTACAGCATTTGCAATAGAAATTACTTCTCTTCAAGTTTTGACTGGATCACTGGAACTTGTGGACCTTCAACTGCTGACATAGCGAGATTGTAAATGGGCCAACGAGAAGCGAGTCTGATTCATATCTATTTGTGCTGCTTCACCATTCCCCAGAAGTCCCCAAACTTCCTACACTGTTGACCTTCAGGACTTGCTAATAATACCAAATTGTCCCAAAATATTAAGAGAAACAATGGGGAGATTTAAACCTTGTGTTTTATATTTTAATATTACTGTTAACCTTGCTGGTCTGATGTATATATTTAAACTGTG
>NW_011888799.1:11926595-11933255 GCF_000151845.1 Pteropus vampyrus
AAGGAGAATAACAAATTATTCATATAAGGAAAAGTACTTAATTGTAAAAAGGGATTCCAAAATTTCAGATAAGGTTACAAGCAAGAGAAATGGAGATAGAACACAGTTCTGGGACCAGTAGAACATTGCAACAAGTTTACCAAGTATCAAAGCTCAGATGAGCTTTTCTCTATTTAGAGTTTAGATTATGTGGGTGAGTTTACTGAACTCTCAGGAAGCCCACCTGCTGGTAAGAAACACTCATTTTTAGCCCTTTGTGAAGCCCGTAGTTTTTAGTTCAGTGGGTAAAAACGGATCCTGAGCAAATATAATTGTATTATCCTGGCACGTGGGCAATTAGTAAACCTCTAAACTTAGATTTCTCATACGTAAATTGGGGGTAATGATTTTTTTTTTAGTTGATTTGAGAATCATAATAGAAAATCCATGTAATGCACAAAGCCTGACACATCATTGGGCCTTAGTTGGATGGAGGAGTGCTGCTGGTGGGTTTTTTATCTTTTATTATCAGCACAGTTATAAAATAGCAGAAATAGTCCCACTCCCCTGCAGACATGAGGACCGCGGACATCAGTACTGGGGAGGGAGAGAGGCTGCATTATGTCAGCTGGAGACGACCAGTGGCCTCTTACTATAAGGCAGAGTCAAAGGTTCAAGAGCGTTAGGTCTATAGTTTATGGCCACTTCCACCAACTGCAGGGCCATGGGAAAATTATATGGTCTCCCTAAATCTCAATGACTCCACATATAAAGCATAAATAAAATTAGTGAGCCTCACCACACAGGGGTATTGTGAAGACATCGATATACATTTATTGCCGTACTCAATGTAATCAGAAATAGCACAGTAAATATTAGTTATAACTGCTGCAACCACTACAGATGATCCACTTGTGACCAATTCACTTCCTTCTATTGGAAAGTCATTTAAAGACTTCAAACAATATACTAAGATGCTGACTTTCTCCCTGACTCTTGGAGAAAACAATTTATTAATATCAAAGGAATTTAGAAAAATCATAAGACTCTAGGCAAAACCATAAAAGAGAGGTTTTTAATGTAGATATATTGTGAATTGCAAATCCAAGTCATAATATGTCACTGCAATTTGCTGACCTCCCTGTACAAACAGCAAATGCTATATTTTGACCAAATTAAAATCCTGTCTTTTTAAAAACATGTGCCAAATTAAGGAGAATCTAACCTATATTTATTAAACGAATACACCTATACTACCTTATCGAACATTCCTGATTATAAATCTCCCCTCTCCTCATTATAATAAAAACTGCATGGCGCTCAGGCTGGTTTCTTATTCTCAGCATTGATTTCAATCTTTCTGTAGCAGACACTGAGTAATCTTTGTTAAGGATGAAGAAGTGAGTGAATAAAAAATAAACAAACAAACAAAAACAACTGTCAATCAAATCATAATGGAACCACTTTTTAAAAAATTTCTTTACAGCATTTGCAATAGAAATTACTTCTCTTCAAGTTTTGACTGGATCACTGGAACTTGTGGACCTTCAACTGCTGACATAGCGAGATTGTAAATGGGCCAACGAGAAGCGAGTCTGATTCATATCTATTTGTGCTGCTTCGCCATTCCCCAGAAGTCCCCAAACTTCCTACACTGTTGACCTTCAGGACTTGCTAATAATACCAAATTGTCCCAAAATATTAAGAGAAACAATGGGGAGATTTAAACCTTGTGTTTTATATTTTAATATTACTGTTAACCTTGCTGGTCTGATGTATATATTTAAACTGTGATTCATTCTATATTTCAGTCCAGGAGGGATTTATTTTCATACATTTTCAATTTAAGTAAATAATAGTTATTACAAAAGTGTTAATACTTTCCCTTAGATAAGCAGGTTGACAGTACTTTGTACAATGGGAAATTAAAGTACAACAATAGTTACCGTTGAGTGAAGCCTCTAATGCTTCAGGCACTATGCTGATAGCCTCCTGATATTTCCACAATGTGTAAGATATCCTAATATTACTAAAAATGAGAAAACTGAGGTTCAGAGAGGTTAAATAACTTTTTCACGGTCACAGAGCTAAGTAATCTGGGAGCTGAAATTTAAATTCAGATATTTCTGACTTTGAAACCTATACTTTGTTCACCATTTTATTTATTACTAGAAGTATTTGCTGAAAGTAACAATTTCTCCATAGGAAATGAGTTCATGAAAGTAACTAAGGTAATATATGCTTGACATGTCAATTTTGGATGGCCTAGTTAATTTAATAAATAAAAGAAAATTTCTAAGAGAAAATAAGATATTTAGCTGACCTGCTTAAATGAGATAGTAACTCATATTTATGAAGGTTGTAAGTGAGGGGTCACTATAATAAGTAGCATTCGTTCATTTAACATATATTCTTTAAACGTCTTTTATATGCCAGGCACTGTGTGAGGGACTTGTAGGAAATAAAATACATGATAATGGTTCTGGCGAAGTGGAGCTTACAGATGGATGAGAAACCTTGGATCTGTAAACCTGTGAAAATGAGGCTTACAGGTGCTTTGTTCACTGTAAGAATGAACATGTGGAATTTGGTGCTTCAGTTCAACAGAATGGAAAATAACTAAACCTCGAGAAATAAAGTCTTGAACAATTAGAGGAGAATAAAATAATGCCACCAGAGGAAAAAATTAATCAAAGTGAATGAGGTAGGTTATATTATTTTGATTCCAACTCCCACAGCATGTGTCTAAGCAGCCTGAATGTTTTCTCCTCATATATTCTCTGTTCTACTCTCTCTTTTATCAGCTTCATCGGTCAGGAAAGTAAGTGCTTGTTGTATCAATATATTTCTTATATTAAGGCCATCTGCCAGCTCAATTACTCGAATACATTCTCACAGTATGGGATTTCTTGGAGGAGTAATTCTATTGTAACACTGCAGAAATTATATAAATGTCCTATGTGACTGAGAGAAAAAAAATATTCAGAATGACAATCGCTTATAACGTAAATAGATCCAAAGTGCATTCTTTTATTGTGTCTTTTTTTCCTAGACTTTTGAACTTTATTTTGATTTTGACGTCTTAAAACTAAATATTGAGCTCTTGTTCAGTTTAATTTGGTGAGATAATATCTTCACATTGTTAAAATTAAAAAGACAATGCATGGAGCATTTCAAGGTAGTACTACATAGTGAGACAAATGGTGGTACAACTCAGGATTAAATCTTTTATTTCTGTCATGTATGAACTTTTACCTTTATAAACCTCAGTTTCCTTATTTCCAACAGGACAAGATTAATCGGAGGAATTATGTTTGGAGTGCTAGTACCAAGGGAAGCTTTATTCTGAATTATAGACCTACTTGTAATCTTCTTCCCCATACAAAAAAAAGTTTAAATTTGAAAAATAGATTGTTAAAAGCTATAAACACAATTAACAATAATTCTGTGACTTGATAGAAAATAAAGCATAAGAAATTATAGGTTTATAATAAAAGGGGATATTTGGAAATTCTCATGGAAAAAAATGGATGACATAGAAAATGATCACCTGTTATGAAGGAAAGAAAAAATGTTCAAAATGCACGAGGGAGATTTAATTTAAACACTTTATTATTCTGCACATAAAACTGTAGTAAATGTTACCGTTGGAGGCTATGAAATCCTTGTATCTTAAAGACTATAACTGTTTGTCAAACAAATAAATATTAGATCAACTCAGACCTGTTTCAGAAAGCATATTTTTATTTTGTACGTGTTTAAGAAAATAGAATTTCTACATTTGACTGTAGTCAAGTGGTCTTATCCTTCTCTCTCCCTCTCTCTCTCTCTCTCTTAATTTTGGGTTTTTAACAAAAGAATAAAATTGAGTTTAATAGGAATCTGAGTTCGGCTATTCTGTGCTGCTCATTCCACATTTTGGCTTAGAATTCAGTATATACGTGGGTTTTTAGGAATAGGTTTCAGTGCTGTCCTGTGGGGAAGCAGAGATAAAAACAGGTGACCTCTGGTGCTCTTTCCCATAGCTAAGAATCTATTAGTTTACATTCATTAAACTTTTGGTGTGTTTAAAGCACTCATCTGATTCTTTTCCTCCTGAAAAGATGTTCTCACTGCACTGAGGTGAAAAAGATTCAATCTGAATTAAGACCCTATTATTTTCTTCCTGAAAGTCTCTCCTTGCTCCGGTGTATACTAGGAAGCAGAGAACATCTTGCACAAAGTCCACTAAACAAATTCTCTTTATTACATGAACCAGAAAGTTGATGAGGAAAAAGTCACAATTCTACTCTTTCTTATATTATTAAATTTCCCAAAGGTAATTTATTCAATTAATTTTTTTTCCTCTGAGGGTCAGCTATGTGACTTCATAAGTTGATGGATCATATTTCTTTGCACTGGGTAAAGGTCCAAACCTCATCAGTATAATCCAATTTTCGCAAGCATTTCTTGTTGAAAAGAATGCATCCTTCTGAACCATAGACACTGCCGTCCCTGTCTTTGCTTTACATGTAGGTCTCTGTTTTTTTAGACAATATAGTGTAGTTACCATTTTCTGACATGATTTCAGGAAAGTTTCTTTTAAAGTACTTAAATAAGTAATAGACATGAATATTTCTTTATAAATTGTGATAAGATATATGAATGGAAAAGATTGCTATCATTTTATTAACAGGTAGAAATCTAAAAATCATAAAAATTATGCCATGGGTACGAGTTTAACTGCAGGAGATAAACCCTGTGCGCGAGTACCTGAAAGTGGAAAGAACATTCCATAGATGCATAGAGATTGGTTCTGCACAGAGTCACTCTTGAATAAATTTAAGATTCCCAGAGTTCTTTACCAAAGATCATTCCTTTGAAATTATTATTATTAGAGTGACTAATTTATTCCAAGGAAAGCTTGCCAACTTTCTTTTAGTAATAGCACTTAAGAAAGAGAAAATAATACTGTTTATAAAGCACACTTTTTATGAACAAGGCAGCTCAAAGTAGAGGCAACTGCCCCAGGAACTCTGGCCACTCCAGGCTCCAGCAGCAGTTCCAAAGGTATAGTGAACATTTGTCCAACTTGCAACCCACTAGGAGCACATTCATGTTAGCCAACAAAGTAAATAGTTGAAGAATATAGAAAACATTTTTATATTTCCATCATCAGAGTGTTGTTGCCAACTTAGGCCCTAAGTTAAAGAAGAGTGAGCCAGGAAACACAAAACTTTCGGTGATAGAGAAAAATCACCTTAGATGGCGCTGGTGCAGGCAACCTTCATGAATATAAAGGCTAAAATGTCTGTGTATGTGAGTATGTGTTTGGCATGTATAGGTCTACGTGTATGGGTATACATCTGCATAGATTTCAGAGGTGTGTGTGTACATATGTGTGTGTGTGTGTGCGCACATACATTGGAGCTTTGAAATAGGGAAGAAGAATCCTAGTGAATGTCTCCTTGTTTCTTGGGCCAGTCCTATTTTCTGTACCTGCCTGTAGCATGACTACACCAAAGGATCTCGACATCATATGAAGATGTGATATTCACCTGAAGCTAAATCAGAGGAGAGTTTTGAAGCAGAGGGGTAAAGTATAGACCATTTTATGAAAAGTTAAAACAATGGATAAAGCATTAAGTGGCAGAAATGGCTAGAAATAGAAAATTACAAAGAAGGGCCCCGAGGAAGTCAGGAGAAGGAAGGTGACAACTGAGAGTAGGACACTCGTCCCTTCGGCCCTCCTCTCTATTAACCAGGCCTCCACCAAGCAAGCATGACACTTATCCATGGTAGACGTCAGTTTCAGTATTCATTAATGAGTGCACTAGGGATATTGAGGACACCTTCATAAACCTAAAACACTGTCGCGAAGCCCCCAGAGGATTAAATACTTATTTGAAAATCTTAAAGTAACAATTGGCCAAATGCAAGACTCTGAAGAAAATATACGGCATCTTCACATTTCAAGAGGCCTTTTACAACAGAAGTTTTCGAGATCTTGGTGGAAGACAGATTTTTTTTTTTCCCCGCTAAGCCGGCTGTGCTGCAAATTTTCTCAGTCTATTGGAATTTACTGCTCTTTTCACCTAAAATCACTGTAAATGTTGTGACATGTCTAAAAATGTGTCTGCCGCTCCCAGTTCTATCTAGCCCCAAACTATTTTTCTTTATAATCTGACCATGCACTTTCAAAGAGTGCATTATTTCTCCCTTGCTAGGGCATGTTCTTTATATTTCATGTGGGAAATAGCTTTTTATTTGACTTGAGTGAGATGCCATAGAAGGAAATTAACTGATCTATAGATCAAATTCTTTTGTACATAGGCTGAGCATAAGAAAAACCTACCAAGCTAAATAAATAAACTTGCTTGCATCAGATGAAACTGGGTAAAAATAAAGCATGGGAAAGTAGAATTGCATTTTAAATGGTAATGCTAAATTGACTATATAATTTTGTTGAAACTGGCTCAATTTTGAGATTGAAAGAGACACTGTTAATAATTGTTCAGGGACAGTAATTTAAATTGAGAATTTTTCCTAACTGAAATATATAATCACCCCATAATCTTTATCTTTCTCTGCACTTAGCTGTATAAGCTATAACCCCGATGAGAATTAACCAGTGATGAAGGATGTGAGCTGTGATACTGGACTTAAATCTTAGATGTACCACTAAATAGCTAGATGAGTAAA